>NW_006200742.1:738297-761882 GCF_000334495.1 Tupaia belangeri chinensis | reverse complement strand
CTGCCTTATGATTATATTTAGGATTATTTGACACAGACAGTTGGGGTGATCAGGCCTAACACCAGCACTGAATTCAGAATTGTGAGGTGGCGAGGATCTTTGTCTTAGGGCCAACAAGAATTAGAGCCATGGACATAGAAAAAAAGATTGTAAAGCAAAGTTTACAAGAGGAGAGGAGAAACAGCTCCAAAGTAAGGAAGGGTCCAGGAATGGGTTGCTGAAGAGGAGCTGGGATAAGATGATTTTTTTTTTTTTTTTATATTTCGTTGCTGAAGAGGAGCTGGGATAAGATGATTTTTTTTTTTTATATATATTTCTGCCATAGGGCATGTGTACTTGCCAAAGAGAAGAAGTGACAGAGACAGTGAGAGGGAAAGTGAGAAATCACCTCAAGGAGAGATGGCCATGCTACAATCCCTTCTCCTCCATTCTCCTCCTGGGATCTTGGGCATCCATGCATATGTGCCTTATGTGATTTTCAAGCCACCAGGACTCGAACCACGGTTAGCCATGTGGGAGTCCAGTGACGTAACTGTTATGGCATCTACTGGCCTTAGAGTGAGGGGTTTTTAATCCTGGCAAGAAGAGACTTGTGCATACATTTTCCTCGTGGGGGCTACATGTCAGGTGATTTATGTCATTTTCTTATTTGCAAGTGGGCTCACAAAACATAAGACGTTAGACATTCAGATCTCAATTAATTAATATTAAGCAGATTTTTGTCTGAGGTCTGTGGCCCATAAAGTTTTTCTCTGATGTATTTTTCCCTTGTGCTTCATAAATGTAATCTTGTTTAGACCCCCTTATTATGCAGGTACAAGTTTCAGGGCAAGTTAGTACTCAGAGCGCTTTGCTCTCTTCCTGTCAGACTAGGAGAAACTACACTCTTGGTTAGGAATGGAATAATGATAAGAAAAATGCTGGCTTCAGTTGTCATTATCTCAAGCAGGCTGCCAAGCCTTTGGTTGTAAGCTGTTCTCTGCGTGAGCAAGCAGTGGGAGCTAGTAATTGATTTCTAAGGAGAGCAGTGAATGGTTTCTATTAAAAGTATGACCAGAGTGAGTGACTCCACCTTGTAAGCGGCCTCTGTCTTCTAGGTCTGTGCCTTCACTCTATGTGTGTGTGCCTATCTCCTGCCTCACATTTAAGGGTTTTAAAGGTTAATTAAGTGCCTTTAAAAGAGCACAGTGATTTAGGAGAATGTTAGGTAGTTTGAAAGAATAGACGCTCATAGGAAGACATTGGAACTTAATTTTGGAAATGTAGGTGGGATGAGAACACGAGTTATCTGATGAATGGTAAGATATTGAGGACTAGAAAGCTATTAAGAAGTCAGGACACGTGACTAACTTAACATTTACAGTGATCATGCACTTTTTCTACTGCCGTTTTGTCTTGAATCTCTGTCAAGTACAACTGAAGCTAAATTCTTACCTTGAGTTTTCACTTGGAAAAAGGTTTACTAATGCTGGTTTGAGGGCTGAATACTGCCAGATTCTTTGAGTTGTGAATCTTGTGGGTTAGGTTTGCCTCTTGTCCTTATATGTTGCTTAAAACCTGGTGCTTGTGGCTATGAAGAAGAAAATGTGAATGTGGAGACTGAAGCAATGTGAAAGAAGCTCCAAGCACGTGTTTTGATTTGGAGGCCAGTTTGTTCCAATGTCATCTGGATCTTACCTTGTGCTTTTTTCTTCTTACCTATAAATTGGAGCTTATAATATTCACCTCCAGTTTTAATTGCTGTGTAGCGAGTGGAACTTTCTACACTTTACAGTGATCCCCTAATGGAGTTTTCTCTCATTCTTAAACTGCCAGAAGCCCCGTTGTCTTGGCTTTACACAGGTTTGATTTTCATGGTCTGACAGACAAGTGTGGTTTTTCTACATGCTCATATTTTGGAGTTCATAAAACTGCCTGTCACTTGTACTATTGATAGATTTTTTTTCTCCATCATAGTTATTCTATTCATTTCTGTACATAGATTTGAGACATCGTAAATGTGGGGACACATTTAGAGAGAGAACCTGAGGTGTAGGGACATGCTCTGAGGAAATACCACCTATCCTTTTGGGGTTTGGCAGAACCTTGTAACTTGTCCTTTCCTTGACCTTCGCTGCAGACAGAGCAAGGGTGGACATTGCTAGGGGCATGCCAACAGACACATCTGATGGACTTCAAGAAACATCTAGACCCCAATTAGCAAAATCCAATCCCTGCTCTGCATCTGAAAGGTTCTATAGCCTTCTCGGTGTGGTGGTGCACTCCTTATGGAGAAGTTCTTTAGCTTCTTCCCAACACCTAATAGCTAGGTTTTCTCCGCATTAGAAAAGATGAGAAAAAAAAAAAAAAAGATGAGACTTTCTCTTGAAAGGATTATCACCAAGGGATACACCTGGTCCAGTATGACTTACCCTTATAGATTTGTTCTCTGCTTCTTATTGTCTGTAGCCTGGCAATGAATCCATGAAGTGTCATGAAACATACATGTGTAATGTCTCCTTGTACTATAAATAAAGAGGCCCAGTTTGTCTGGGTGGCTCTAGCAACACCACAAGTTGCTTGGGCTACCTGGACTCAGGCTGCCTATGTCCATTTCTACTCTGTTTCTTTGTCTCATTCTTTCCAATTCCCCAGTCCTGACAAGATGGAGGGCTTTCTATTTCTTGTCCTCTTTCTCTTCCTCACCAGCAGCCCACTGATCGTGATTCAGCTAGACCCAAACCCTGGGGCGGACACTGACAGTAAAAGGTATACACTGTCATCTTCCCCAGATTTTTACATTTTTTTACTTTATTTCTTTATTTTTTCCATTTTGTCAGAGGGCACATGCACTTGCTGGAGAGATAGAGAGACAGAGATACAGAGAAAGAAAATGTACCCACCAGGGGGTAATGGGCAGAATACAATCCCCTCTCCTCCATCTCTCCCTCCTTTGGGATTTTAGGAACACATGTACACATGCTTGCCATGTTTTTTGAGCTGCCAGTTCTGAGACTTTAACTGTGCAGTCAGCTATGTGGGATCCAGCTGCTTAATCACCAGACCACAAGACTTCTCTAAGTTTATTTTTAAATAATTATTGTTATAACTCTAAATCATTTTAACCTGTGGTTACAAAATAGAAAATTTTTCATTTTCTATTTAAGAAACTGGATTTTCTTGCTCAAATAATTGGAATGATATGCACTTGTTATTATATTGAACAAATAGGTAAATAGATAATATCTCAAAATGAAAACTTTAAATAGCATAAAAATATTACTTCATCCTACTGTGAAGTAGAATGTATCAGTCTCATTCTGAATATTTTATTTTATTTACACAACACTTAATCTTGGTTCCATCATCAATATTCCCAATATCTATTGTGGGGGATGGAAAGATATTCCTCAAAAAGTTATGTCTACCTAGAACCTGAGAATGTGATGTTATTTGGTAAAAGGGTCTTTGCAGATGTTATTAAAAACTTGGAGAGACATTGTACATCTCCAGTTAATATACACTGTCTGCACTCTGTGGTCGAAACTGAGTGACTAGAGGATATAGAAACATAGAAAATAGTTACAGATACCAGGTACAGGATGGGAAGAGGGTGGAGGGCAGGAGTCATAGGAGAGTCTGAGGAAAGACATTAAGGAGAAAAATAGAGAAGCAAGACATTGATGAGACAAAGAAATGGGTTATCACCTGTTGATGATAATGTACATAGTATCCCTGACTGGACTGGTGAGAAACGTATTTGTGTTGGAACATTCACTTTTCAAGCTAAGTGACATATGTGATTGAATATATAAAATAGATTAATTTAAAAAATCAAAATAGATTAAAAAAATTCTTCACAATATCATCCTGGATTAGGTTGGATCCCAAACCTAATAAAAAGTATTCTTATAAGAGAAGAAAGGGAGAAGTTGCACAGAGGAGGAGGCAATTTATAGATAAAGGCAGAGATTGGAAACATGCATCTGCAAGTCAAGACATGCCAAGCATTGCCGGTCGTCACCACAAAGCTAGGAAGGAAACATGGAAAGGATTCCCTCTTAGAGTCTTTGGTAGGAACCAACCCTTCCTATATTCTACTTGCAACCTACAGAACTGCAAGATAATAAACTGTTGTTTGAAGACACCTTATTAGTGGTCATTTGTTTCAAGCTTAGGAAACTAATATATGTATCATCAAGTATCAGATTTTTTTTCTGTTTCTAAAGAATAGATTACAATTATTGGACATTATATGTTACAAATAAATAGACATCAGATGTTACCAAAAAAATAAACCCTAGAAACATATCTTACATTTTAGAAAAAAGAAAAAAAAACAATTCATAATGGATCATAGATTTAAACGTAAAATATTAAACCACAAAACTTCTAGAAGAAAAAATAAAACCATATACATGGTCCTGAATTTGATGTTGAGTTTTTAGATACAAAAGCACAATCTGTGAGAAGAATGATAAATTCGACATGACATTATCAAAATTAAAACAATTTGCTCTTTAAAAAGAAAAGTCATGAACTTAACACTTTGCAATAAGAAAGCAAAATAAAAATTAAAAATTAATGAAAGATCTGAATACACACTTCACCAAAGAAGGTATGAGTATGGCAAACACATTCATGAAATGCTTAACATCATTTCTCATTAGGAAAAAGAAAATTACCACTGTAATGAGATATTAATATCCAACTTCAAGTGTACTTTTTATAAAGGCTCTGACAATAAAAATGCTCAAGAAGATATGCATCAGCAGGAACTCTTACTCATTACTTGTAGAAATGCCACTTTGAAGTCACCTTGAAAGGTAATTTAGTAGTTTGTTATAAATTATATGGCCCAGTGATAGCACTTGTAGGCATTTACTAAGTCAATTGCACACTAATATTCACATAAAAACCCATGCATGAATGTTCGTAGCATCCTATAAGTAAGTGCAAGAACCTGGAATCCCTTCAAATGAGTTGTGGATAAACAACAAGCCATTTCTACACAGTACAATAATATTCAGTACTAAACAGAAAATAAACTGTTTATTCATGAAACATGTATGAATCTTAAACAGATTTTATTAAGTGAATGAACCAGGTCCCAAAGATTACAGTATGATTTCACTCACACAACATTCTGGTAAAAGCAAAATTGTAAGAGTGGGAAATACTACAGTTTGTAAGAAACTGTTGGAAATTAGAGTGGTTAGCTTCCAAGAGGTTGTATCAGAGAAATTTTTGGACAATAGATCTGTATGATTTTGGGGTGGTCAAAAGCCATAAAATGTCAGATCACATAAAATGTACTTAAATTTGTGCCCATCCAACTGGGATGTTTAAGGAGGTCACAATGAAATAAAAGCTGTGAGATGAACTTAACAGTATTACAAATATATAACATAATTGCACCAAAGATGATGTGTTGACCTACGTAATTGGAACTGAATTAGTCCAATATCAGTATGAATTTATGTTTAGCTTAATACGGCCACAGATTAACATATACAGAAACAGTAATGTGTGTTTGTATGTACCTTAGTTACTATATCACTATAGATGGAATGTTTTTGTACTCCCTCAAAGACTCCTATGTTGTGAGACGTCTGATGGATGATTAGATCATGAGGACAGAACCCTAGTGAAACGGGAGTACTGCCATTGTAAAACAAGACCCAGAAGAGCTCCCTGGCCCTCCCATCCTGTGAGGATATACTGAGAAGATAGCTATCTGTAAAGAGGAAAGGGAGCCTTGCTAGATAGCGAATTTGCTAGTGCCTTGATATTGGACTTCACAGCCTCCAAACCTTTGAAAAATAAATTTCTGTTTCTTATAAACTACATATTCTGCTGCAACCTCTTATGGAATCCTGAAATGACTAAGATGTATATGTGCATATAGTCTAGCTCTGCCTGCTTATATCTAGATACAATGACAGCTCAGTAGCAATTACAAGCTTATGCAACATCTTGAGCCAGGACTACCTAGGCAACGTACTCTCAGATTCCTGACCCACAGGAACTGTGACATAATAAGCTTGTGCTTTTACATTGCTAGGTCTTGGAGTTACTTGTTACATAGCAATTCATAAGATAGATACTAATAATGCCTTTTAAAACTATTTATTCCCAGTCCAGATACAATTTAAGAACATGTATTAGAATTAGTCATCATATTTCTTTACTTTCCCATGGAATTGTTCTTGAATCTGTTTTAATGTCTTAACTTCATTTATATTAATCTTTTATATTAGTATTTATATATTTTGATCATTTATATTGATATAATTTAAAATATATTCCTTAATTTGGGTTTGTCTGATTATCACTTCATGACTAGAGTTAGGTTATGGATGTTGGGCTGGAACGTGTATAATTCATGTTTATTGTAGTTTTTTTATTAAAGTAAATAATTTTAAATAATATAAATGAATAAAAATATTGAAAAAATAAATTATGCTCTTCTTGATCAATAGAATATAGTAAGAGCATTAAATATTATGATACAAATGCATTTTTATTGACTAAGTTAAATAATGTATTACTTGGAAAAAAGAAAAACAGCTTTCAGAGCTAAAAGCATTGATCAGATTCCAGAATGAAAATATTGATGTTCTTCGAGTTAGAGCAAAAATGATTTTTATTAGTTAATATATATGTTCTAGTTATTTTATATGTTAAATATATTTTGCTTTGGCAATAAAAACAAATCAGTAGGTGTTTTGGAAACTTAATGGGATTCCAGTGTGAATTTGCTTTAAAACATATAATTTGGGATCTAAAGGTTATTTTATAGCCATACCACATGTTTAGGTTCTATAATAAAACTTTATTGCACACTTTCTCCAAATAATGTTATAGATGTTCTCATACCTATTCATAGGTAAAATTAGTGAGTGAGAATACCAATCTCATCACTCAATGAAATAATATATATCTGTGTATCATTCTATTATATTCTATATACTCCTCCAAAAGAAAAAGAAAACAGTAATATATATCTGTGTATCATTCTATTATATTTTATATACTCCCCCAAAAGAAAAAGAAAACAATATATAAGAAAAGGCACTTTTTACATATTCCATCTTTAAGTTTAAAATCCTGCATGTATACAGAAAATATGCAGAAAAAAAATGGCATCATTTTTACATACAGGAAATATACAGAATATATATATATAAAAACATGCTTTTTACATGTTCCATCTTTAAGTTTAAAATCCTGTATATGTTGTCTAGATAAAGACATTTAACTTCTTCTAAAATTAAAGTATAAATCTGTAAAACCAGAGTAAAAAAAATTTTTCAAACTGCCTGAAATTATTAGTTTATGGAAAAAGTATTTGGATCCTTTTTCCTAGGTTTATAAATTCCAGAGTATTTGCTTAAAATTAAATGTTTTAAGTATATACATTTTATAATATTAAATAGATTTTTGTGATTTCTGTACTAAAATAGTACTTCATGAAATATTACCTACAGTTTATTTTAAATGAACTACATACACATACATGCATAGGTACTAGGGGGATGCAAAATGTACAAGCAGGAACTCTCTCGTTTGGCGTGTGAACAGTCAAGAGAAGTTGCATGAATATTATATATAATTATATATATGTATATATATTATGTATCATTATATATCATGACATAGTCACTGAAAGATGTAGATAATTAAACACAATAAACTCTTTTTTTGGGGGGGAGGGAGAGGGAGAGGATTTTGCTCGCCAGAAAGACAGAGAGAGACAGAGAGACAGAAAGCAAGAAATCACCCTCCAGAGGGGATGGCCACGCCACAATCCCTTCTCCTTCATTCTCCTCTCAGAATCTTGGGTACGTACACACACGCGCCTGGCATGAGTTTAAGCCACTGGGTCCAGGACTTGAACTGCAGTCAAATACATGGGAGTCTAGTGACGTAGCCATTACACTAACTTCTGGTTTCAACACGATGAACTCTTTAGAGGATGGCAAAAGATACTCTGTAGGAAGGTCCAAGCTCCTGCTCTTGGCAGAATGTCAAAAAATGGTTTTTCTACTTTTCTGCTAAAAAACAAATTAACTACAACTAGGTGAGATTCATCTTGCTCATTCTACCTAGATATATAATTGGGCTCTTGATAGTCTTTTCAGCAGTGAAATCTCAAAAGTAAATTACTATATATATGAGAAAGCCTTAGTATAGCAAAACCAAGTTGGAATGTCTGATCTACATTGTTTTTATTAAATGACATAGTGCTCTGAAACAATGTTTTCAGAGCATTCATTTATATCCAGAACAGCATTTATCTCAGGTGTTCTCTTTATTTGATTTGTTTTTAAATTTTATTTATTTATTTTTCCATGCGTGAGAGAGAAAGCGATAAGCACTCCCAATGGGATGGTTATGCCATAATCTACCCCTAGTCTCAGCCACCCTGATCACAGGAACACACATGTGTGCCCAGCGTGCTCATGTAGGTCTCAGGACCTTTCCATGATGGTCCAGTTGCATTACTGTTGTGCTCTGTCTGGACCCATACCTTTTAACATTTCTATGCAATTTCCTTTTATCTTAATTTTATTATAGATTTTATTTAATCATTGTACACCTTTACAACTGCAACACTGTTTCTCCCAGCATTCATGAGATGCATTTCAGTTAAGTGAAAGATTATACCATATACATCATCAACAAATAACTTTTTATTACTGTTAAATCCTTTTTATCGTTCCCTGAGCCCCTCCCCTGCACTCCCTCCTATACAGGCTCTGGTATCTGCACTTGCTATCTCTGCAATTATACCTTCCACTCTTTTCATTTCTGCCATAGAGTACAGATATTTGGTATATATTGAATGAGGACATAGAATATCAGTTTTTCATTGTCTGGCTTGCTTACCTTAGCATGAAATCTTCCATATTCATCCACTTTGTATCAAATGAGAGGGTTTCATTGACTTGTTTTGTGGTTGAGTAGTAGTCCGTAGTGTATATGTGCCACACTTTTCAATCCAGTCATCTGTTCTTGGGCATTTGGGCTGATTTCATGTCACAGCAAATTGCGAACAATGCTGCAGTAAACATGGATGTGCAAGTTTTTTTTCTGACTGTTTTCTTATCTTTTGGCTCAATGCCTAAGGGTGGTATTACTGACTTGAATGGTAGTTCTATTTATTGATTTTTGAGTAACAATCATATTATTCTCCACAGTGTCTATACTAACTTACATTTCTACCAACAGTGTAGAAGAGTTCCCTTTTCACTACAGCTTCCCCAGCACTTGTCATTAAATATTTTTAAAATTATAGTCATTCTGGCTGTGTTTAAGTGGCATCTCATGATGGTATTGACCTATACTTTCCTTATGATAAGAGATGTTGAACATATTTTCATGCACCTTCTCAGCATTTAAATGTCTTCCTCAGAGAGTTGTTTGTTCAGCTCATTTGCCCATTTTTAAATAGTATTATTTCTTTTTTAGGGAAGTTCCCTGTGTATTCTAGTTATCAATCCCTTATCTGAAGCATGGTTGTCAAATGCTGTCTCTAATTCTGAGGGTTGTTGCTTCACTGTAATTACTGTTTCCTTCGCTGTGCAGAAGATTTTTTTAGCTGGATAGACTCTCTTGTTTATATTGGGGATTATTGCCCATGCTTTAGGCTTTTATTTATGAAATCTTTGCCTATTACAATGTTTTCAAGAGTTCCCTCTGTGTTTTCTGCCAGTAGTTCTATAGTTTGAGGTATTATGGTTATATCTTTGATCCATTTTGAGTAAACTTTTGCTAATTGTGAGAGATAAGGGTCTGGATTCATTTTTCTGCAGGTGGAAACCCAGTTCTTCCAGTACCATTTGCTGAACAGACTTTCTTTTCCTTATTGGATTGTCTTGTGTGCTTCATCAAAAATCAGTTAGTTGCATGATTTGGGATTCATTTCTGGATCCTTTATTCTGTTCCATTAGCCTACATGATAGAAATGCTGTAATATTCTCTTTTAAAATATTTATTTATTTTATGAGAAAGAGAGAGGGGGCAGAGGAAGGGGAAAGGGGAGAGAAACAGGCACCCCCAATAGGGTTTTCATTCTGTGTCCTCCCCAGCTTCGGCCAGCCTAGATCACCAGCATATACACACGTTCCTGGCATTACAAGGGTGGTCCTGGGATGGGAATCTGAGACCTGTCCATGTGAGCCCATTATTGCAGAGCCTTCCATCATCACTTTCTCACCCCCTCTCACAAAACTGTGACCACTAATGTTTTACATCGAGTATTGTGTTTACGTGTGTGTGTGTGTATAGATTAAAAGAAAGAATGTATATAAGGAAAGAATATATATATACAGCCTAAATTGTTATTTCATTTTAACTTATCTGATAATATCCGATACTTGCTGTACTGTAATCTGTAGTATGTTTATTTAGTCTCTCCTTGAAAACTTCCATTTATAATATTCCATACTTTTCTGAGTATTTGACAGCATCTGTTCATCTGTTTGTAAGATTTCATGTTTGTTTGTTTATTAGAGCTTTTTTACATATTTAAATCTGGTATAGGGTACCTGAATTCACTGGGTAGAAACAGAGAAAGAGAGAAAGAAAGTGAAAAAGCATCTCCCATAGGGTATGGGCACATCACAGATATGGGCATGTCACAGGTATGGGCATGTCACAGGAATGGGCATGTCATGGGTGTGGGCATGTCACAGATGTGGACATCTCACATGTGTAGGCATGTCACATGTGTAGACATGTCATGGGTATGTGACACGTAGGTATGTCACAGGTGTAGGCAAGTCATGAGTATGGGCATGTCACGGGTATGGGCATGTCACAGGTGTGGCATGTCACAGATGTGGGCATATCATGGGTGTGGGCATGTCACAATTCTTTCTCCATTCCTCCTTTAAGGATTTTGGACACACATACACATGTGCTTAGCATGTATTTCAGGTCCTGGGTCTAGACTTGAACTGCACTGTTGGCTATGTAAGATCCAACCATATTAACCAGAAAATTTTCTTAAGTCATAGATACAGCCGAGGTTCAACAGAACATTCAAACACAATTGTTCCTTTAGTGATTTTTTTCTTGTTTTCATCAAAATGTCAATCTCTGGGGACCAGCAGTTAGCGTAATGGCTATGTCCCTGGACTCTCACGTAGTCTACCGTGGTTCAAGTCCCGGACCCGGTGGCTTAAACTCACACTGGGCGCGTGTGCGTACGTGCCCAAGATCCCGAGAGGAGAGTGGAGGAGAAGGGATAGCGGCGTGGCCATCCCCCCTGGGGGGTGATTTCTCGCTTTCTGTCTCTATGTCTCTCTCTGTCTGTCTGGCGAGCGCACATGCCCTATAGCAAAAACATCTCAAAAAAAAAAAAGTCAATCTCTGCTGTCTCTTCATTCTTACTATTGAGATGATACTTCATTTTGTTCCCTTTGAGTTAATTTTATAATCAGCTCAAATAAAGATTTTATCTATCTACCTATCTATACATACATATATAATGACACTTTTATTTCACTCTGTAAAATGTGGCAATTCTTTTTTTTTTTTTTTTGAGAGGTTTTTTGCTATAGGATGCATGCGCTCACCAGATAGAGACATAGAGCTAGAAAGCGAGAAATCACCCCCCAGAGGGGATGGTCACACCGCAATCCCTTCTCCTCCATTCTTCTCTCGGGATCTTGGGCACGCACGCACACGTGCCCGGTGTGAGTTTTAAGCCACCGGGTCTGGGACGTGAACTGCGGTCGACTATGTGGGAGTCCAGCGACATAGCCATTACACTAACTGCTGGTTCCCAAATGTGGCAATTCTTTACTTGGAAACACAAAACATTTGAGATTCAAATACATTTATTTTCTTAGCAGAAGCTCCACATGTGATTACATCAACATAATCTTGCATACAATTGTGAAAACAAAGGAGATCCCTCTGAAACACATACCTTTGTCTTCATATTGATAAAGATCATGATTTAATGAGAGAAAAAATAAGCAGCACCATGTTCTTGACAGTTCTGCTGTTGTTAATAAAGAGGCATGACAGCAACTGGAATGTCACAACACAGTTCTAACTGAAAACACCACGCAAGGAGAAAAAGCCTCTACTGCTTAGCAGAATTGAGAAAGTACAAAACAGAATGTAATAGCTACTTTAAACAGAAATGTAAATAAACTCTTCCAGACACTCAAAGAATAGATGCTTGATTGTAACTGTGTGATCTGGAACATTAGCACTGAAGATGGGTCTTAAAAAACAGGCAAGGCTCTGCTGACCGAGAAATTGAGAGAAATCTCCTGTAGTTTGGACAAGAGGCAGAAAATTGCAGACATGTCATATGAATGATAATAAGAACAAACATTTAAGTAGTACTACTATGTCCAGAGTGCTTTGCACATATTAACTAATTTTTTTCTTTTCTTTTTTTTTAGAGGTTTTTGCCATAGGGCATAAATGTTCACCAGAGAAACAGAGATAGAGACAGTGAGAGAGAAAGTGAGAAATCACCCCCATCCCCAGGAAAGATGGCCATACCACAATCCCTTTTCCTCCATTTTTGTGCACTCATGCACATGTACCAGTGTGAATTTCAAGCCACTAGGTCTGGAACTCAAACTGTGGTGAGCCATGTGGGAGACCAGTGACGTAACCACTACACCATCTGCTAGCCCCCACATTTTCTAATTTAATTCTTCTAAGAAGAAATCTTTCTGGTTGATACTAGTATTTATTGTTATTTGGGGGATGAAGAATGTGAGGCAGAGAGCTTGAATAACTGAAACTAAATGTAATGAAGCTACAAAAATCTGGATACAGATTCTGGATTCAGGGAGCCTGGATCCAAATCTGTACCCGTATCATTATGCCATTCCTCTTCCGTGAGGCGGACCTGCAGAGTGATTGTATTCTAGGTGAAGAATGGAAAGTGTGCAGGTTAAGTGCTGCCACTGGGCTAGGATACTATTGGCAGACTTTTGCGATCAATACCAACAGACTTTCCTACTCAACCTCAGATTGTTAAAATCAGCCTGCTATTATACAAAGCCACTCCAAGTAAATCAGAACTGACTTGGAAGCTGAAAACCATGTTACTTGCCTTCTAGAGTAGATAATTCTCTCTCAGGATAAGAATTAAATGGAGAGATTAACAGTTGTCAACTGGGAGATAACTATATTTTTATGACAGTCTAGGATAAGAAGAACAAAACAAATGAAATTAAATTGAATTAAGACAATTTCAGTGAAATTAATAAAAATATATAGTTGAGCCATTTTACCACTAGATTGGAAGCTCTTCAAAGGCAAAGACTGATCATTGTACCTAAACTATTTGATTTTATAACCGATAAATTCTTCCGTTCTTATTGAAATCTCAATATTTCAGCAACAAATTTGATCTGAACATGATGATTTAAAACATGAACAAGGGAAGGGACCAGCAGTTGGTGTAATGGCTAGGTTACTGGACTCCCATGTAGTTGACTGCTATTCGGGTCCCGGATCCGGTGGCTTAAACTCATGCCGGGCACGTGTGCGTGTGTGCCCAAGATCACAAGAGGAGAATGGAGGAGAAGGCATTGTGGACATCCCCCCTGGGGGGTGATTTCATCACATGTGAGAGAACAGGGAAAAAGAAACTTGCACTTCACATAGCAGTAGCACAACACTTTTATCAGTTAACCATTGGCTTTATTTTATTCCTTCACAATAGTTCCGATTATATGTGCTTGGGGTGAACAGAGCAGGAGGGTATACGTTAGAAACTGACTCAGGCGAGATATCATTTTTGCCTTATTGTTTTTGGATCTTCCCGTTATGCAGGATCCCTACACAGAAGTTATATAATTCTACCAATGCAGTAATTTTATGTCCTCTTATCAGTTCATAAAACGTGTTTTTATCAGTTTAGATGTATTTTGTAGTTGCTTTGTATTTGTAGCAGCTTCTTTTTATTTGATAAATTCTTAACTATTTGTTGAAGATATAGTCCATACCTTTTTTAGTCAAACATGATGTGATTTTCCAAATCAAAATACACTTTAATTCCTTCACACTCGAATAACAATGTCTAATAAACTTTGTAGGTCTATAGTGCAGGATATAATGTATAACTCAATGTTTAAGTGGTTGACTCCGGAGTAAGAAAGAACATATTTAGCAAGCTTTCCTCTTTATGAGGCAAGCCAATGGGAAACAAAATTTGAAACAGATATTTCAAAGGGATTTCAGAAAAGAGATCCCTTGCAGAGTTAGGGCAGGGTTAATGACAACAACAAGGGATGTTAAAACATCCAAGACTATCAAGAGCAGTCAGTCATTAATTTCCCCACAGGAGCTGCAGCCAAGAAGAAGGAAGAGAAGGATCTATAGAAGGAGAAAGAGGCTTTGGAGGAGAAGCCAATTGGCTGAGTGCAGGTTGGGGAGAGGGTGTACAAAATTACTTCCAAAAAATTCTTGAATCAGTAGAGCAGAAATAGAACAAACTACATTTTTTTTTCCTAAAAAATTAATTCTAACCTATCAGCGTGCTCCATTAATAAAACTCAACCTAAAGTAACTAGTAAGGGAAATTCAATTCATAGGGGTCCATTCTTGAAGCAAAGAATAGATTTATAAACAATAAAGATTAGAAAGTGGTGAGGAAGACAAGCTTATAATAATGTTTACAATTTTACTTTCTCAATAAGCTTGTAGAACAGATATACTTTTTACATACCAGACTTGCGATGATTAAATACAATTCAAGTGTCAGATATAGAACACGTCCATGTTAGATATTAATAAAGGTGAGCAGAGACATCTTGTTATAGAAATTTAACTTCTATAATTCTTTCTTTAAAAAAAAAAGATTATTTAGTTGTTTCTTTCACAAAAGAAAGATACAGAGACAGAGAGCTGGAAACCCTCCGGAGGTCTCCACGCACTGGGATTCACCCTCCATCTTGACTGACTTGTCTCATGGGCAAAGATATGCATACCCAGCATGCTCATGGAGGTCCTGGGATATAAACCCACAACTCTTTTCATGTGGGTCCAGTTGCGATACCACTGTGTTACCACATGGCCTCTGTAATTCTTTCTTCTCATACAGAGGATCCAACTAAAATTATTGTGAGAGATATAAATTTTATAAAGTTGTAAGTACAGAGAGAAAGGGTTAAAGTTCATTACTTGGCTACAGATTTTAACAAAAGTTTTGCAGCGTAGGTTGACAAGTGGTAAGTAATTTAGCTAAGAAAAGTCTTTAATGAGTTGTTTAAAGGCATATGTCAAGTTTAGGGCTTAAAACAGGGAATCATTTGAAAGAATTTAACCATCAAACCGGAACATTCTTGATCTCAAAATGACATCAAACACATGCATGCCTCTGAGATAGGAAAGGAGGTTTATTCTCAGGAGAATTGAGAAGGATTGAGAAGAATATACTTAAAACTAAAATTATTGTGAGAGATATAAATTTTATAAAGTTGTAAGTACAGAGAGAAAGGGTTAAAGTTCATTACTTGGCTACAGATTTTAACAAAAGTTTTGCAGCGTAGGTTGACAAGTGGTAAGTAATTTAGCTAAGAAAAGTCTTTAATGAGTTGTTTAAAGGCATATGTCAAGTTTAGGGCTTAAAACAGGGAATCATTTGAAAGAATTTAACCATCAAACCGGAACATTCTTGATCTCAAAATGACATCAAACACATGCATGCCTCTGAGATAGGAAAGGAGGTTTATTCTCAGGAGAATTGAGAAGAATATACTTAAAACTAAAAATAGCACACTTGATGATTTGGAAGGTTGAAGAGAAGAAAATTTTTTTGTAAAAAAAGACCAACAGATCACCAAGTGATATCCTCTACTTTAGATGCTGATCCCTAAGAGTTAAGCAGGAAATGGAGTGCTCACTTCTCAATTAGATACACAGCAACAGAGGAAAAACAAAAACATAAATCTCTATAAATGGACATTTGGAACTGCTTTAATATGATTATTACTCCCATCCTTAAATTTAATGAAATTATTTTCTCCCAATTATTCCATAATAAATTCTATCACCATTAAAGATATACATGATCACTTTGAAATCAGCCCTTTATGTACTTCCTGTGCTCTTAAATATGATTATATAAGCAACAATTTCTAGATATATGGCCTAATGTTCATAGACAAAGAAAAAGAGACAGAGTGAGAGAGAGTGTAGAATAAAAATATAATAGAACAATAAGTAGATTTAAAGGGAATAGATATCAAAGAGGAGGCAGAAGAAAACTAAGAAAAAAAAAGTTTACACACTCAGAGACATAACAGAAGATTTGACTACCATAAAACATAGGCAGAGTGCTATTAAAAAGAATAAAAAGAGTTCTCAGAAAATAAGAAAAAACTTTAGAGACTATGTACACACATATATATGTACATACTATGTACACATATATGTATATATTTTTTATATTCTAGAAATGACATATTTGATTATAATACATAGTTATATGAAATATTTGTACATTTTGTGAATAATCAGACTTACGATGATCAATAGTATAAACTGACATCCTGTGGTGGTTATGCCTTAATGGAGATTCAATATCATCTAAAAAAACTGTTTAATAATAATTTAATTATGAAAAATAGCTACATATTTGAATTGAAAGAAAGTCTTTAAGACAACTGGCCTTCAAAGATAATGGTATCTTTATCTCAAGGAAAAGAAAACTTGGGACTGTCCTGGATTGAAAAAAACTGAAAGACCTAGATTCCTACCCCCACCCCCAAAAAGTGCCTAACTTGAATGACATTAGAGGAAATGTAAATAAAGACTGTATATCCACAAAAATATCTTCTATCAAAGCTCTGTGAAATATTACAATTAGATTAGTGAAACCTCCAAGGGGAAATTAATTTTATCCTAGAATTCTATACCCAGAGGGTACCAGCAGTTAGCGTAATGGCTGTCACTGGACTTTCACGTAGTTGACTGTGGTTCGAGTCCTGGACCCGGTGGCTTAAACTCACACCGGGTGCGTGCATGTGCATGTCCAAGATCCCGAGAGGAGAATGGAGGAGAAGGGATTGCAGCGTGGCCATCCCCCCTAGGGAGTGATTTCTCACTTTCTGTCTCTCTGTCTCTCTCTGTCTTTCTGGCGAGCGCACGCGCCCTATAGCAAAAACCTCTCTCAAAAAAAATTACATATATATACCCAGTGAAACTATTAATAAATAGGAATAATAATATATATTTTTTTGTTAGAAGGGATGTATGCACACTGGAAAGAGACAAAGAGAAGGCAAAGGAGAAAGCACCTTACATGGAAAATGGTCAGGTTGCAATTTTTTTCTCTTCCATTCATTCTTCTTTTGGGATTTCAGGCACGCATGCACATGTGCCTGGTATGTTTTTCAAGTCACTGGGTCTGAGGACACAAATTGTTCATTTGGCCATGTGAAATCCAGCTGCCTTAACCACCACGCTACTGGCTGGCTCATAAATTTATGTTTAAATCAACACTTTAGATGTGGACATCTTAGGAAATATTATTTACTATGAACTCTTTCTTAAGAATCTACCAGAAGTCATGCTTTAAAATAGGAGAGGAGTGTCCTGCAGGAAGGAGCCATTGTACCATAGAAAGTATCCATCCAGCTGGCAGCAGGAGCCCAGAGAATCCCACAATAAAATTCAGGGGGAAAAGAATGACATCTTAGAAAAAATACCGTGAAATGAAGTTATAGAGTATGTGGAAAGAATTATAGATTGATATGTACAAAATAATGCATGTAAAAAAAAAAGGTAAATTAATCCAAGGGAAAAGAAATAGCTTTTTCAAGAAAGGGAATATAGGGCAAGTCTTGTAACATAGAAGTTAAGTCCTGTGCATAGGGGGCCAGATTTTACATGGCTAATTATGGTTCGAGTCCCATCCTTATAGCTTGGAAAACATGCCAGGCATGTGTGCATGCATACCCCAAATCGTAAAGGAACAGAGAGATAGAGAAAAGATAATCATGATGTGACCACACCCCACTGGTGGGTTTCCTCTCTCTCTCTCTCTCTCTCTCTCTCTGTCCACACCCCACTGGTGGGTGTCCTCTCTCCCTCTCTCTCTCTCTCTCTCTCTCTCTCTCTCTCCCTCTCTCCCTCTCTCTCTCTCTCTCTGATGGCACAAACACCCTATAGCAATATACACCCTATAGCAATATATTCCTAACGGAGCGGAATGTAAGTCCACTTTGTACTGACTAGCATTAATGTCATCATAAAACTAAAATGGTTCTTTTTAATTGAACTGAAAATAGTGAAACTGATATTTTAAGAAGATACAAAAGAGTTTGGACTGGTTGCTCAAGTGAACTAAATTTTTATTTCTATTAAGTGGACCAACCGAGGAAAATTATTATAAGGATACCATTAAAAATATGGAGACAACTATTAAAAGAATAAGACAAAAAGTTCAAAGTTAATGTCTGCTTTAGTTTGTTTCTCCTGATAACAAAGCCTGAGACAAAATTCGTGTGTAATATATTTGTGAATGTGATCGCAATGACAAGAATAAGGATCAGAAAGTAAAGCAGGAATAGAATAACAATGGATATGACCCTACATTTTTGGTCCCGTGACTAGTAATTAGGTGCTAAACATATATATGATATGAAAAAAATTATACCAAGATTCAGAACAATTGGTACAGAAGACTGGTGATGAAGTGAAATGAAAATTCAACGTTTAGTGTTAATTTTGTTTTATCACATATCCAGAAAATCTGGTTACTTAAACAAATGAGGATCTAAGAGACTTTCATATAAATCACAAATATCTGAGACCATCCGTTTTCCAGGACCATCTTCCAGAGTCAACCCCATTTTCTACCTTAAATTGTATATTCTGCATGTTTTGCCAACTCCTTTGCCACGTCCTTTGCAAAAATATGTAATTATCATCACTATCATAGGTTAGAGTCAAGGGACTGGACTTCCAGCTTCATATCTGCTATGTTTCCTTAGGTAATATATGAAAATTAGCAAAACTGGGTCATCAGGTGGCACAAGGCTTAAGGCAATTAGACTCCACATGGCTGACTGCGTGGTTCAAATCCCAGACTCAGTAGCTTGAAAAACATACCGGACACATGTGTGTGTGTGCCCAAAACCCCTAGAGGAGAATGGAAGAGAAGGACTGAGACATGGCCATCACCCCCGGAGGTGATTTCTCACTTTCCCTCTCTGTCTCTCACTGGCAAGTACACACATCCTATAGCAAAACTAAAAACAAACAAACAAACAAAGAAAAAAACACGTTTCAAAAACTTCAACTTTTTTATCTGCAAAATAAGGTCATTTCTAATTTCCCACATGTTATAATTCTATCAACTAAGGAGAGAGTTGTAAAAATACCTTCAAAAATGGTTCACAGCTGTGAAGCTACCCCAGCTTTAGGCAATATTGCTCATTTGAGGACTATTGTACAGATAGGGTTTGGCAATGGTAAAAGATATCCTATCCTGAAAGCTGTGTCAAAAACTATGCCAAATATCACTAATATCAGTTTTTTGCTTTCATCTATTTTCTTTCCAAAAACTACCAAAACAGACAACCACAATTTGTGTTATTTTTCCTCCAGTAGACACTGTATCAGTGGCATAAATTAACCAAAAGGAATAAAAATCAACAGCAAAAAATTAATTCATGGTTTGAATGACATCCCATCAGTACTAGGCAACTTTAATAGAATACTTAGTATATTCACATTCTATGGTTTTGTTTTTATTTTCATTTTTAATAAATGTGTAATGTGCACTATTCTTATTACAGCTGTTTTATTGTCATGCATAATTTAGGTCAACATATTTAAGTGATGTTAATGTGCCTTTAATATGTACATGTGTGTTTTTAATTTTTTTAAGTTTCTTTATCTATTTTTTTATGATTGAGAGGCGGGCCCTTCTCAACAGGATCACAGATGGTAATTCACCTCCAGCCTCAGCCAGCCAGGACCATGGGCACATATATACACATGCACGCGCCAACTCAGCATGCACAGGGAGATGTCGGAATGTAAACTGAACCTTCCCACATGAGCTCAGCATTGAAGAATATTCACTACTGTACCATGTGGCAAGCATACAGTTGTGTTTCAACCATTAATAAAGAGTACAAAATTTGGTCATTTTAAAAAAGATATGCTGAAACCAGCAGATGGCGTAATGGGTATATTGCTGGACTCCCATGTAGTCCACCCTTGTGCGAGTCCCAATCTCAGCAGTTTAAAACTCATACTGGGTGTGTGTGTGTGTGCCCAAAATCCTCAGAGAATGGAGAAGGGACTGTGGCAAGGCCATTCTTCCTGAGGGGTGATTTCTTGCTTTCTGCTGCTCAGTCTCTGTCTCTCCAGTGAGCACACACGTCCTATAGCAAAAATCTCTCTCAAAATAAATCATAAAATAATAATACTTAACAATGTCTAAATTGGCTAAAAGAAGAGAAAATAATATGCTAAATAAAACACTAGCTAACAAAAAGAGAGAACCCTAAATAGGCTCTATCAAAAGTTCTATATAAATTAAAGCTGAGATGAGATGCCATTGCCTACCCACTGGAATGGCTAAAATAATTAAAACAAAATAAAAACAAAAACAGAACACCTGGCCCTTCCTATGTGCTATGGAGGAGTAACACAAGTGCCCTGAAAGACGAGCCAGTGGCTAGATGCAGGTTCAAATCCCTGAGTTAATCCAAAAATATGCTGGGCACATACACAGGTACCCATGGTCCTGAGAAGTGGGGTGGCTGAGATGTGATGAGATCCTGTCCAAGGAGCTTCTCTCTCATGCTCTCTCTCTCTTTCTCTGTCTCACTCACTTTCTCTTGTGTATTCATGTGCATGTCATGTTATATATTTTTTTAAACTTTCAATACTAATTGATGGTACACATGAACTCTTATTGCTAGTGGCAATATAAAATAGCACAATCACTTTAGAACACAGTTTGGCTGGTTCTTATAAAGCATAAATTTACCATATAATCCAACAATCAGGGCCCTAGGTATTCACTCAATTAATCTGAAAGTTTACATTAACACAAAAACCCCTCTGAATATTTATGGCAGCTTTATTTATGATCACTAACAACTGGAAGCAACTAAGAGCTGAATGGACAAACTATGGTATGCCTATGTATTAGAATATTTAGCATTTTAAAGAAATGACCTATTGAAACATGGAAAGACATCAGTGATTTTTTTTTTTTAGAGGTTTTTGCTATAGGGTGCATGTGTTCGCCAGAAAGACAGAGAGAAACAGAGAGAGGCAAGAAATCACCCCACAGCAGGGATGGCCACATCACTATCCCTTCTCCTCCATTTTCTTCTTGGGATATTGGGCACACACGCACATGTGCCTGGCATGAGTTTAGGCCACTGGGTTCAGGATTCGAATCACTGTCGATTACATGGGAGTCCAGAGACATAACCATTACGCCAACTGCTGGCCCCGACATCAATAAATCTTAATTGCATATTGTTAGGTGAAAGAAACCAATCTGAAAAGAATATATAGGATATTATTTCAATTATGCTATATTCTGAATGAAGCAAATCTTTAAGAACGGTCAAATGGCCAGAAGCATGAAGACGGGGCAGAGAGTTGATGAGGCAAAGCTCAAAGGATTTTTAGGTTAGTGAACTGTTCTGTATTGCGGGCTTGTCTCATCTGCAAGGGGTAGATTCTTGAAACCTCAGATACTAACAAACCCTACATATGCTATATATTTTTCCTATATATTCATATCAATGATAAAGTTTATAAATTAGGCACAGTAAGATACAACAACAACCAATAATAAAATACAACAATCATAACAATATATTGTAACAAAAAATACGTGAACATGGTCTCTTTCAACATACTTTATTGTACAGTACTCAAGTATTTTCCAATCACTGTTGACCACAGGTAATGAAGCCACAGAAAGCAAACCCACAGATAAGAGTAGGCTACTCGATGTTTTGATTGTTGATACGTGACATTACGCATTTGCAAAAATTCACAGAACTTTTCAACACTGAGTAAAAATTTATATGCAAATTTTCAAAAATTAGTTAGGAGGTCAGTAAATTTCAGAATGGAACATAAAGTGTGAAAGAACAATTTAACTGTATTACCAATGTATGAAACAACTTCAGCAAAGGAGGTTAGAGAAAATGGCGCCAGTCTCCTTAACTCTGGAAATTGATGGGAGCTGTAAAATGAAAGGTGAGAGGAACTATACCTAAATACTAGCTGATTAACATGTCTTCCATGAGAGGAGGGGTTAATAATTCTGAGATCATCATAATTATACACTATAAATTACCAATTAAAAAGAGAGATAGCAAGTGCAGGGAGTCCCGTTTCTTCTTAGTGGTATAGGAGGTTATTGACAAAGAGAGATGTCTACAATGAACCATGTGGTGGTGAATTAGAGATGAAGACATTAGTATGAACTCATATTTGCTTGCTATAAACACAGATGTTAAATATAGAAAGAATTACAGATATATGTCTATGCAGGGGTTAGTATACACAGTTTATTTGCTTAGTCAGCTGAGAAGGCCTAGAAACAGTAGCACCCCAGTACCAAGGACATTTTGTACCCAGATAATGGTTTCTAATACCATTCTCCAATAACTTGTCTCCATAATATTCCTCTCTTCCTCTTCCCTTTGTCATTTCTCTGTCTCTTTATTGATCAAAATTTAAAAAGGTAAAAACAGAAATAAACATTTTCTTTAAAATTTTCCTATGTGGAATTATGCATTTCCCTTTGCTTTCCTCCTCAAATTCAGGTTTGGCACTTACTTTTCTATTCTCTTAATCCCTTCAAATCTAAAACTTAACCTTATCAATGAGAACTAATTCCAGTCCATGCTATCCAAACTGATATATCCTCCCACAAACTAGCCCCTTTATTGCTCTATTTTTCTATATGACATTTATTAACCTCTGTCATATTACATGAGGGGTCTTCAGAAATATTTTGAGGTACCTTCATATATTCCTTTATTTGTTACTTTTTTCCTTCCTTAAAAAGTAAGCTCAAGGGTCCAGCAGATGGTGTAATGGTTATGTTGCTGGACTCTCACGTAGTTGACTATGGTTAGAGTCCTAGACCTGGTGGCGTAAAACTCACACTGGGGGGAACAGCAGTAGGTATAATGGCTATGTCGCTGGACTCCCACGTAGTCAACCCGAACCCAGTGGCTTAAACTCATACCGGGTGTGTGTGCATGCCTGCCCAAGATCCCGAGAGGAGGGTGAAGGAGAAGGGATTGTGGCATGGCCATCCCCCCTGGGGAGTGATTTCTTACTTTCTATCTCTCTGTCTCTCTCTGTCTTTCTGGTGAGTACATGTGCCCTATAGCAAAAACCTCTCAAAAAAAAAAAAAAAACACTCTCACTGAGCACACGTGCTATAGTGTATGTCCAAGATTCTTAGAGGAGAATGGAGGAGAAGGGATTGCAGAGTGACTATCCTACCCAGGGGGTGATTTATTGCTTTTTGTTTCTCTCTTTCTCTCTCTCTCTGTTTCTCTGGCAAGCATATTTACTCTACAGTAAAAAAAAAAAAAAAAAAAAAAAAAAAAAAAAAC
>NW_006200742.1:724245-736349 GCF_000334495.1 Tupaia belangeri chinensis | reverse complement strand
TTTTTTTTTTAGAGGTTTTTGCTATAGGGTGCATGTGTTCGCCAGAAAGACAGAGAGAAACAGAGAGAGGCAAGAAATCACCCCACAGCAGGGATGGCCACATCACTATCCCTTCTCCTCCATTTTCTTCTTGGGATATTGGGCACACACGCACATGTGCCTGGCATGAGTTTAGGCCACTGGGTTCAGGATTCGAATCACTGTCGATTACATGGGAGTCCAGAGACATAACCATTACGCCAACTGCTGGCCCCGACATCAATAAATCTTAATTGCATATTGTTAGGTGAAAGAAACCAATCTGAAAAGAATATATAGGATATTATTTCAATTATGCTATATTCTGAATGAAGCAAATCTTTAAGAACGGTCAAATGGCCAGAAGCATGAAGACAGGGCAGAGAGTTGATGAGGCAAAGCTCAAAGGATTTTTAGGTTAGTGAACTGTTCTGTATTGCGGGCTTGTCTCATCTGCAAGGGGTAGATTCTTGAAACCTCAGATACTAACAAACCCTACATATGCTATATATTTTTCCTATATATTCATATCAATGATAAAGTTTATAAATTAGGCACAGTAAGATACAACAACAACCAATAATAAAATACAACAATCATAACAATATATTGTAACAAAAAATACGTGAACATGGTCTCTTTCAACATACTTTATTGTACAGTACTCAAGTATTTTCCAATCACTGTTGACCACAGGTAATGAAGCCACAGAAAGCAAACCCACAGATAAGAGTAGGCTACTCGATGTTTTGATTGTTGATACGTGACATTACGCATTTGCAAAAATTCACAGAACTTTTCAACACTGAGTAAAAATTTATATGCAAATTTTCAAAAATTAGTTAGGAGGTCAGTAAATTTCAGAATGGAACATAAAGTGTGAAAGAACAATTTAACTGTATTACCAATGTATGAAACAACTTCAGCAAAGGAGGTTAGAGAAAATGGCGCCAGTCTCCTTAACTCTGGAAATTGATGGGAGCTGTAAAATGAAAGGTGAGAGGAACTATACCTAAATACTAGCTGATTAACATGTCTTCCATGAGAGGAGGGGTTAATAATTCTGAGATCATCATAATTATACACTATAAATTACCAATTAAAAAGAGAGATAGCAAGTGCAGGGAGTCCCGTTTCTTCTTAGTGGTATAGGAGGTTATTGACAAAGAGAGATGTCTACAATGAACCATGTGGTGGTGAATTAGAGATGAAGACATTAGTATGAACTCATATTTGCTTGCTATAAACACAGATGTTAAATATAGAAAGAATTACAGATATATGTCTATGCAGGGGTTAGTATACACAGTTTATTTGCTTAGTCAGCTGAGAAGGCCTAGAAACAGTAGCACCCCAGTACCAAGGACATTTTGTACCCAGATAATGGTTTCTAATACCATTCTCCAATAACTTGTCTCCATAATATTCCTCTCTTCCTCTTCCCTTTGTCATTTCTCTGTCTCTTTATTGATCAAAATTTAAAAAGGTAAAAACAGAAATAAACATTTTCTTTAAAATTTTCCTATGTGGAATTATGCATTTCCCTTTGCTTTCCTCCTCAAATTCAGGTTTGGCACTTACTTTTCTATTCTCTTAATCCCTTCAAATCTAAAACTTAACCTTATCAATGAGAACTAATTCCAGTCCATGCTATCCAAACTGATATATCCTCCCACAAACTAGCCCCTTTATTGCTCTATTTTTCTATATGACATTTATTAACCTCTGTCATATTACATGAGGGGTCTTCAGAAATATTTTGAGGTACCTTCATATATTCCTTTATTTGTTACTTTTTTCCTTCCTTAAAAAGTAAGCTCAAGGGTCCAGCAGATGGTGTAATGGTTATGTTGCTGGACTCTCACGTAGTTGACTATGGTTAGAGTCCTAGACCTGGTGGCGTAAAACTCACACTGGGGGGAACAGCAGTAGGTATAATGGCTATGTCGCTGGACTCCCACGTAGTCAACCCGAACCCAGTGGCTTAAACTCATACCGGGTGTGTGTGCATGCCTGCCCAAGATCCCGAGAGGAGGGTGAAGGAGAAGGGATTGTGGCATGGCCATCCCCCCTGGGGAGTGATTTCTTACTTTCTATCTCTCTGTCTCTCTCTGTCTTTCTGGTGAGTACATGTGCCCTATAGCAAAAACCTCTCAAAAAAAAAAAAAAAAACACTCTCACTGAGCACACGTGCTATAGTGTATGTCCAAGATTCTTAGAGGAGAATGGAGGAGAAGGGATTGCAGAGTGACTATCCTACCCAGGGGGTGATTTATTGCTTTTTGTTTCTCTCTTTCTCTCTCTCTCTGTTTCTCTGGCAAGCATATTTACTCTACAGTAAAAAAAAAAAAAAAAGAAAAAAGAAAAAAAAAACAGTAATACCAGAGCCAAGCTTACTGGGGTTAAGAGTTATCACATTGTGATTTTGATTTACATTTCCATTACGATTAGAGATTTTTGTATATTTTTTTCGTGTGCCTTTTGGCCATCTATATGTCTTCCTTAGATAAGTGTCTGTTAAACTCAGCTGCCCATTTTTTAATTGGGCTATTCTTTTTTATTTTTTAAGAGAGATTTTTGTTATAGGGTGTGTGTGTACTCACTAGAGAGACAGTGAGACAGAAAATGAGAAATTACTCCCCCTCTAGGGTGATGGCCAGGCCACAATCCCTTCATTTCCTTTCTCCTCTCAGGATTTTGGGCATACATGTTAACACGCCCGGCGTGTGTTTTTTAAGCAGCCTGGTCTGGGACTTTAATGACAGTTGACTACATGGGAATTCAGCCATATAAACATTATGTCATCTTATGGTCCCAGGATTATTCATTTGAATAAAGAATGACAAGCGCTGGCAAGGCTATGGTGAAATGGGAACCCTCCTACACTGAAGGTGGGAATGTAAATTGATATAACCACTATGGAAAACAATATAGAGGTTCCTCAAAAACTTACAAATAGAACTTCTGTTTGACCCAATAATCCCACTCCGTGGTATTTACCAAAGGAAAGGAAAGTACTCATTTGGAAAGACACTTGCATATTTATATTCATTGCAGCATTATTCACAATTGCTAAGACACAGAATTACCCAAGTGTTTAAGAATGGATGACTGGATTGAATCAAGATGTGGCACATGTACACTATGGAATACTACTCTGCCATAAGAAACAATGAGACCCTGTTATTTGCTACAAAGTGAATGAACATTGAAGATCTAATGCTGAGTGAAGTAAGCCAGATTATGAAAGACAACCTTTGTATGTCTCCACTCACTATATACTGAATATCTGCACTCTATGACAGAAACTGATAGACCTAAATATATAACAGTTGGGAAGACAAGTATGGATATGAGATACTATAGGGGAGGATGGGTAGTGCAGATAAGTGGGAGGGGCTTAGGGAGATAGTACATGACAGACAAGTGAATGTAAAGTTCTTCAGTGGCAAAGACGTATATGTAACATCCTTTGTTTTATGGTAATGTAATGCATGTTTTTGAAAAACTGAAGAAAAAAAAAACTAAACTCAGAGTCTGGCACATAAAAGATGCTGATAAATATTTACTTAATTTATGACTTGGTTTATGATTTTGTGTAACATAAATTTGGTCTTCTTTCCCACCTTCTTGCATTCAATTCCTAAAATCCTTGTACTTTCCAAAGTGATATATTTTTTATACATGAGTGTGTTTCCTGGTGGCATGATGAGAACTGGTCATTGGACAGACTAAGGCAAGATTAGATGTGTGGAGCTGATCTTCCAGAGACAGAAGAGGGACTAAAGGTTAAGTTGATCAGTAATGGCTAACAATTTAATTAATCATGCCTGTGTAATAAAGCTTCCATGAAAAATTCCTAAGGACAGGATTTGGAGAGCTTCCAGATACCTGAATATATGAAGGACTCTTGATGGTAGTGTGGCCAGAGAGGGCATGGAAACTTTGGGCTCCTTCCAAGATGCCTTGCCCTATGTGTCTTTTTATCTGTATCCTTTCTAATAGGCTTTATAATAAACTGGCAAATGTGTTTCCACAAGTTCTGCGAGCTATGTTAGCAAATTAATCAAACCTGAGAAAGAGAAAGGATCATAGGATTACTGATTTATAGCTGAGTTGTCAGAAGCACAGGTAAACCAACTTGGAGCTTGCGATTGGCACGGGATCGGGGGCAATGTTTGGGACTGAACTCTCATTGTACTTGTGGGATATCATGTTATCTCCCGCTATTAGTTGTAAGAATTGAATTGAATTAGAGGACGCCCAGAAGAATTGCTTGTTTGCTTGCTGTATGGGGAAAACCATCACACACATAGAAACTTTTGTGTTAATTGTTGCAGGAGAGTATAGAAATAACTGAGTTTCCTTTTTTTTCTGTATCTTCACACATTTTCTTCTAAACAATGCTCAAAATGTTTTGAAAGATTTTCATAATATAGTTTACCATTCAGTATAAGTACATACAGTCACAAACTATCCTATGCACAAAGAATCTATGCAGAAAAAGTGGGGATATTTTATGTATATTTACTCTCTTCTAAAGAAACATTGAAACCCTGAGATTGGGCCAAAGTTTAAACTGTTTTCATTAGTAGGTGAATAATATTGGCCATGAATATATATTTAATATGGGTTGGGAAGTAAATGTTATTTAGGTTATCCCAAGTTAGAGCTAAAAGATATTGGAGGTCTTCAAAAAGCTAATGAAAAAAATGCATATTGCAAAAATTCACGTATATCAAAACTTCTACACCAAAATATACTTGTATTTTAATTCCATTTATCCACCAATTTATGAAATCTTCTGTATTCCCTTTCATTCAAAGAAGCAGAGAGGCTGAGTTTATAAAATTATTTGGAGTCTACCAAAGGAGGTTATAGAACAAGCAACACTGATTCTTTTCCCTATTTGGGGTTTTTATACTGGGGCCATGAACTTGCTTCCTTTTTTGTAAGTCCTGCCATATAACCATAGGCTAAAGAAATTAAAGTTACCCTCTCATTTAACCCCATAATACATGATGACTGTCATTTAACCGCACAACACATGAGCTGCAATCCCAACAAATTTTAGACAAACTCCGTAGCAAGTTTATTTTTAATGTCACTACAAAAATTCAATAGAATAACCAATGTCTACATTCAAGTTTATACAAAAAGAATTTCTCTGGGAAGAAGTCATCATTCAAAAAGTGCCACCTGAGAAGATTATAAACTAAAACAACTTACAATGACTACACCTGCATCTCTTCAATGAAAGCATTACGGAGAGCATACAAATAAGATTGTCAGAATGCAAGAAAAATAACTATAAATATTTTTTTCCTCTTCTACTCTATAAAAAACCATTTCCTTATAAGACCAAATTACTTATCTTTTGGGAAAAGACACACGCACATACATACACACACACACACACACACACACACACACACACAATAAATCTGCCTCTCAGAAATCTTGAATATTCATGGAATAATTCATGACTAATGTAACAATTTAGAACCTGTTATTAGTGATGATCTTTTTCCAAATACTAAATTTATTCAACAAATCTAAGCTCTATTTCTGTGCACATGAAGTAGAATTGACTGCTAAAGATATTTCTGAAGGAATGGTTTGAACCACTATGTGCAAATAACACCGAGACTGGATAGACTAGAATGGGCAAGAGTAGGGTGAGTCTTTCTTTATGGGTATCCTGAGGTTACCTACACATTAACCTAAGAGCTACATAGGTAGCTTATTGAATCAGATCTAAATTTGACAATTCAATTGGATTATACATTCATTGTGGCTAAAGTATGTGTTAGTAACACATAAAGATATATACTTTTTCTTCAGTAGGGCTTATGATTTCAATTGGAACTACTGTGAATATACAAATGTATATACTATAAAGGTAAGTAAACAAAACACGGTTAAAGACGACTGTCATGGTGATTCAAAGTGGGATGAGATTACGTATGGTTGATATGAATAGGAAGTCTTAAGGTATTTAAATGTCATTCTAAAGACCAATTCCGTCTATACTTAGTTCCCAACTAGGAGCACCCAGATACACTGAAATACTGCAAAATGAGCAACACAAGTTAGAAAAATTCATAAGTTTTAATATGTACATTTGTTCATATTTTCCTAAAAGTAAACATGAAATTTCTTGATTAACACAAATGATTTTTTCTTTTAGGAATCATTGTTCTGGTTCCCCTTGCCTTAATCTTTCCTTCTTTAGGGTTGATCCAATGAGAGCCAGGTGAAAACACTGTGTATATAGAATGGTTTGCAACAGAGGAGAGGAAGCCCAAAATATAAATATGGCAACTTATATGTGCTTGTTGTGCTTCTTTCTTCCTGAGAGAAGGAGATATCTCTGTATTACAGACAAATGCCCCCTGCAGAAAACTCTGGAGTTCTTTCCCATTGAAATGTACAGAAATGTCTACAAAGGGAAGATCAAGGGTTCTGGGTTTATATGCCTTGGAATGTGTCCATGGTTCCCAGTTTTATTCTTCTTGAAAGGCAAACCTTTATCTCCAGGTAGGTAAATCTTGTTGGTGTTCTCAATACCTATTCACAGTCATCTTTTACTCCCCAGGCTTGTCCATTAATCCAAGGCCCAACAAGATTTATTCATAAAGTCTTAATCATAAAAAAAAAAAATTTGTAGAAGAACTCTCAGAATCTGATATTAAAAAATAGTATTTTTTTCCTAGTGATGGTCAAGTAGTATCAGAAGTCTTCAAGTACTAATTCTACAAACAAATTTGAGACAAAAGAGAGAAAAATATTCATATGACATTTTCCCAGTCTTCATCATAGGATCATTCATTCTTCCCTACTTATCTTTAATAATTGGAGCTTCTCAAAGTGCATGTTAGTCTCTTTTTAAATATAACTTCCAATTTATAATTAATAATTGTGTACAATTATGGGGTACAATGTAATGGTTTGACATATGTTTAACATGTGGAATGGTCAGATCATGCTAATTAACGAAGTTATCACCCTACATACTTATCTTTGTTTTCAGTAGAGAAAAATACTAAAAATCTACTCTTTAGCAATTTCATTTTTTTAAATTCCCAGAGGGCTTGTGTGTGTGAGAGAGAGACAGAGATAAAGAGAGAGAGAGACAGAGAGAGAAAGTCCCCTCTTATGGGATGTAGTCACAGTACAATCCATTTTTCTGCACTGCTCTACTCCCTTAGGATCCCAGGCATGCATGCATACAGACCAAGCATGTTTTTCAAGCTGCTTGGGCTGGGATTTGAACCATAGTTGCCCATGTGGTATCCAGATCTCCCAGACAAGCTATAGGACTGGCTATGCCCTAGTAATTTTGGAATATATGCTCAATTATTATTACTATAGTCACTTTTCTATGTAAGAGAGCACTAAATATCATTCTCCTGCGTAAGTGGAACTGCTACCCTTTGATCAGTATTTGTCCTTTCCTCATCAATCCTTCACCTTCCCTATCTGCTATTAACCATCATTCTACTACCTACTTCTCTGAGTTCAACTTTTAAAATTTCACATATAAGTGAGATCATGTGATATTTGTCTTTCTGTTCCTGATTTATTATTATAGTAGAAAGTCCTCCAGGTTTGCCCATATTATCACAAATGACAAGATTTCTTTCTTTCATAAGGATCAACAGTATTTCGTATATGTGGTATAGTTATTTATACCACATTTTCTTTATCCATTTATCTGATGGTTGACACCTCAGTTTCTCTTTTTTTTTCTTTTTGGAGAGGTTTTTGTTATAGAGAGTGTGCAGTCGCCAGAAAGACAGAGAGAGACAGAGAGACAGAAAGCAAGAAATCATCCCCTATGGGGGATGGCCACGTCACAATCCCTTCTCTTCCATTCTCCTCTCGGGATCTCAGCGATGCATACACACATGCCCAGCATGAGTTTAAGCCACTGGGTCCAAGACTCGAACCATGGTGGACTACATGGGAGTCCAGTGACATGGCCATTACTTGGTCATTATGAGTGATGCTGCAGTGAACTTAGGAGTGAAGATATTTTGGCCTACCAATTTCATTTCTTTCAAATATATATTCAGAAGTGGGCTTACTGGATCATATAGTGACTCTGTTTTTAGTTTTATGAGAAACACCATAGTATTTTCTGTAATAATTGTATGATTTTGCATCCCTACCAACAGTATACAAAGGTTTTCTTCTCTCTACCCCTAACCAAAACTTACTCTCTTAGCTTCTTATTTTTGTCATTCAAAATTCATCCCTAGGAAGTCTCATACAAACTCATTTCTTAAATTACACCTGTAAAACTATAAAAATTATACCTTCAAACTACAGTTATCTTCTGATCCCCGGATTAATGAATATAGTACTTACATGATAACTTTCCTGAATACCTCTAAAAATTCTAAAACTCTACAAGACATTATTGAAATTATGACCACTTCCCAAAATGTGGTATCTACCATTGTCTTTTTTTTAAGTGAGTAGCATCACAATGGATTCAAGTATGTGAACTAAAATCCAGCAGCTTGTCTGGCTTTTTTCTGTCTTTGTTTGTTTGTTTGTTTGTTTTTCATTCTCATATCTAAGCCATAACCAAATTGTCTACATTATTTTCTCTTAAATTTCTCTCAAAATTTTCTGTTGCTTTCCATTGCCAAAAAGTATATTCTGAGCTGCCTGAATGATCTCTTGCTTAAATTACTGAATTTTTTGCTGTCCTCCATAGTAGTTACTAGCCACATGTTTCTATTCAGATTTAGATTAAATTTAAATAAACTGAAATAAAGAATTCAGTAACCTAGTATCTGTATTCACATTTCAAGTGAACAGCATAAATGTAGAACATTTACATTTTTGAAGAAATTGCTATTGGATTTCACTATGTTTAAAATGTTCTATTTGAATGTACTCCCCATCCTAATAATTATTCATGTTGGAGGCAAAGTGAGATATTTAGGACTGGCTCCATAGCACAGTGGTTGAAAACTGCTAATTGGGAGTGGGACTCCACATGGCCAACCACTGTGCTATGCATGCGCAGGATTCTGACCAGAATGAGAAATAAAAGAAAAGGGATTGCAGTGTGACCACACCCTATTGGGAGTGCTTTTTCTCTCTTTCTCCCTCTTTCTCTCGGGTAAATGCACACACCCTCTGGTAATTAAAAAACAGTTATATTTAAAAATATGATCTTAAATGAACTCTATGTTGCATTTACACACAGAGTTAAAACAGTTGGCTTTTTATCTGTTTTCAGCTTAAACTCTAGCCTACCATTAGAGGAAAGTGATTACTTTGGCCAAAATATCCTACACCAAATGCAATTGGTCCTCTAAATCACTCCGTAATCCACTATAATGAAAAGGCGATACCCTGCTCAGCCTATGCTTTTATTCTATTTTTTGGATTATCCATTCACCCAAGATTTCCACTGAGTTGTGAAGACCTCAAGAATGCCTGCTCTCACATCCTTGATGAGGTCAAAGAATGCTTGGCTTTAAGTGATTATGTATAATGCACTTTTTCTTCAAAAGATTTATTATAGCTACAATTCTACATTGATACATATGATATTTGATTAAAGAGAACAGAGATGATATCTGTTTTTGCTCAATTATGGTGATTGGCTCAGAGAAGCTGCTTATATATTTCAGTTGAATGAATTAAAGTCTTCTTTTAACTTCACTCCAGGGACTATGTTATAATGGTAGTAATTTGACTGTTATCGAAGGCTTATGCAAGTTAAGGTGCTTGGTTCTGTCAAAAATAAAATAAGATCAAGTTAGAAAACTATTTTGAAGTTTATTGTACATACAAAAGAATAATTCACAAGCCAGGTAATTTCAAACAAAAAGTGTTAAGCCCTGCTAACAGCAGTTATAGTGCAGTTTGAGAAGCATATATAAGGAAGAACATGGGTCTTCACTGCAATGGGTTATTAAAAATTTACATCCTTTTCAGGGCAAGTAGAGATGATTAATCTAATTTGTCCATAACCAATTGATTTATTTTCACTGAATCATGCTGACAAAAAAATTAATATTGTATATTTTAATTTTAATTTTTTTTGGAGAGAGTTTTTGCTATAGGGCATGTATTCACTGGAGAGACAGAGAGAGAAAGAGACAGAAAGTGAGAAATTACCCCCACACCACCAGGGAGGATAGCCATGCTGCAATCCCTTTTCCTCCATTCACCTCTCAAGATTTTGGGCACACAGGCACATGCATCTGGCATGAGTTTTAAGCTGCTATGTTCTAGAATTGAACCACAGTTGACTACATTGGACCAGTTACCTAACCATTATGACATCTGTTGGTCCCATCTCCATTGGATACCTTTTTATGTTTTATGATTAGAACTAGAATTTTGAGGAAATCAGAATAGTAAGTTTCACCTACATGGCTATCAGTGGTTGGCCGTGTGGTATCTAAACTGAAGCCTTCATTATTTATGTATGCATAGTTTGAAACAATAAAAATGATTCTGTCAGAAAATCTAAGAAGGAGATGTAACTAGCTAACACAACAGATGATATCATGTCTCGATCATGCCTAGAATGCAGCCAGTGCCAAGTTAACATTGAGTCCCCTCTGCTGCTGGTACCAGTGGACCCTTGAATCCATTGCCTGCTGAGTGGAAAATCTTCAACTGTCACTCCTTTATTGATCCCTTGTATGGACCTCTGACTAGGACTCTCCATAGGCCAGTGCTTTGACTGTCCAAGGATAGAAAGAGGGAGTACAAAGAAATCTCCAAACTTCCTAGTATAACGTAGGGGCCTCCCTTTGACTAAGACTCACAGAATGAGATCTTGTAGGACCACCAGTGACATGACATTGGTTTTCTGGTGTCTAGCACACTGTTCATCATTAAATGTAACTTCTACTCTGTCACTGTCAATTATTACATCTCCTAATGTCCGTTCCATCTTTCTTTGTAACCCTTTGTTCCAATCTCCCTTTAAAACATGTGAATGTATGGAAAATTACAAGAATTTAAATGCCATGTGTTGTGTTTTGGCAACAAAGACAAGCATCATCATCAGTAGCAACAAAGAGATTGTATAGGGTCTTATTGCCCATCTGCTTTTTGGAATTTGGCTTTCATACCATGTGATGAGTACCTTTCTTGCAGACAAGTGGCTATCCAATGAGTCTACATGTTTTGTACCATGTTGTATTTTCTCTTGACTGCTCTACAAAACAGCCCCAAGGTCTTTTTGAAATATTACAATCAATACTCATAAAATAAGGACATTTTACTTAGCTTATTGTCAGTTATTTCTTATGCTGGAATAAAGACATACAATTCAGTCTGAGAGACACAGATAGGTACAGTGACCTCAACCCAGAGCCACTTTAAGAAGTCTCATATTCACATATTCCTCTCTCTAATTATCAATTATTGAAACTTCTGGTTTTGTGTATGTGTATGTTTGTGTGTGTGTGTGTGTGTGTGAGAGAGAGAGAGAGAGAGAGAGAAAACGCACACACACATACGTATAAAAAGAGAGAGAGAAAAATAAGGAAAGAGAAGTATCCTTGAGAGGATTTTGTCATGTCGCAAACTTTTCCTAAGCCCTCCAGCTTTGTGTGTGTGTGTGTGAGAGAGAGAGAGAGAGAGAGAAAACGCACATACGCATACATGTGAGAAGAAAGAGAGAAAAATAAGGAAAGAGAAGTATCCTTGAGAGGATTTTGTCATGTCGCAAACTTTTCCTAAGCCCTCCAGCTTTTCAGGATCATGACTTCCCATGTGTGTATCCTGTGTGTTTTTAGGCCATTTTGAGAATTTGAACCAGTGATCAGCAATGTGATTTCCAGCACTAAAGCCCAGTAGGCTGCAGATTGTACTACCTAGGTTGGACAAAACGTCTAACTTTGATTCATTAAATCTGTAACAGAAATCTGGTTGGACTGGGCAAATGCAGCATGAAGCACCATAAGGGAACACAGTGCAAAGTGCAAGCTCACCAGAAAGCAGCACAGCACAGTGAGCAGGATAGGCTAGCTACAGCAATTCGAAGTGCAAACTTTCTAGAAGGCAGCAGAACCAGTTAACAGTCCAAAGCAAGGGAAAGA
>NW_006200742.1:717826-724234 GCF_000334495.1 Tupaia belangeri chinensis | reverse complement strand
AACATGACACTCTCTAAGCCTGACCGATAGAAGAAGTTTACTCTTTTGCATCTGGTGATCTTCCTGAACATACTGAGCAGATGTGAGCCCATAATCAATGTTGGTTGAAGCTGGAGTGGAATTTGGAGTCAAGACATTGTTGAGGTTGTTATATTTCTAAATGTCTATTTCTTTCTCTTTGTCTCTCTTTATCTCTTTCTCTTATGGCATAAATAGTTTATTTTAAATAAAACTATTAAAAAAAAAGAAAGAAAGAAAAGAAAGCAAGAGAAGATTCTCAAAAAATGGTGGTCATCAGAAGGCTGCTGTAGGTCATCCCAGACCGGCCCCTCCCACATCCCTTTGTTACCATTAATCCCGTGAGCCTGCACCATGGAGCAGAGAGCAGAAATAGTGAGTCAGGACCTCTTGCTGCATTCTGCCCACCCAGGAGTATTTTGAGATTTCATAGTCATACTGTGTAACTCTCCTCTCTCCTCCAGTTGAATCTCTCCAGCTTAGACCCAAGTGCATCTGGTCCCAAGAAACTGAGAAAAGAAACAACACCTAAAGCTGGTTATATACACCCTTCTCTGATTGGAAGACCAGGCTTTCTATCAAGAACACATCTGAGAAGTAGAGCTCTTCCCCGCCCTCTGACAGCAGACCTCTCAACCTAAATAATGTAGGCAAGAAAAAAATAGGAAGACACATTAAAAATACTAAAAGAAAAATAATTTTAACTAAGAATACTATACCTGGCAAGATTATCCTTTAAATGGGAAGAATGAATACAGTCATGCTCAGACAAACAAAAACTAAAAGAATTCACCAGTACTAGGCCGGCTCTTCAAAAAGTACTGAGGGAATAATACATTAAGGAGAGACAAACAGAAATAAGTGGACAAAAAACAACCAAGAAAATGTATAACAAAATGACAGGGACAAGTCTGCAAATGTTTAATGTTAATGGGTTAAGTTCTCCAACCAAAAGACACAGACCGACTGAATGGTTTAAAAAACCATAAACCCTCTATTTGCTGCCTATAAGAAATGCACCTCATGGATAATAGGCATAGACTAAAAGTGAAAGGCTGGAAAAAGATATTCCATTCAAATGGTAATTTTAAAAAGCCCAGAGTCACAGTGCTGATAAAAGACAAGACAGGCTTTAGGAAACAACTGTAAGAAGAGACAAAGAAGGACATTAAATAGTTCTAAAAAAACTAATTCACCAAGAAGATATAACACACATATCTATTCACCCAATACAGGAGCACCCAAATATATGAAAAGTACACTGTTTAATCTTGATCTTGGAGAACTCAACATTCTACTGTCTCCTCTGGACAGATCATCTAGACAGAAATATAAGCAAAGTGATACCGGATCTAACAACAAAATAAACAAAATGGACTTTACAGACATCTGTAGAACTTTCCATCCAACAATCACAAAATTTCCTTTCACCCCTGCATGAAAACTTTTCAAAGACTGACCTGTGATAGGGCACAAAAAAAGCCTTTACAAATACAAAGGCCAGAAACTGTATCTAGAATCTTTTCTGGCCTTGATGAAATTAAACTTGAAATTACTTTTGGGGGAAAAAACTCAAAAATACACAAACATATGAAAACTAAACAACCTACTTCTGAATGACTTCATGACCTCTAAAGAAATTAAGACCGAAATCAAAAAATTAATTGAAGCCAGTGATAACAAGTTCTTGAGTCTCCATAACCTATGGGACACTGCAATAGCAGTCATAAGAGGGAAGTTCATAGCAATTAGAGCACATAAGAAAAAGATGGAAAAGTGACAAATAGACAACCTAACAACATATCTAAGGGAACTGGAAAAACAACAAAAAAATACCCCCCAAAAAAAGTAATAATAAGGATTCAAACAGAAATAAGTAAAACAGAGAATAAACAAACTACAGAAAATAAATGAAAACAGAGGCTGAGCATTTGAGAAGAAAAACAAAATTGACACAGTATTACCTAGACTAATTAAGAACAGAGGAAGGAACCAGATAAACCAAATTCACAATGAAGCAGGCAATATTACAGCAGGTAATAAAAATATAAAAGATCATTAGAGAGTACTATGAGTGACTGTACACCCACAACAAACAAGAGAACCTGGATGAGATGGACAAATTTCCAGGCACAGATAATCTACCAAGATTGAATCAGTGAGACATAGAAAGTCTGAATAGGCTAATAATAGGCAATTAAATTAAATGAGTAAAAAATAATTTCCCAAAAAAGAACAGCCTAGGTCTTAATGGCTTCACTTCTGAATTCTACAAAACTTTGAAAGAAAAACTAACCCCAATTCTAATCCAACTATTTCTAAAGATTCAAACTAAAGGAACCATCTCAATTTCATTTTATGAAACCTCCATTACCCTCATCTGCCTAACAGACAAGGACATAACAAAAAAAGAATACTATAGACCAATGTGTCTAATAAATATAGATGCAAAATTCTCAACAAGATACTAGCAAATTGTATTCAATTACACATTAAAAAGATTATATACCATGACCAGGTAAGTTTGTTTCCAGCGATACAAGAATGATTTTAACACATGCAAAACCATAAATGTAATACACTATATTGACATAAACAAAAGATAAAAACCATATGATCATATCAAATAGATGTAGAAAAAGCATTTTTATAAAGTTCAATATCCTTTCATGATTAAGACTCAGCAAAATAAGCATAGAAGGGTCATTTCTCGATACAATAAAAGCTATCTGTGTAAAACCCATAGCTAACATCATGCTGAATGAGAAAGAATGGAAAGATTTTCCACTGAAAACTGGAACAAGACAAGGCTACTCACTTTCTCCACACCTTTTCTATATAGTTACAGAAGTCCTAGACAATGTAATCAGACAAGAGACTAAAAAGGGCTTCAAATAAGTAAAGAAAAATTGAAAATACCTCTATTTGTAGATGACGTGATTATATACCTAGAAAATTAAAATAATACAATAATACACACACACACAAAGAAAAAAAAAACCTAAACTGGATGTGATAAATGAATACAGTAAAATGGCAGGATACAAAATCAACATACAAAAATCTATAAAATTTATACACAAACAAGAAGCAGACTAAAGAAAACAATCCCATTTACAATAGGCACAAAATATTAAGATATCTAGGAATAAACCTAACCAAGGAAGTCAAAGACCTCTACAAGAAAAACTATGAAAAGCTGAAAAAGAAATGGAAAATGACACAAAAAAGTGGAAAGACAGCATATGTTCCTATGTTCTGGATTGGAAGAATCAAAATATCAATCCTACCCAAATTAATGTACAAACTTAATGCAATCTCAATCTAATTACCAGAGACCTTCTTCATAGATTTAGAAAAAAACAATCAGAATTTGTCTGGAGTCATAAAGATCCCATATTGCAAAGATATACTGTGCAAGAAGAGCAGAGTAGGAGGCATCTCACTTCCTGACCCCAAAATATATTACACGGCTGTGATAATCAAAAAAAGCGTGGAATTGACACAAAAACAGACATGATACAGAGAGTGAAGAAGTAAACTCCCAAATTCTCAGCCAACTGATTTTTGACAAAAGGCACCAGTCAATGCAGTGGGGAAATGAAAATCTCGTTAGAGTGAATGGTGCTGGAAAAACTGGGTATCCACCTGTAGAAAAATGAAATTGGACATCTATCTCTTATCATTAACAAAAATCCACCCAAAATGGATCAATGATCTAAACCTAAAACCTCAACCTATAATATTACTGGTAGATAACACAGAGGAATCTATTGAAATATCAAAGTAGGCAACAACTTCTTTTTTTTTTTTTTTTTTTTTTTTTTTTTTTTGAGAGAGGTTTTGGCTATAGGATGTTTGAGCTCACCAGAAAGACAGAGAGACAGAAAGTGAGAAATCACGCCCTGGGGAGAAGGCCATGCCACAATCCTTTCTCCTCCATTCTCCTCTCAGGATCTTGGGCACCTATGCACACACACCCGGCGTGAGTTTAAGTCACCAGGCCTGGGACTCGAACGGTAGTCGACTACATGGGAGTCCAGAGACATAGCCATTATGCTAACTGCTGGTCCCCTTGTTTTTGTTGTTATTTTTTAAAGAATTATTTTACCAACCTTTCTTTATTTGTCCATTTATTTGTTTTATTTTGACCAGAGAGGAACAGAAAGAGAGAGAGAATGAGAGAGAGGGAAAGTGAGAAAGCAAGCTACCAGATTTGTGTTTTGAACCTCAGCCAGTTATGTGGAAGTCCAGCATCCTTAACCACCATGCTACCCACTGGCCTGCAGAGACTTTTAAATAAGATCTCCATTGCACAGACAATAATCCTTAAAATAGGTAAATAGGATTACATCAGGTTGAAAAGCTTCTGCACAGTTAAAAATAAAATTAGTGAGTTGGCAGCCCTTAGAATGAGAGAATACATCTGCAAAATATGCCTCAGTTAAGGAACTGATAACCAGAATGTACAAGGAACTCAAGAAATTTACCCTTTCTTCCAAAAACATAATCAACCCAATTAAAAGATGAGACAATGAACTGAACAGACAACTCTCTAAGGAAGACATACGAGCAGCCAAAAAGCTTATAAAAAAATGCTCACCATTCCTTATCATAAGGGGGATGTAAATGAAAACCACAATGAGATGCCATCTAACCCCAGTCAGAATGACTCAGATTAAAAAAATTAAAAATGATAAGTGCTGGTGAGGCTAAGGTGGAAAGGGAACTAACTCTCTTACACTATTTGTGGGAATGTAAATTAGTACAGCCACTGTGGAGAACAATATGAAGGTTCCTCAAAGACCTACAGATAGAACTACCATATGATCCAGCAGTTCCATTCCTGGGTATCTACTACCCAAAGAAAGGAATACACTCATCTGAAAAACACTTGCACATACATGTTTATTGCAGCATTATTCACAATTGCTAAGAAATGGAACCAACCTAAATGTTCATGAACAGATGAATGGATTGAAAAAGTGTGGTACATATACATGATGGAATACTACTCAACCATAAAAAAATGAGACCCTGGCATTTGATAGAAAATGGAGGAATATAGAAGTTTTTATTTAGTTTGTTTTAGAGAGATTTTTGCTATAGTGAGCATGTGCTCTCTGGAGAGACAGAGAGAGACAGAGAGACAGAAAGCGAGAAATCACTCCCAGGAGGTGTGGCCACACTACAATCCCTTCTTTTCCATTCTTCTCTTGGGATTTTGAGCATGTGCACAAAGATGCCCTGGCTTGAGTTTAAGTTGCTGGGTCAGAGATTTAAACCACAGTTGACTATGTGGAACTCCAGCAACATAACCATTACACCATCTGCTAGTCCCAAACATAGAAAATTTAAAGGTAAGAGAAGCAAGCCAGACTATGAAAGAGAGTTATTGCATATCTCTACTTAATATATATTGAATGTCTGCACTCTGTAGCAGAAACTGAAAGATTGGAAGATGTATAAACATGGGGAACAATTGTGAATACTAGAGGCAGTGTGGAAGGAGGGGAGGGGGGTGGCAAATGGGGCGAGTAAGAAGAAGGGAATCAAAGGGAAAAGGAAGGAATCAAAACATTTAAAGGTCACAAAAGTGGAAAATGATCTATTAATGATGACATGCATGATAATATCTTTGGACTAATATACAGTGTATTCATGCTGGGAAAATTCATCTTGCAGGCTGTAATGATATACAGTAATTGAATGTGTTTAAAAAAATAAGAATGATAGTCATCTCCTAGACATCCTGCTCACAGCAACACTTGTTAGGGTCCATCCTATTTCTGCAGGGTGACCATACACCATGCTTTTCCTCTTGTAGTTCTCCACTGCTTCTCATATCTGCCAATTAAAATCCAAGTTTCTCTTAACATTTTATAAAGTGTTTGTTGAATACAATTGTGATTTTTGATTTTTCACTCTGAAGTAGCACAATGCTATGTATACAGCATTAATATGGCAAAAATAATGTGCTATGTAAATGCAGTAATTGCCCTGACTGTGCTAGAATGAACAGGGAGTGAAATATGTTTTAAATATCCTTATCATTCTCAATGCATGTCCCACTCCTACTAAGTAGGTCTCCATAACATTTATTAAATTAAACCAATGGCCATTTTACAGACTTAATGAGTAAATGGCTTTTGTTTGTTTTTCCTTGTTTCATTAAAAATATCCAGAGTAATGACACCAAGACCCTATCAAAATATTGACATTTATATATTATAAATAAAAAGAAAAATCTAGATCCTTGATTTGCCTTATAGTTTCTGGATTCCTTTAAAAAACAGAAAAAAAAGAAAGAGAGAAAGAAAGAGAAAGAAAGAAAGAAAGAAAGAAAGAAAGAAAGAAAGAAAGAAAGAAAGAAAGAAAGAAAGAAAGAAA
>NW_006200742.1:698950-703496 GCF_000334495.1 Tupaia belangeri chinensis | reverse complement strand
AAAAAAAGTAATAATAAGGATTCAAACAGAAATAAGTAAAACAGAGAATAAACAAACTACAGAAAATAAATGAAAACAGAGGCTGAGCATTTGAGAAGAAAAACAAAATTGACACAGTATTACCTAGACTAATTAAGAACAGAGGAAGGAACCAGATAAACCAAATTCACAATGAAGCAGGCAATATTACAGCAGGTAATAAAAATATAAAAGATCATTAGAGAGTACTATGAGTGACTGTACACCCACAACAAACAAGAGAACCTGGATGAGATGGACAAATTTCCAGGCACAGATAATCTACCAAGATTGAATCAGTGAGACATAGAAAGTCTGAATAGGCTAATAATAGGCAATTAAATTAAATGAGTAAAAAATAATTTCCCAAAAAAGAACAGCCTAGGTCTTAATGGCTTCACTTCTGAATTCTACAAAACTTTGAAAGAAAAACTAACCCCAATTCTAATCCAACTATTTCTAAAGATTCAAACTAAAGGAACCATCTCAATTTCATTTTATGAAACCTCCATTACCCTCATCTGCCTAACAGACAAGGACATAACAAAAAAAGAATACTATAGACCAATGTGTCTAATAAATATAGATGCAAAATTCTCAACAAGATACTAGCAAATTGTATTCAATTACACATTAAAAAGATTATATACCATGACCAGGTAAGTTTGTTTCCAGCGATACAAGAATGATTTTAACACATGCAAAACCATAAATGTAATACACTATATTGACATAAACAAAAGATAAAAACCATATGATCATATCAAATAGATGTAGAAAAAGCATTTTTATAAAGTTCAATATCCTTTCATGATTAAGACTCAGCAAAATAAGCATAGAAGGGTCATTTCTCGATACAATAAAAGCTATCTGTGTAAAACCCATAGCTAACATCATGCTGAATGAGAAAGAATGGAAAGATTTTCCACTGAAAACTGGAACAAGACAAGGCTACTCACTTTCTCCACACCTTTTCTATATAGTTACAGAAGTCCTAGACAATGTAATCAGACAAGAGACTAAAAAGGGCTTCAAATAAGTAAAGAAAAATTGAAAATACCTCTATTTGTAGATGACGTGATTATATACCTAGAAAATTAAAATAATACAATAATACACACACACACACACACAAAGAAAAAAAAAAACCTAAACTGGATGTGATAAATGAATACAGTAAAATGGCAGGATACAAAATCAACATACAAAAATCTATAAAATTTATACACAAACAAGAAGCAGACTAAAGAAAACAATCCCATTTACAATAGGCACAAAATATTAAGATATCTAGGAATAAACCTAACCAAGGAAGTCAAAGACCTCTACAAGAAAAACTATGAAAAGCTGAAAAAGAAATGGAAAATGACACAAAAAAGTGGAAAGACAGCATATGTTCCTATGTTCTGGATTGGAAGAATCAAAATATCAATCCTACCCAAATTAATGTACAAACTTAATGCAATCTCAATCTAATTACCAGAGACATTCTTCATAGATTTAGAAAAAAACAATCAGAATTTGTCTGGAGTCATAAAGATCCCATATTGCAAAGATATACTGTGCAAGAGCAGAGTAGGAGGCATCTCACTTCCTGACCCCAAAATATATTACACGGCTGTGATAATCAAAAAAAGCGTGGAATTGACACAAAAACAGACATGATACAGAGAGTGAAGAAGTAAACTCCCAAATTCTCAGCCAACTGATTTTTGACAAAAGGCACCAGTCAATGCAGTGGGGAAATGAAAATCTCTTTAGAGTGAATGGTGCTGGAAAAACTGGGTATCCACCTGTAGAAAAATGAAATTGGACATCTATCTCTTATCATTAACAAAAATCCACCCAAAATGGATCAATGATCTAAACCTAAAACCTCAACCTATAATATTACTGGTAGATAACACAGAGGAATCTATTGAAATATCAAAGTAGGCAACAACTTCTTTTTTTTTTTTTTTTTTTTTTTTTTGAGAGAGGTTTTGGCTATAGGATGTTTGAGCTCACCAGAAAGACAGAGAGACAGAAAGTGAGAAATCACGCCCTGGGGAGAAGGCCATGCCACAATCCTTTCTCCTCCATTCTCCTCTCAGGATCTTGGGCACCTATGCACACACACCCGGCGTGAGTTTAAGTCACCAGGCCTGGGACTCGAACGGTAGTCGACTACATGGGAGTCCAGAGACATAGCCATTATGCTAACTGCTGGTCCCCTTGTTTTTGTTGTTATTTTTTAAAGAATTATTTTACCAACCTTTCTTTATTTGTCCATTTATTTGTTTTATTTTGACCAGAGAGGAACAGAAAGAGAGAGAGAATGAGAGAGAGGGAAAGTGAGAAAGCAAGCTACCAGATTTGTGTTTTGAACCTCAGCCAGTTATGTGGAAGTCCAGCATCCTTAACCACCATGCTACCCACTGGCCTGCAGAGACTTTTAAATAAGATCTCCATTGCACAGACAATAATCCTTAAAATAGGTAAATAGGATTACATCAGGTTGAAAAGCTTCTGCACAGTTAAAAATAAAATTAGTGAGTTGGCAGCCCTTAGAATGAGAGAATACATCTGCAAAATATGCCTCAGTTAAGGAACTGATAACCAGAATGTACAAGGAACTCAAGAAATTTACCCTTTCTTCCAAAAACATAATCAACCCAATTAAAAGATGAGACAATGAACTGAACAGACAACTCTCTAAGGAAGACATACGAGCAGCCAAAAAGCTTATAAAAAAATGCTCACCATTCCTTATCATAAGGGGGATGTAAATGAAAACCACAATGAGATGCCATCTAACCCCAGTCAGAATGACTCAGATTAAAAAAATTAAAAATGATAAGTGCTGGTGAGGCTAAGGTGGAAAGGGAACTAACTCTCTTACACTATTTGTGGGAATGTAAATTAGTACAGCCACTGTGGAGAACAATATGAAGGTTCCTCAAAGACCTACAGATAGAACTACCATATGATCCAGCAGTTCCATTCCTGGGTATCTACTACCCAAAGAAAGGAATACACTCATCTGAAAAACACTTGCACATACATGTTTATTGCAGCATTATTCACAATTGCTAAGAAATGGAACCAACCTAAATGTTCATGAACAGATGAATGGATTGAAAAAGTGTGGTACATATACATGATGGAATACTACTCAACCATAAAAAAATGAGACCCTGGCATTTGATAGAAAATGGAGGAATATAGAAGTTTTTATTTAGTTTGTTTTAGAGAGATTTTTGCTATAGTGAGCATGTGCTCTCTGGAGAGACAGAGAGAGACAGAGAGACAGAAAGCGAGAAATCACTCCCAGGAGGTGTGGCCACACTACAATCCCTTCTTTTCCATTCTTCTCTTGGGATTTTGAGCATGTGCACAAAGATGCCCTGGCTTGAGTTTAAGTTGCTGGGTCAGAGATTTAAACCACAGTTGACTATGTGGAACTCCAGCAACATAACCATTACACCATCTGCTAGTCCCAAACATAGAAAATTTAAAGGTAAGAGAAGCAAGCCAGACTATGAAAGAGAGTTATTGCATATCTCTACTTAATATATATTGAATGTCTGCACTCTGTAGCAGAAACTGAAAGATTGGAAGATGTATAAACATGGGGAACAATTGTGAATACTAGAGGCAGTGTGGAAGGAGGGGAGGGGGTGGCAAATGGGGCGAGTAAGAAGAAGGGAATCAAAGGGAAAAGGAAGGAATCAAAACATTTAAAGGTCACAAAAGTGGAAAATGATCTATTAATGATGACATGCATGATAATATCTTTGGACTAATATACAGTGTATTCATGCTGGGAAAATTCATCTTGCAGGCTGTAATGATATACAGTAATTGAATGTGTTTAAAAAAATAAGAATGATAGTCATCTCCTAGACATCCTGCTCACAGCAACACTTGTTAGGGTCCATCCTATTTCTGCAGGGTGACCATACACCATGCTTTTCCTCTTGTAGTTCTCCACTGCTTCTCATATCTGCCAATTAAAATCCAAGTTTCTCTTAACATTTTATAAAGTGTTTGTTGAATACAATTGTGATTTTTGATTTTTCACTCTGAAGTAGCACAATGCTATGTATACAGCATTAATATGGCAAAAATAATGTGCTATGTAAATGCAGTAATTGCCCTGACTGTGCTAGAATGAACAGGGAGTGAAATATGTTTTAAATATCCTTATCATTCTCAATGCATGTCCCACTCCTACTAAGTAGGTCTCCATAACATTTATTAAATTAAACCAATGGCCATTTTACAGACTTAATGAGTAAATGGCTTTTGTTTGTTTTTCCTTGTTTCATTAAAAATATCCAGAGTAATGTCACCAAGACCCTATCAAAATATTGACATTTATATATTATAAATAAAAAGAAAAATCTAGATCCTTGATTTGCCTTATAGTTTCTGGATTCCTTTAAAAAACAGAAAAAAAAGAAAGAGAGAAAGAAAGAGAAAGAAAGAAAGAAAGAAAGAAAGAAAGAAAGAAAGAAAGAAAGAAAGAAAGAAAGAAAGAAAGAAA
>NW_006200742.1:669021-698909 GCF_000334495.1 Tupaia belangeri chinensis | reverse complement strand
AAAGAAAGAAAGGAAAATTCTAAAAAAGAAAAGAAAACACTTATTCTCTGGACCATGAAAAAACTAACCTTTGCAATGGTGAGAAGATTTTGACATAGGCAATTTTTTATTTTTACCTTTCTGCCTCTGGTAATGACAAAAAGCACACTCTTCTTCCAGTGAAGCAAGGTTTTGAAACTTGCTCTTTGGGAAAAGTCAGTAGGCTCTGTTCTATTCTCAGCTGTGTCGCTAAGAGGTTGACTGACCTGGGGCAATGATGATAAACTAATCATGCTGTACTTTCAGTTCCTGGAAGAAAAGACAATGGTAGAAGTCTCTTCAATTTTCATTAAGGTTGTATGAATTAATGATAAAGATATATGAAGGGTTTTGAGTTGCTAAGAGAGTGATTATTTGTAAATGTAAGCCACAGTTATTATGTTTAGCATGATTCCAACCTGTTAATGCTCAACTTCTTTAACACTGCACCCTGTTAATATTGCACCCTGCAATCACAATGTATCATTATGGCACCTATAAGATGATCTACCACACACAAACACTATGAGTCCTTTTTCTAATTTAATAACAAAAAGAAAGGTTTTGATAGATACACATCACGCATAGTTAACATTATTTTATTTTGAAGGCTAAATTTCTAAAAACAAGTAAAGAATTAAATGTTTTAAATTTCAGTCCTGTAGCTTCATATGGAAACCTCTCTGTAAGAACCATGGTGCTATGGATGCAAATAGCTTTGTCATATCTTTTCTAAACAAGATAGGTAGATGAATATTCATGAGTCTTGAGTATTGGGAAGGTGGAAAGTTTTTGAAAACATCAGAGCTATGATTATAATAAAACTTCACCCATGGGCCCAACAGATGGCATAATGGTTACATTACTGGACTCCCAAGTAGTTGACTGCAGTTCAAGTCCCAGACCCAGTGACTTAAAATCCATGTGGGGTGTGTGTGCATGCATGACCAAAATTCTAAGAGGAGAATGGAGGAGAAGAGATTGTAGCATGGCTGCTTTCTGTTGTTCTGTCTCTCCAGAAAGCACAAGGGACCTATAGCAAAAATCTCTCTCAAAATGAAACAGAAGAACAAAATAAACAAACAAAAAAGAAAACCAAAAAAGCTTCACCCATTGAATCTATAGTATAGAGGAAAGTAATGCTCAACAAGTAAATAAACCAGTCTCTGAAATCATCAGACTACATTTCAGCTCAGCATCTGCACAAATTCACCTTTTCAGAGCACCTGCGCTTAACCATCCTATTAAAAATAGCAACAACTCGATCTCTTCCATTTCTCTTAGTATCTATCTTATCCCATTTCATTTTATCATCATAGATCTAACCACACTTGACATCATGTAGATGTATTATGTTTGTTTTTCTAATCAAAATGCAAGAGTGTTGAGGAAAGTCTCTCAGGTGAAAATAAAGAGTACTTAGTTCTACTGCTTTACCCCCAGCACCTGGAGAACTCTCAAGAGGTGCTCGGTAAGCATTTTTAAGATGAATGCCTATCTATAGCAGAAACTGAAAATTCGGAAGGTATAGTAGCAGGGACGACAACAGTGGATACTAAAGAAGATAAAGGTAGGGGTAATAGGGGGGTGGGTAACGGAGGGAGGCAGGGATGGGAAAAGGGGAGGAAAAAACGTATGTTTACTTGACAAAAACAAGGAAAAGCTATTTACTGATAATAATGTATAGAGTAATGTTTTTGTCTTGGCTGATATGCATTGTATTCGTACTGGAAAAGAAGTGTGCACTGTAAAGATACATGTGATTAAATGTAAATTAAAATTAAAAAAGAGATTTAACAAAAAAAAAGAATAAATGCCTATCCTATTTCTGATCTCTCAAACTCAAACCCACCTTAAAATATAGTTGAAATAGCACTTATGTAATATAAATGATAAATTATTAAAAATACCAATCGTAGGAATACTTTTATATTTTCATCAGTTTTACATTCTGCAATACTAGAACACTCAATACAAGAATTTAATATGACAAAGCATGGTAAAAATAGATATATTTTTAAAATTTTGCTAGAGGGCATGTGTATTCATTGGAGAAAAATGGAGGAAGGGGAGTGAGAAAGCACCCCCCACAAGGAATGGTCACGCCATGATCCTTCTCTGTTTCTCCTTTCTTTCAAGATCTTAGGCATTTACACATGCACTCATGTGTTTTATAAGCCACCAGGTTTGGGACTGGAACAGCACCTTTGGCCAAGTGGAATCCGCCACCTTAATAACCACGCCATGGACTGACCTGAAAGACATTTTAAAATTCAGAAGTCCATCATAAATCAGCTGATTGAAAGCTAGAGAACTTTGTATGGTTCTTCTCCCAAATCATCCTAACTAATGCAATTATGATTATAATTATCTTAAAGGTGATTTTAAACCCATCAAAGAATTTCATGGCTTTAGAAAGTTTGAAACCCTAATATGAACTTAGTATAAGATGGAATGTCTCGACCAACCTCATGGCCTGGTAGTTAAGAGTGCCAAATCCCAAATGGCTGACTGCACAGTTCAAATCCCAACCCTAATAGCTTGAGAAACACACTGGGTGGGTGCATGCATGTACAAAATCCTGGCAGAATGGAGACAGACACAAGTAGGGATTGCAGCATGAGCAGATCCCATTGGGGGATGCTTCTTCCTCTCTCTCCCTCTTCATCATTCTAGCAAGCACTTGCAAATAAATAAATAAATAAAATAGGATGTCATTATGCTATTATGTCACATAACTATAATTGAATTAAAACCTAAAAAGCTATTTAGTTAGAAGGTATTATTTAACATTTCAGGATTTAAAAAAAAAAGAGTACCAATTAAGTAATGAACACCATTATCTTTGTCGTAAGCAGTGTATGACATGGCTATATATTGGAAAGTCAAAATTTATATGTACAGAATACTGTAAACAACACAAAATATTATTTGGTCAAATACAAAATGTAATGAGTTGCATATGTTACATGACTTTGAAGATGGAGAATAGTAAAGAAGGTAAACGTGGAGAATGAACAGGAGAGTGACACCTGATATTTTAGTTAATAATTTATTATTTGAATTAAATGATGACAGAGAGAATAGAGGTGAAGAGAAAGTAGGTGTCTCAAAGGAAAAACTCCTATAAAGACTAAACTATGTTGTATATGCTTGCTTTCTTTTTTATTTTTAGACAGTTTTTTGTTATAGGGCAAGTGTACTCACCAGAGAGACTGAGACAGAAACACATAGAGAAATCACCCCTCTCAGGGGGTAGCCACACTGCAGTCTCTTCTCCTTCATTCTCCTCTTGGGATTTTCCACACACACACATATGCCTGGCGTGAGTTTTAAACTGCCAGGTCTGGGACTTGAACCAGGGTTGACTACATGGGAGTTCAGCAATGTAACCATTATGCCATCTGCTGGTCCCTGGATATGCTTTCTTAAATATAAAATATATGAATTGCTTTTAAAAATGTTACTTAAAATGCCTATGTTAATATTATTTTGTAGAACCAGCAGATGGCACAATGGTTATGTTGCTGGACTCCCATGTAGTTGGCCCTGGTTCAAGTCCTGGTAGCTTAAAACTCTAAAACTCACACTGGGCATGTGTGTGTACCCAAAATCCCAAGAGGAAAAGGGATTGCAGCTTGGCCATACCACTGTGGGGGAATGATGTCTCACTTTCTGTCTCTCCATCTCTCTTATATCTCTGGTGAGAGCACATGCCCTATAGCAAAAGTCTCTCTCAAACAAAACTAAAAAAAAGTGTATACACACACACACACACACACACATATAATTACATTGCACTTGAATAAATTGTATTATCTGAAAAAATGTAAAACTCATAATTCTCCTATTATACCTTATTAGTTAAGATTTCTTTACATTTTCTGATGTATTAGACTGTCAAATTTAACCTTACAAAGCTATGCATTATACACATGTTTATTTTTCATACATAAATTATGAGTAAAAATTGTTTGAACATTTATTTTTCCTTTCAAAATGAAGACGTGGTCATTCACTATTGAGCATAACATTATCAACTTGACTACTAAACTAAGATATTAGAAAATTGAAGTTTAAGATTATGTGGTTCTGTAAAACTACCTCTGCTGCTATGTAGTAGAATCCTCAGAGAGGACTGAGGTTTAGATGATGTACGTTCTCTAATTATAAGAACATTGGCAATCATACGTGATTGTTTCTTAGTTCATTCTCTGTTGCTACTTGATATTCTCTGCTGATGCTTGAAACTGAGTAGTTTATAAAGAAAAGACATTTATCTGGCCCCTGGTTCTAGAGGCTGAGAAATCCAAAGGCATGTTTGCAGCCATGAACAAACTTCATTCTAGGGGAAGAATAGGAGGGCAAGAGAGCAGGTGCAAAGGAGATCACAAAAACAAGCTGAACTTGCATTTGAACAAACTGCTCTCTTAAGAACTACTCAATCCTGAGAAAATGACATTAATCCCTGAGGATTAAGAAGTATGTAATGAAGACTCCACCCTCATGACCCCAAAAGCCCCACCCCTGCCTGTTATTACATTGGAAATTGAATTTCCAATACATGAGAACTCAGAGGACACATTCAAACTGTAGCAGTTTGCAATGCATTCTTTTTAGTCTCAGTCTTTGCTGTCTGCTATCCCTTTTTTCTTGCCAATGTGCTCACATCAAAGTCTTGCCCTCAACCTCTTTCTTATTTTCTTCAGAATTGCAGGTGAGAAAACTAGAAAATATATAAGCTCATTAGAATTCTGACATGTGACTAACTCCCACAGAGTAAACTATATTAGCTCTATTTGCATATTGCAATATTAGTTTTGGTTGATGAGAGATCTTTTTCTATTTTTTTCTTTTATGATTATTATTATTTATTTACATTTAATCATTGTTCATCCTTGCAACATATGATATGGGTTCTCAAAGCATAAATGCATTGTACATCAAGCAAGTTAAAGGTATTACTGTACACAACAACATCTTGACATTGGTGCCTCCAGGGTATGTGGCTTCAGAAAGAGTAGAGGATATAGAATACATATATATATATATATATGTATTAAAAAAAATCTACAAGCTAAAAGTTTAAGTTCCTTAAAAAGAAAGTTGTTTTTAATATGATAAAACAACAGTAATCACAGAAAGTAATAATCATCTTTAGTGGTAACTCATTTAATTAATTCAGATTATTTTTTGGACTTTTAATGTACCTCAATATAATAAACATCATAAAGGAGGAGAAAAAAGCAATGCTAATAATATATATGACTTTAAGTTGAACAAAATTATTCCTAGATTTACTGTAAAAACATGCAAATAGGGGACCAGCAGTTAGCGTAATGGCTATGTCGCTGACTCCCACATAGTCGACCGCGGTTCGAGTCCCGGACCCAGTGGCTTAAACTCACGCCGGGTGCATGTGTGTGCATGCCCAAGATCCCAAGAGGAAAATGGAGGAGAAGGGATTGCGGTGTGGCCATCTGCCCTGGAGGGTGATTTCTCACTTTCTGTCTCTCTGTCTCTGCCTGGCGAGCGCACGCACCCTATAGCAAATAACTCTCTCAAAAAAAACATGCAAATAATCATTGAAGTTAATTATTAAGTAGACTATAGACTATAGGAGAACTCCATACCTAAATAATATAAACATAGTAACTAAAACTGTTAAGAAAGTATGTAATTCTCAGTTTCTTATTCCTGAATTTCAGCTTCATGTATTGAATAAGATTTCTAATAAGTTTCTGGGAACACAAACTCTTCCTCTCTCATTTAAAATTTTTGTCATGAAGCCAGGGCTAAAACAATGATGTGTGTGTATGTGTGTGTGTGTGTGTGTGTGTGTGTGTATGTATGTGTGTGTATGCAAGCACATCTGTATATATACATATGTATGCTACCCATGTATATAATACACCACACACATACATAATACATAAACACATATATTTGATTAATATATTTGTGAATAATAAAATTAATGTTAAACTCAAAAAACTAGACAACAAACTATTGATTATTTTTTCCTAAATGTTTAAATCATGGTTTGACAAAGGGTTGCAGTGTTAGATTTTCTTATCTGTATGAATGGAATCTAAATAAAGCTATATACAAAAAATTTATTTGAGGGTCAGCAGGTGGCTTAGAGTGTAACGAGGCTAGATCCCACATGGCCAACTGCACAGTTCTAGTCTCAGGACCTACAGTCTTGAAAATCATGCTAGAAGCATGTGCATAGGTACTCAATAGACTGAGAAGAAGACAGAGGAGGAAGGATTGCAGCATGGCCATCTCATCCAACAAAGTGATTTTTTTCACTCTCTGCCTCTCTCCTCCAAGTGCACATGCCCTATAACAAAACTAAAATAAATAAATGAAAAAGATAAACTTCTTTATAAAAAGTGTTTATTTGAGGAATATAATCCCAGGGAGTAGGAATAAATAACAGAGAGGATGAATCAGAGAAAGTAGAGACCAGTATAATAGCAAGTGAAGAGAATCTAAAATAGTACACACATAATTGGTATCCAATGCAGTTTACTTCATATGTCATTCTGATGGGCTTATTCATTTCTTCCATGAAACTCAGTATGTCACAGGAGGTGGCAAGGCACAGTCTTTGCAAACATGTAAAAGAATTTGTAAAACAAGCTACAGTTCATGTAATAGCCACTGTCTTAGGGACGTAACTGATATTCATCATCTTCCCACTTAGGTTTTATTTATGCTTTGTTAGCACTTTGGCTGGTCAAAGTAGATTTCTTTGTGACCCATATCTTTCTTCCCAAAGAGGTCTGAACCTTTGGTCAACTCACCCTTTTTTGTAATGTGGTTGCTGCCATTGTCCCTTTGCTGCTATCACCAGGCAGAGACCTATTCCATAAAATAGGCCAACGGAGTTTCAGATATATATCCAGTCACATTTGATAGCCACAGCAACCACAGCAATAGCCGTCCATGCTAATAAGAACACTGCTAATTACTTCCACACATATAACAACTGACTTTTTTTTTTTTTTTCCTAACAGAACATTGGATCAAGACTTTCAGTCAAGTAGACCCTATAGTTTGGAAAGAAAACTTCTACAAATGAGTTAGTAGTGATGATACAGAAGTCAAATCATATTTATATGCCCAGAATAAACACCACAACTCAATTGTAGGCCTCCCCAATGACCAGTATCACTTTTGAATTAAATTAAACATTATTTTAATTAGACCAGAGAGGGTCGGAGAGAGAAGGAAAAAGTGAGAAAGCATGCAGCCAGGTCCATGACTCGAACCACAGTCAGCCACGTGGGAGTCCAGTGCCCTTAAACACCATACCATCTGCCAGCCCCCTGAATCCATGTTTTTAACTTTATATTGTACTTTATTAGAAACTAATCAGGCATCCATTTCTTCCTTAAATAGAAAGACTAAAATCTTAAAGATTTTCCTGGACTTATTTATTTATTTTTTTTTGGAGAGGTTTTCGCCATACGGCGCGTGTGCTCGCCAGACAGACAGAGAGAGACATAGAGACAGAAAGCGAGAAATCATCCCCCAGGGGGGATGGTCATGCCACAATCCCTTCTCCTCCATTCTCCTCTCGGGATCTTGGGCACGCATGCACACGCGCCCGGCGTGAGTTTTAAGCCACTGGGTCTGGGACGTGAACCGCGGTTGACTACGTGGGAGTCCAGCGACATAGCCATTACGCTAACTGCTGGTTCCCTCCTGGACTTATTTTGTCTTTGACTTATTTTTTTTGTACATCTAGCTGTGTAGCTTTGATCTTTCCCCTTACTTTTTTTTATTTATTTCTCAATTTCTTTCTTTATTTGTTTTTTCTTTTTTCTTTTTGATAAGGTGACCCAACAGACATATTTGATTTTAAAAAGTTAGCATAGACATGAGTATGTATCATTTATTATAAAAATTTTATACAAGGCAAAGCAATTTTTCAAATGTTCTTTCTTTCTTTGAGAGAGGCAGAGGAAAAGAGAGAGAGAGAAGGACCCTCAACAGTATCTCATTCTGTCATCCCCCATTCCAGCCTTCCCAGCAGCCAGGACCATGGGTGTGCTTATCAACATGTATGAGTCAACCGGAGAACTGAACTCACCCACAGTCCCATATAGATCCAGCTTTGTTCGAGCAGTGTATTACCCCTATACCACTGAGCCAGCCCCCCAAATTTAATTTACTCCACCTAAAGTGAAATGGAATTCAGAAGCAACCCCAGCAGGATCTTCACACATGGATGCTGCCCCCAACCTCAGCTGGCCAGGATCATGGGCACATCACACAAGCCTGGACTGTTCAGAGAGATCTAGGGAGGCAAATGTGGGACCTTCCCCTGTGGCCTCAACATTGCAGAGTATTGCATTATCATTGTACCACCATGACTGGCTGGGGCAATTATTAAATGAACATTAAAAAAGGAAAAAAGAAAACAAGTATCTCGTCACCTGCAATTAGTAAGGTGTGATTCTACTTTTTTATTTTTTATTTGTTTGGTTCCAATTTGGCATATAGGATATCTACATGTGTGTTTGTGTGTTTTAATGGATCTATTAGCACTAAATATTTCAAACTTTAATCTGATAAGCATAGAGTCACTTATCAAATGTTCTCTGGGAGTCATAGTTGCACATGACTGCACATTTTGATGGGAGAACGCATCGCTGGCTAGAACTGGCTCAAGTCAGTATTTAATTATTCTTTTACATACCCTGAATGATATATAGTTAAAATAAATAAATACATGAATAAAATATTGAGTTTAAAACAAATTCTAACATAGTCAGGATTCAAATAGAACAAACATGATATTAATAAGTCACAGATGATTGACAGTTTCACAAGGATATTTTTTCAGTTGGAGATTAGTGCTCATTTCTAAATGTCAGAAGTAATACCTACATGATATTGCACCTACAGAATGTATCAGTGTTAACTTAAAAGGCGATTGGAGTAAGGGTCAGGGAATAGACAACTGCTTTAAATTATATGTCATACATTTTTGGATCACAGGAGATGATTAGTTTAAGGACTTATATCTGATAATAACAGTTACGTTTTTCACCTGAGCAAGTTCAGATAACATGGATGGTTAAAAAAAATCTTTGTGTGCGTCGTGTCTCTGTGTGTGTGTCGTGTCTCTGTGTGTGTGTGTGTGTGTGTGTGTGTGTGTGTATCTGCATGCAGTTGCTCACCAAAAGACGATCTTAATAGCATATTAAGGAAAAAGAAAAAATCTGGATCATTTTGAAATGTGGTACAGACTGAAGTCCAATTTACATATATTGAGTTCAAATCTCAGCAATTCCACTTAGTAGCATGTTTTTAGAAGTTTTCTTAGCACTCTGAAAGCCTTATCTGTAAAGCGAGGACAATGTAACTTGCCATCAGGATATTCTCAGTATGACTTATACTGCTACACATACTTCAAAGGTTTGCAAAGATTTGTGACTATCACTAGTATATTTTAATATTCTCAAGGATTAAAACATTATGTAACTAGAATAGGCACTCAAAAGCACTGTAATAGACACTAAGAAATCTGACATGATTTTACAATAAAAATCATATAGTAAGAATTAAAGAGTCATCTACATTTAGTTATTATATAAATAGGTAAGGAGCATCACATATGTTTACAATCATATGTTTGTTTTAGGAAAAGAATTGGGAAGACGGTTTAAAACCATGTCCCTAGAGAAGAAAAAGTGTCATAGTGCCGTAATCACTGGGACTGAGCTGGTTTGCCTTTCTTTTTTTTCTTCTCACTTTGATGTCCAGTCTTTCCTTAAGGATCTAGCCAGGAACCAAATATAAAAGAGATCTGAACCCTTGTTTACACACCACCAGGGTTTACAGGTAGCCAGAGACATGCACTTTAGCTAGAACTAAAATCAAAGTCCTTTCCTTTTCTAATCCATCTTCCTAGTTTTCTCCAACTAAATGGGCAGACTGGCTGTGAATGCACTTTGAGGTTCAAAATTATGCCTTATCTCATAAGGAATTCTGGGTCTTGAAAATTCTTTATGGCTGGCTCCAAATCCTAGCACTACAAAACAACATACAGTTTAGATTATAAAACAACATGGGGCTGGGGGTGGATTGTTATGTAAATGAAGCAAAACAATGGCCTCTATACATTGGCCCCTGGCTTGTTTATATCCTCACTGCAGGCTGCAACCCATTAGCTCTAAAGCATGCCTGGTGCCAAATTCAAATATTTATACATCCAGTTATTTTTCAATTGCCCAGACAAGCAGATTTTCAGTCATTTAGAGCCTGCCTGCTTTACGTACTCTGTGAAGCCTCACCCAACATCTGCTAGCAATAGATAAGCCGTGGTAAAGACCCCTCAAACCACTGCTGCCCTTCTGGAACTCTCTGACATGCTGCTAAGCAACATCACCTGGATACAAAAGTCCCCTCTCTGAGTCCCCTCTCCTCTGGGAATCTCTCTGTTCTCTTTTTCTGAGTAGCAATCCCACAGGGACCTGTGGACAGACTCCTTCCTGCTCTGAGGGACCCTCCCACACCTAGAACACAAACCTGTCAAAGAGTCACCAACAAATCTGCTACCTCATGGTCTTATCTTTTTTCTTGATCAGATCCCACATCCCTAAACTCGCCTATAAATATGTCATACACATATGAATTAAAGAAAGCTGGAATTCCTCTGCTAATATAAGATAGAAGCAAATCTCAGAACTTAATATGCTATCAAAGGTGAAGAGAAACATTGACATTGTGTAAAAGTAGTCAATTCTCCAAGAAGACTTAAAAATCCTAAATGCACGTATGTTTAAAGGTGTAACTTCAAAAATGCATAAAGCAGGTCCATCCGTGGTGGCCCAACAGTATCACGATGTTGAAAGCCATATGGAAAGTGGCATTCAGTTCCTAAGTCAGCCTGTATAGGCTGGGCGTTCGCGTCCATGCCTGTAATCCTGTATGGCTGGGAAAGCTGGGGTAAGGATCCAAGTACAAGACTCTGTTGTAGGTGCTTGTCATTCTCTCTTTGCCTCTCCCTCCCTCCCTCTCTCTCTTTTATATTAGAAGAAGCATGCACACGAGAAAAGAAAGAGTAAGAGAGAAAACAGCCTTCGATAGGGCCTGCTCACATCACAGAATTTTTACTTTCCAATTCTCCAGTCCATCAGAATTTTGGGCATGTGCACACAGGCCAGGCATATTTTTTTTTTAAGCTGCCGGGGCTTGGACTTCAACCCTGGTTGGCCGTGTGGGATCTGGCTTCTAATATGCTGTGTTTAATGGCTTTGCTACAGAGTCAGTCCTCTCTCTTTTTCTCTCTGTCATAAAGAGAAATAAGTAAACTTTAAAAAAATGCATGAAGCAAATTCAATAGAATGAAAAGAACAAAAAATAAATATTCACATAGTTGAGACTTCAATATTTCACTTCCAGTGGTTGGTCAAAAGAGCAGACAGAATTTAGTAAGGTATGTCAAAGCTATCTATCTAGCTACCTATCAGACCTGAAAACCTAATCTACAAATGTGATCAAATTTATTCAACACTCCACCTAACAACAACAGAACAAAGATATTCTTGTCAAGTTCTTATCAAGGGCACATGAAACATGCACTAAGATAGACTATATTCTCGGTCATAAAACAAAATCTGAAAAATTTAGAGAAGCAGGAACCATACAAAGGACACTCTCAGACAACAATTGATGTAACTAAAATCATTAACTGCAAAACATATGGAATCCCCTCTCAAACATTTAGTAATTAATTAATCAACAAACTTACACATCAAAAGGAAAACAAAGAATTCTCAGCTTTTTAAAAAACTACTAAAATAGGGGCCATCAGGTGATGTGGTGGTTGAGGATGCTGGACTCCCACATGGCTGACTGTGGTTCAAGTCTCAGACCTGGCAGTTTGCTTTCTCACGTTCTCTCTCTCTCTCTCTCTCACTCTCTCTTGTTTTCATTCTGTCTGCTCTCTCACTCTGTCTTGCTCTGGTCAAATTGAAATTTAAAAATAAATTTAAATAAAGTAATAAAAAAATTGTACTAAAATAAAAAAAATTTCAAAATGTATGGGATGCAGCTAAAAGCAGAAAATTTAGCACTTAATTCTCAGAATAGCATGATAACCATTTAATTTATTATCCACTTTCCTATATTCAACTGTCAACATGGAAGACATGATTTTCTATAAGGTATTAGATTATATTACTTCTCTGGATCTCCATCTCTTACAGAATGAAATCCAAAAACCTTACCATAGCTTTCAATCTACTATACAATATGACTCCATGATACCTTTCTCTCTTCACTTCCTCATACCTGACACTACTGTTCCTATAATATTCACTTCTTTGCTTTTTCTCAAAAACAACAAAAATACTTCTTACTCCAGTTCTTTGGAATAATTTCTCATTTTGGCAATTGTATCCTTTTGCTTTCTTTCTTTCTCTATTTTTCTTCCTTTCTTTTTTCTTTTTTTTCCCTTTTTTCTCTTTTTTACTTTTTGCCAGAGGGCACTTGACAAAGAGAGACAGGGAGAGATAGTGAGGGATGGGCAGGGAGAAAGCACCTCCCAACAGAGCGTAGTCATACTACCATCTCTCGCTTCCATTTTTCTACCCTATCAGAAATTGAGTCGTGTATGCAAACACATCCAGCATGCTTTACAAGCTATTGGAGCCAGGATTCAAACCACATAGTTGGCCTTGTGGAATCTTAGTCTGTTAACCAACAGGCCTCAAGGCTGTCCCTACACCCAGTTTCTTTCTTTCCTTTTATTTTTCTTTCTTTCTTTTTTTTTTTTTTTGGAGAAGTTTTTGCTATAGGGGATGTGCACTCACCAGAAAGACAGAGAGAAAAAGAGACAGAAAGTGAAAAATAACTCCCCAAAGGGGATGGCCATACTGCAATCCCTTCTCCTCCATTCTCCTGTCAGGATCTTGGGCATGCACACACACATCCCCAGTGTGAGTTTAAGCTACCAGGTCCAGGACTCAAACCATGGACTATGTAAGAGTCAAGCAACATAGCTATTACACCAACTGCTGGTCCCCCTATACTCTGTTTCTGATAGACACATGACCTAGACTCTCCCTTAAGTTCTCTCAGTGTCACTTTAAAAGAGAGGCTACCCTAATCACCTGCCAGTCCCTCTGTTTCTTCTTATAAGGATACTTGGGACTGCATGGATCTACCCAGATAATATAGAATGATCTTAGCAACTTGTGATCCTTATGTCTGGTAAGTCTCCCATTTGTTTGTCTTCTTTCTTTCATGACAGATGGGGAACATATACCCTCTGGCCTTACCACAATCCAACCTTTTAGCCAGCCAGGATCATAGGTATGCCAAGTGCATCCAGGTGCTCAGGTCAACCAAACTCATGACTGCCACATGGTTCCCTCATCATGCAGCAGTACATGGCAGGCCCTGTAAGTCTCTCTTTATTTTCCATGTAAGGTAACAGTCATAAGTTTCAGAGTTCAGGGCTTGGATATCTTGGAAAGCGTTTTTCCAGCCTTCCACATTATTTGAGACCATTAGATTAAGAATTATTGTTGGACAGGTTCTGTAACTCAATGGTTAAATGCTATACATTAGGACTTGGATCTTAAAAAAACACAATGGGTGCATGTGTGTGTGTGCCTTAAATCCTGATCTGGTAGAGACGTGGAGGAAAAAGGATTGCAGTGTGACCACATCACATCGGGGGATTCTCTTTTTCTCTCTCCAAAGAGTGTATGTACTATCTGACAAAAATAATAAAGAATTATTAGCCAATAGTAACCTTGATTCAGCTCTTTAGTTACCATAACAATACCAATTTGATTAGTCTGGGATCATAAAAGCTAACATTTTCCTAAAACTAAAAGATAATCCCAAATTTGGCTTAATTATATTTTTCAAAAGATTCACTTACTTAAACTACCACTAACTTAAATTTCCTGCAGTTGACGTCTTAGATTTCTGGTAATGTGAATTGATCTATCTCTAGGAGAGAAGGAGGAAAAAAAAAAAGCTTGTTAATATTTTTTCTACATTCTAGAAAATAATTTGGTACTGTAGCTACATTTATTAACCTAGTTCTAAAATAAGGCTGGAGAAAATATTACCGTCTTCCCCACCTTTATCAAGAAGACATTATTTTGGAGTCTTTTTATTTTGCCTTTTTAAATTAAACAGTGTTTTCCATTTGTGCAGGAAAAAAAAATTGCTACCAGAAAGATGATCATCTGCAAAGGTTTTAGAAAATGGATGTAATTTTCTTTGCATTCTATCAAGGTTTTTAAGGCTGATAACAAAAACAAATATGGTGCTACCTGAATCACCTCATTTAGCACAAGTGAATATTTTTAATTTCCAAAGATATTTGATTACCTCATTCTGACTTAATACTTTTCAGAGTAGCTATTGGCATGTGTTAATTAGTAATCTAGAGAGAAATTTATAAAATTAATATGAAGTTATGCTATACATAAATCAAATGGCTGGCTACCAGCAATGTAATCACCCTTAGCAACACTCCATAGGTGAATATTTGAAGGAGAAACCTACCTGCGCAGGCTCAAGATGTTAGACTTCCTGACTTGCTGAGCCTTGTATGACCTAGGTATATCTGTAATGATGGTTTGTACCATGGAGAGCCTTGTGTAACTAAATTGCTATGGGAGGGTACCTTGCTGTAAGAGATAGGCACATTGTACTCTTTTTAATTTAAAAACAAACTTGCTTTGCTTCCAAGAGTTTATTGAAAGCTCAATAGGGCAATTATAGCAAATCATTTTACCTAGAAAAGGACATACATATATTTTATTTCACCAAATTACCTTTGCTTCTTGAAAGTAACCTGAGACTGGATTGAATTATTTCACTTCATTATCCATTCTCTTTTAAAGCAAATTTTAAATCTGAAATCACAAGTTTTCTTTTTCATTCTCTCTATTATATTTATAATAAATGTAAATGTGGTAATAACATTTTAATAAAAGTATAACATAAACAAATTCTGGAGGACAGATATTTTCAGTTAAGCTTCAGTGAATATATATATATATATATATATATAATTGTTTAAGTAAGGGCTGCTCTATTTAGGTGTCATCTTAATGTTGGGAAAACATTCCTACAAAAAAATTCTTACAAATATCTAGAAGGGGCAAGCACACCTGGGTTCATGTCAGGACCACCTATGTTGCAAGCACTAATTGTTGGAGGCAATTTGTGGTTGTTCATGCATTCATTGAATTCACTTATACATTATTCATTAGGTTACTTTATGACCAGCCATTGTTTCAGGGATTGAGAATACTTCAACAAGAGAAAAAGGAAAACAAAAGTTTGGACAACAGTACCTGGAATATGCATTCTATTCTTTGTGTAAGGGTTGGGAGGAGAGAATAGTTAATAAAAAAGATGTATGGTGTTTTTCAAAGTAATAGCTATGGTAGAAGACAATATGTCAGAGTAGGGAGACTTGGAAACCCAAGGATGATGGAGGAGTACTACTATATTTAAAAAGTGGAAAGAGAAGATCTTAAGGAAGTAATATTTTCATAAAGCTTTACAAAAGCTAAGGACAATGCTCATAGATATCTGGGATGCACATTTAAAGACCCTCAAGCAGAAGATATTGGAGCAGAGTAAGGAAGAATAAAATTTAACAGGTTGAAATTGCAAGAAAATGGAACCAGCAGTTGGTGTGATGGCTATGTTGCTGGATTCCTATGTAGTCAACTGTGGTTCGAGTCCTGAACCTGGTGGCTTAAACCCACACTGGGCGCATGGGCAGTCATGCCCAAGATCCCAAGAGGAGAATGGAGGAGCAGGGATTGCGGCATGGCCATCCCTCCTGGGGGGTGATTTCTTGTTTATTTGTCTCTCTGTCTCTCTCTGTCTTTCTGTCTTTCTGGCAAGCGCACATGCCCTATAGCAAAATCCTGTCAAAAAAAAGAAGAAAAGAAATTATAAGAAAATAAGAAAGGTGCAAAAGAGTCAAAGGAATGTGGAAGGAAGTGATGATAATGTTTGGCTGTGAAATTTATCTCAATAAGAAGGGAGTTCAAGGTATGGAAAGGCTGTAGGGTTAATAGATTGGAGGTCACTGGGGTTTGAAGACTGCTGGAATCTTACACCCAAAATAGCTTATGAGAAAAGATGTAATGATCTGAGAGGGGTCATTGAAAATGAGTATATGGAAGGGTTATAGATATTGATCATGGCAGGTTCTAGGGCTGTGTTCAGTGGGTGACTGGTTAAAATATATAGGAAGATGAAAAAAATAGAGAAAGGACATTAAAGAAAACATGAAGCCAGTTGGTCGGTATGATCCTAACTAGGGATACAGAAAATCATCAGGAATTAAGAGGAGAGTAATTGAGAATATGATGTTAAGAAAGGAGTTAGAATTATAGACAGAGATGAGCTTGGGGTCTATAGATAACTAAATAGGAAGGGCATTGGTTTCATAGTTTTATGAACAAAGATTCAACACTGGGGATATTTAAATGAGAGGGAGAACGGTTTGGAACCAGAAAACTAAAGCTAGAAAGACACTTACCTTGCTTCCAGGCTCATGACCATAAAGAAATTAAAAAAAAAAAAAATATATATATATATATATATATACATATGGAACATGCACTCCCCAGAGAGACAGAGCATCGCCAGAGAGACAAAAAGTGAGAAATCACCCCCCTGGGGGGATGGCCACACTGCAATCCCTTCTCCTCCATTCTCTTCTTGGAATTTTGGGAACACGCCCACATGCCTAGTGTGAGTTCTAAGCTGCCAGTCCAGGATTCGAAACATTATGCTATCTGCTTGTCCTAGAGCAAAATAATTTTCAAGGGCAAAGGAATTAGTGTCCTCTGGAGAGATTCAAGTTTGCACTGGTTTAAGAAAGTAATAAAAATGTTCCAATGAAAAGGTGAGGACATAGGGCTTTCTGCTGTTGCCAGATTATTTGCTTAAAAGTGCAAATAGGAACAGAGGGGTTTTCAAAAACAGAGTTATAGAAGGTGGGGACAGAATACTGGATGCAAAGGGCCAGGTGCAAATTAGAATGCAACATATGATATCGTATCCTGCTTCTAGTGAGCAACACAAGTAGGAAATTCATTCCAGCTTCAACGTAGATAGGTAGCACTGGTATGGTTGTAAGTGTTAGAGACAGAAGCATCGGTGGCCTTCTCTTTTTGAAGAGCCACGAAAGTAACACTGTAACTTAGAGTATGTGGGTTCTGTTTTGTCCACCGGAGATAGAGGTTTAGAGCTCTAGGAGTCTATGGTCTAGTCTGAGCACAGGGACACCCTCACATTGTAGGTACTTCTTACTGATGGAAACACCTCTTTAATGTTCAGCAGTCAGCGAAATGATTTAGATGTATGCTTACCAATATAAGTAGGTACTAAATTTGCTATTAGTAAAAATAGTAGTAAATAGATTAAAATGTTAAATACCATGTTTGTAAATTAAAAACACATAACAACCAAGCAACAATGTAGAAAAGTATGGACAGACAAATTTATTCATGAATTTGAGGTAAAGAAGTTCAGGAACTTCTGTCCCCAAATATGCTGCTTTGGTGCACTGATTACCTCAATGTGAGGGCATTCAGGGAGCGACGAATGAAGGGGGCAACTTACTCCTAACTTCCCTTATCTGACTAAAGAAAGCTCCTCTAAAAGGACCAGAACTGTGATGTGTCACCTCCCTGAGAATCTCATTAGCCAAGGAAGATTAAATTTTGTCACAGGAAAGGGAACTGCAGGTTGACACCATGTTCCAGACATTGTCACAGACTTTCACCTATTCTTCTGAAGGTCCACTCATCTTTCTTCCAAACCATTTACCACCTTCTAAATTGCCTACATCATCCTCCCCTCTTCTTTATGAAAAGAGACTATAACCTTCTAAATCTCACTGGATTTTGGGGTGCTCACTTTTCTCTCTTTGGATGTTTCTATGAATTTAATAAATGCCTAATCTATTTTTTTCCTGTTAATCTGCCTGTTCCCACTATATTTCAAAGACTCAAATATCAGATAGGACAGTAGAAATGCTTCCCTTTCTTAATGAAGTAAACAAAGAATGTCACATGTGATATAAAAAGAAGAAAAAAACCAGGAAATAATGAGGTAAAGTCATAAAAATAAAAGCTCTACTATTCAAAAAAATTTATAATAAAATGAGAAATCAAGCCAACTTTTTGCCAGTATACACAAGTGACATAGGACTTATATGCAGAATATATACAAAGATATACTACATCTAAATTAAAAAAAAAAAAAACAAGGACTTAAAAAATAGACCAAAAAAGCCACCTCAAGTAGAGTTGTTATGAAAAAAATTATTTGAATAGCCAATAAGCACATGAAATACGGTTAATCTCAAAGATCAGGTGAATTACAACTAAAAGAGGTAAACTATGGCCACATAAATTATGCTAGAATGGCTAAAATTAACAGCCAAGAAGTCTGACATGACAATGGATAGGACCTTCACTACCTACAGGCAAGAGAGTAAAGTAGCTCAACCACTTTTGAAACTGCTTATATATTCTTAGCAATTTAGGTGCCAGCAGGTGGCGTGGTGGTTAAGGTGCTGGATTGCACATGGCCGACTCTACAGTTCAAGTCTTGGACCAGCACCATGAGAAACACACCAGGACCATTTGTGTGCATGCCCAAAATCTTGAGAGGACAATAGAAGAGTAGGGATTAAAGGGACTGCAATATGGTCACCTCCCCCCACCCCCTCAGGGGGTGGGGTGCAATTTCTCACTTTTCTTCTGTCTCTGTTTCTCTCTGACAAGCACACATGCCCTATGACAAAAACCTAAAACACAAAACACAACAACAACAACAACAACAAAAACCCTAGAAACCTCTCAATAGTAGACCAACATAAACAAAACACAAATTTACAAATAGTAAAAATGTTAAAAACCCTTATCAAAAAGGATTAGTGTTTTAGATGTTTCAAGGCCCTCTAGAAATGATAAAGAGGAAGTTCAAAAATGAAAAGAACTGACAAGAAAAGTGAATGGATAATTCATAAACACACACACACACACACACACAAACACACACAACATGTCAGAGAGGAAGAGATTAGAATCATCCTTTGGGACCAGCAGATGGCATAGTGGTTACATTGCTGGATTTCCACATAGTCTACTGAGGTTCGAGTCCCAGACCCAGCAGCTTAAAACAGGAGAATGTAGGAGAAAGGACTGTGGCATGACATCCCCCCTGGTGGTGGGGCAGGGAGGAGATTTCTCACTTTCTGTCTCTCCTGTGCATGCATGCACCCTATAGCAAAAATCTCTAAAAACAGAATCATCTTTTACATATGTTCAAATTATTCATCTCCATTAATAATTCAAAATAATATATGCTTAAACTATCTACATTTAACAATTTTATCAAATTGCCACAAATCTTAATTAGAAAACACTTCATCAAGGTGAAACAGTGGAGAAAATAGGAAATCTCAAACATTGACAGAAGAAGTGTAATAGAACACCAATTTTGTAGCAATTTGAAACTATCTGTATAAAATAAAAATGGGCCTGCCTTGGTGGTACAGGGTAAATACAATGTTCTACAACGCCAAACCACATAGGAAAGTCCTGGGTTTGCATCCCCAGGCCTCGAGCACAATGAACATGCTTCAGTGGGACCATGATCCCAGCTATTGAGGGTAGGGCTGGATCACAGTATGAAGACTCTGTTGGGGGGTGCTCTACCTTTCCCTCTGTCTCTCTCTTTTTTTTCCTCTCTCATGGAAGAACTAAGTGTACTTTTGTAAAATATGTATTTCTTTTGAATAAAAAATATGACTTTGAAAATTTTTAACTTAGAAATATATGTGCAAAGGACCAGTAGATGGTATAATGGTTACATTATGAACTCCCACATAGTCAACCTTGGTTCGAGTCCCAGACCCAGCAACTTAAAACTCACATCAGGTGGATATGCATGCATGCCCAAGATCCTAAGAGGAGAATGGAGGGGAAAAAGTTGTGGCATGCCATCCCTCCTGGGGGATGGGTGATTTCTCTCATTCTGTCTCTCTGTCTCTCCATTTCTCCAATGAGTGCACATGCTCTATAGCAAAAATCTCTAAAAAGCTATATAAAAAGGAAAAAAACAGTATATGAATGTATGTGCAAAATAATACTTACAAGATGATTATTCTAAATATAAATTGTAATAATATATAAAATTAATCATTAGAGAACTTATTATGTAAATTAAATGTAAAATATTCACACAATATCAGAAAATTGTTATGTTAAATCAAAAAAGTTTTAAAAATATCCACTCACATGAATAAAAGAAAGGTAAACTCTATAATGCAATTTTATCTCTTGAAGAAAACTCAGGAGATGAGAGAAAGACACTTTTTATAGTATAAAATTTTTATACTTTTTTTAATATTTTGCCATAGGGCATGTGTGCTCCACAAAGACAGATAGAGAGAGGGAAAGTGAAAAATCACCCCTCAGGAGAATGGCCGCATTGCAATCCTTTCTCCTCCACCCTCCTCTCAGGATTTCGAGCACACATGTACATGTGTCTGGCGTATTTTCAAACTGAAGGGTCTGGAACTCAAACCATGCACTCAGCCCTGTGGGATCCAGTGTCTTAACCACCACACCACCAAGTGGCCCACACTTTTCATTTAGTAAGTCACATAAATGCTTAAACATTTCTTAAAAAGTTAAATATATTCTTTATAATTTAATTGATAAAATAAAATTTTTCTATCAGAAATCATTACGTTTATAAATGCACACAATTAGTTGTACTGCATCTCAGATCATAGTTTAGTAAACTATCTATACAAAATGTTTGATGGTCATTAAAGATTTACCCATTTCATCTGTTTAATCAGAATATGAAATTTATCAATTGAGTTTACATATATTTGGGGTTTTCATAGACTGCAGGAGCGTTTTTAACACAGACTGCTGTTAATGTATGTAGCCAATTTAACATAAATATTTTGAGGAATAGTATAAGAAATCATTTGTATAAAGTGAATAATTTTATTGACTACCTGAAAATAAAACAGTAGCAAAATCTGTTATGTACACATGTCATTAAGACAGTCAAAATATATAAAAACAAATATTATTTCATCAGTGTATGAAGACAGCTGTCTTTGCCTTTATTATTATTGTTCTATTCTGCTAATTACTGGTCTTAGTATTCTAAAATACTTTAGAAACCACAAGCTAAGACATAGGTGGTAGGCTGAGACTATGAACAGGTTCTTTTCATTGGTATCAATCTGCAATTACAGTCAGTCTAGTGTGGTTTGTTCATTGTGAATACTTCCCCTTTATTTTAGCATTGGGATTTTTTTCATTTTCTTTCTCTCTGGATTTTTGTTTGTTTGTTTGTTTCTTTGGCTTTTGCCATAGTGAGTGTGCATTTGCTTGAGAGAACAGAAAGAGTGAAAGTGAGAAATCGCACGCCCTCCCCAGGGGTATAACCACATCACAATCCCTTCTCCTCTCCTCCAGTCCCCTCTTGGGATATTGGGCGTGCATATGTACCCCATGTGAGTTTCAAGCCACCAGGTTCAAGACTCAAACCACAGCTGGCCACGTAACAGCCCAGTACCTTAATCACTACACTCTTGTTGGCCCAGCATTGGGGCTTTTAAATTCCTTTTATGTGGTATACGTGGGACATGTCCTTTGTAACACTGAAACGCTAGTGAGGTGATGTCCATAAGCAGGACCATATTTATTGGTATATATATATTTTAATTTAGTGTATCTCTTTAAAAATATTAACCCAGTTAATGTTCATCAATCATCTTGCTAAAGACTAATGTTATTTTGTGTAAGAAAAGTCATTAAAAATTACAAATTAATTGCCCATAACCTAAATTGATATTGCATCCCAGCTGGCATGATAAGCACATTTTCAACTACAGCTCTTACTTCTTTTTTAACTTCTGTAATAGTAAAGCTTACTAACCAAATGTTATTGATTTAGAACAGGTCACTGTTGCCAGCTACCATATACTTTCTAGACAGTGGGGAAGAATGATCTACAACATGGCAGTCCCCAGCTACCCACACAGAAGCTTATAAATTTACATCATCGGCTCCTAAAACACAATTAATTTGTTCATATTTTCCTAGTAGCAATTAGCAGCAGGCAGGAGTTTTAATGAAATAAAGTTGTGATTCCCACAGGGACTATTTATAATGAACATTACAAAGCAACAAGAGCTTCAAACTATTTACATTAAGAATTGATTAATAACAAAGCATAACAAAGCCATTAAGCTACATATTAGGTTACATATTGTGCCAATTTAAGGGATACTGCTAATTAAGTAATCATAATCACTTGCATGTGCCATATCTAATTAACTTTTTATATCTCTTTAAGGTTTTCCTTCAGGACCAATAGCATTCAAGAGGCATTAGCAGAAGGAACATTTAGGCCATTTCTTGGAATATTGTTTTCCAATAAAGTAGATTTCCATGAAAACACTTCGAGTTTAATCAGAGCAAGTGGCTTTTCAGAACAATTACTTTGGGCCGCACTACTTTTACTCTTGGGGGAGTGAATCAACACTAGGGTAGGGTTAAGTAGGGCTTTAAAATGTTTCTATGCAAATTAAGTTTAGAAAGTAACTTTACAACTTCTGAAAAAGTTTAACATGAGAGTTTTAATGCCTGAAAGGACTATATTGATCTGTTTTTATCTGCTATTGTTTACGTGTGTGTGATTTAAAGAAGGCTATATAGGCATCCAGGAAAATATCTAAAGTTTTTTTTTTTATTTTGGTGGTAAATAAAGGCTTAATATACCTCTTTTCTTCAATATCTGTCTCATAAAAAATGATACCTACAAAATAATTCTACCTTCTCAATTAAATTGTATAATCCATTTCTTTTGAAAGTAATCTAAAAATATTTTATCACTAGACACTAGTTTGCAATTAGTTTAATTTTTAACAAATTAAAAATTTCATGTCATTTTCAGTTCTAAATTTATTAAGTATTTTACACTAAATAACATAACCCAGCATATTATTCATCAAAAATTAGAAAGATGAATCTGATTGTTGACATTATCAAATCAATTACATGTTGTTCTTGGTAGTATTTTCTTCTCTCACAGTTTCTTTATAGCATGAATGATTTAGGCTTTTACTAATAATATATTAATGGTTTGATTATAATGAATGTGAAAAGCTGGTGTACTATGTTCGAAGTACTATGGTGTGTCTTAATCCATCTCATTTTGACTGACACAAATATCTTATAAAATAGATTTTACTATCATTATTTTGCAAATGAGAAAAATCGACAATGAAGTATTAAGTAACTTTCTTTATGACCGAATTTACAAATGGCAAATTTGGACTATCAACCACCCACGCCTATGTAGCTCCAAAAGAAATCTTATTACCTACATGAAACATTACCTCTCCAGTTTATCTAAGACTTCATAAAGGATCTGCAGCCATTGTTTTATTATTTATTGACATTAATGAAGATTCTTTGAAATATTTTACTAAAACCAGATTTTTTTTGTGTAAAAAGTTTTGCTATACGGTGTGTACGCTTGCTGGAAAGACAGAGACAGAAAGTAAGAAATCATCCCCCCAGGGGAATGACCACATTGCAATACCTTCTCCTCCATTCTCCCCTCAGGATTTTGGGCATGCACACACATGAACCCACTGTGAGTTTCAAGCTGCCAGGTCCAGGATTTGAACTGCAGTCAACCATGTGGGAGTCCAGTGTCTTAACCACTATGCCACCCACTGGCCCCCAAACCAGATCCTTTATATGCACAGATGTGGATGATTAAAATACTCAAAAATCTCATTGGCTCTCCTTTTGAATCTGGGTTGGCTCTGTGTGGTCAAGAGAAAACTGCAGGAGTGATGGCTATTCTAGTTTCTGGAACCACTTCCTATCTTTTGGAATCTCTATTTGCAAGTCAGGGGCTAATATATAGCAATTCTGAGTGTCCCAAGATGAGTGTGCTAGAGAGGTCATCAATATGTATTCCATCCAAGAGTCCCAACTAAGCCCGTCCTTTCTACTATCACTACTAAGGCTTCAGAATGTGATAGAAGCTATATAGGATCCTGTAGACTAGTCTTCTGCATGTTGAATTTCACAATGATCGTAGTCTAAATCAAATGGAATAGGAAAACCAGATAGCTAAGCTTTTTTCAAATGCTTCATTTATATAACTGTGAGATACCATAAACTAAACTGGATACAGATAAGAAGATCCTAGATTGGAGCCTCTGTTGATGCTATAATGATACTGTAATTTTGAGGGCATTGAGTTAGGATAAGTTTGTTCCGCAAGGGGGAGGAAAGCTGCTTAAACAAGTAAGCCATTAATAAAGATTCTTTTCTAAGACTTCATGAATCATTTTTTTTTTTTTTTTTTGGCCTCAGATTGTAAATTTCATTTTTTTATTTCATTTTCTTTTATACATTCAATCACATTATTTATCTTATAAAGTGAATATTTCAACAGGTGAACATTTCTCACTAGTCCAGTTGATAAAACTATAAAATATTTTCAACAGATAATTCCACGAATCTCTTTATAGCACTCTCAGAATGATTCAGCTTGGATATTAGAGAAGATAGAAATGATTTTTGATGTTGTAAATTGCTACACAACCAAAGGGTAAGCAAGGATCTACTGGAAAATTTGTTTTTGTTTTTTGATTTTTGGTTTGTTTTTAATATATCCACATTCTTGGCAAGACCTCCTATTTGTAGACTTCAATTGCAAAATAGTTCTCAGAGTCTCTGGAGGGAACGGTCAAGACAAAAAGAGTAATGAGAAAGGAAAACCAAGCAGAATTTGTTTTGTCTCATATACGACAGATACTTCCTGTATTTTGCGATGAGCATCTACATTATTTTTTAATAATTAGGTAATTCACATTAAAGTATGACATTTGTGCCCAACATATAGTCACAGACACAATAGTGAGAAATAAGCATTTTAAAGTTTAGCTTACTATTCATAATTTTTCTCTTGTAAATAAATGTGATTTTCAACAAAAGAATTAATACTTATTTTCATTTATTTATGGAATATGCAAAAAAGTTGTCCAAGTTCTACTTATGTTAGCGAAAGTTTAATACTGAATATTTAATTTTTTTTAAAAAAATTAACATTACAAGTACTTGTTTCTTCATGTTGAAAATATAGCAGGAAAAAAAATTCTATTAATATATTGCCCCTGTGTTTGCAGACTTATTTTTAAATTTTTATTTTATCATATAAAAGAAATCAAGAATAGCTAAGAAAAATTGAGCATCAGATTTTTTATGTGAACTAAAATATTTAAAATGTCAACTGTAATGAGCCAAAGTCAAAGTGATTAAGTACAAATGGTAAAATCATTGAACTGCTCATTATCAGAACGCTATTTCCCATCCAAACCTTTTCATATCTTTAGATCTGTTTTAAATTTTCTATTTCTATCTAGTTTATGAATCTGTGACTTCTGATTGCTTAATTTCCACTAGATACATATTCAGGTACATGATTATATCTCAGAAAAATTCTGCTAAATATATTTTTTAAAAGGAGGACTTTTAATTATAATTAAGTATGGTGTTCAAGATTGTACATCACATTTCCATCAATTAAAAGCAAGCAGTGGGACCAGGAGTTAAGCAGTGGTGGTGCAACTTGGGAGAGTCCTGGGTTCACATCCTGGATAGCACTTGGCTCACAGGTGCTCATGAGTGGACCTGTCATCTGGGTGTCTGAGACTGGGGGGGTTGATCATGTCAGGATGCCTGTCTTGTTGTCTCTCTCTATCTCACTTGCTCATGGGGAAAGAAAAAAAAAGCAAGCAGCAATGTACCTTTAATAAAATGACTGTAACACATTAGGGTAGGAGGCGAACAGGTGGTACAGAGATGGATTTCACACTATCTCCCGACAGGACAGTAAACCATGTCCCCATACAAACCCTGGAAGGAGAAGTAACTTTAGAGGAAAAACATAAAGTAAATATAATTTTGTAGAAAACAGTGAATAATGAGATTATGTATATTAATAGATATATGGCGAGCTCTAGAACTTTGTTGTACAACCCCGTTTTCAAGAAATACCCAGTCACTGGGACCAGCAGTTGGCGTAATGGCTATGTCGCTGGATTCCCACATAGTTGACCACGGTTTGCGTCCCAGACCCAGTGGTTTAAACTCACACCGGGTGCGTGTGCGTGCGTGCCCAAGATCCCGAGAGGAAAATGGAGGAGAAGGGATTGCGGCATGGCCATCCTCCCTGGGGGGTGATTTCTCACTTTCTGTCTCTCTGTCTCTGTCTGTCTGGGGAGTGCAAGTGCCCTATAGAAAAAAAAATACCCAGTCATAATTTCCTAAGGGAGAAACAAAATAAGACTCATGTACTTTGTCATTTTTGACTTTTTAAGAAAAATAGTTGGGGGACCTGCTGGTGGCATGGTGTTTAAGGTGGCTAAATCCCACATGATGGACTTTGTGCTTCGGGTCTAGGAACAATGGTTTAAAAAACACATCAGGCACCTGTTCATGTGTGCCCAAAATCCTAAGAGGAGAATGGAGGAGAAGGGACTGTGGTTTGGTCATTTCCCTGGGGCAGGGAAATTTCTCACTTTCCTTCTCTCTCTCTCTCTTTTTCTCTCTGGTGAGTGTGCACATCCTATAGTAAAAACTAAAAAAAAAAGAGAAAAAAAATGTTAGGTGGTGGGGGTTGTTTTGTATAGTATACAACAGTCATAATCTATTTAATGTTCCAGCCAAAGATGTGTGCATATGGAATGGTAGTTATAGAAAATTATCATGAAGCTGAAGAATTACTATCATCTAGTTATGCCACAGGCATCATATCATCTCTTAATACAGTACATACAGCACTCATGCATTGGTGATGACACTGGTGTAAATAAGCCTACTATACAGTCAGTCATACAAAAGTAGAGGACAATTATGTACAGTACACAGTATTCGGTAATGTACTGAATGACTGTTTTTAGTTTATGCATTTACTATATTTTAATGTCAATTTATAATGTACTTCTATTAATTTTTAAAAAATGCTGCTGGGACCAGCAGTTAACGTGATGGCTATGTCACTGGACTCCCATGTAGTCGACTGCAGTTCGAGTCCTGGACCCGATGGCTTAAAACTCACACCGGGGCGCTTGTGTGTGCGTGCCCAAGACCCCAAGAGAAGAATGGAGGAGACGGGACTGTGGTGTGGCCATCCCGCCTGGAGGGGTGACTTCTTGCTTTCTGTCTCTCTTTCTCTCTCTGTCTGGCTAGTGCACGTGCCCTATAGCAAAAACCTCTCCAAAAAGAAAAAAAAAATGCTGCAAAATACTATATCTTGTTACATGGGCAGTGGCCTTGTACATCTCCTGTTTATCGCATCACTTGATAGTACAATATTTATAAAGTCTGCAATAATTTCTAGGCCTTTGCATTTCTCACCACTCACTCACTGACTCACCCAGAGCAACTTCCAGTACTGCAAGCTCCATTCATAGTAAAAGCCCTATCACACACATATAACTTTTCATTTCCTTTTATACCATGTTTTACTGTTCCTTTTCTATATTTAGATGTGTATAAACACACAAATACTTCTCATCATACTACAACTGCCTACAGTATTTGGTAGTTACATGCTCTACAGATTCATTACTTAGGAACAATGAATTGTACCATATAGCCAAGATGTGGTGCAGCTTATCCCATCTAGGCTTGCTCAAGCACACTCTCTGATGTTCCAGAATGATGCATCTGCCTTGTAATGCATTTCTCAGAATGTATCCTCATTGCTAAGTGATGCATGACTGTAATTTGAAGATTGTGTACCTTACACAGTCGTTCTATTTCTTAAATAGATTTTGACTTGTTTATGGAATAGGCATATTATTAAAATTCTCATATGAAACAATCGACTATTCATTTTTACTTAAAACTTACTTTGAATAGTCCAGAAGACATTACTATTTACATCAATTCTATTTCTTAGATTGGTATTATTTACACACATATTTTATATTGAACATTGTGCTAATGATTCTTTTCTCTGTGTCTTAAAATTCTAGGTTCCAGAATATTTGAATCTCCACCTCAGTTTTCATTGGTCACCTTCAGGTCCTTTGGCTCTTGGAGTTAAAACAATTTGTTAGTTGTTAAAAACCAGTGAATAATGAGATTATGTATATTAGTAGATATATACCATAACCTAGTTATAAACTTTGAATAATAAATTAGACACTTTTTTTGTTTTGAGAGAGACTTTTGCTATAGGGAGAATATGCTTACTGGAGAGAAGCAGAAAGTGAGAAATCATCCCTCAAGAGGGATGGCCATGCCACATAATCCCTTCTCCTCCATTCTCCTATTGGAATCTCGGGCATGCATGTGCATGCACCCAGCACTAGGTTTAAGCCACCTGGTGTGGAACTTGAACCGTGGTTGACTATGTGGGAGTCCACCAATGTAGCCTTTACTCCATCTGCTGGTCCTAAATTAGGCACTTCTATCACTCTCCATGTATCTCTGAGTGACTTAAGTCAGTGCTATTTGCTGATGACTTCCCAATCAGATTTTCAATTTGCATCTTTCACCTCATACTCAGGCCAGCTGGCTTCTATACATCTTCACTGTAATGTCTTGAAGGAACTGCAAATTCAACATGTTCCATACTGAATTTATTTTGCCACCCACAAACGTCTTCCTTCCCTTTTACATGCTCTCTTTCTTTCTTCTTTCTTTCTTTTCTTTCTTTTTTTTTTTTGTTTTTGTTTTCTTTGTCCATTTCCACCAGCACTGATTTGGTCTACCATATAAACATCTCTGCCTATTTGGGTCACAGCAAAAACCTTTGTTGCATTGTCACTGTTTATTCTTTGTTATCAGAGTTGTGTTCTCATATCCCACACTATTCAGTCACAAGAGAATAGTTCTCATTCTTAAGACATCTTGTGTGTGTTAAGCATAACTCTCTAGAATGCCCTCGTACTCTTCTCTTCCATAAAATATCAATGCAGAACTAAAAGAGATCATAATTACTGACCTACTCCATGGCATTCTTAAAGGATTGAACACATGTCATTTGTGTAATGCTTTTTACATTTAGAATTTCAATAGTAGAGATTATTTTACTATAATTATTATTAATTTGGACTTGAACAACAAATACATTCATATTTAAATAATAATTTTATCATATACATGTTTTTTAGAAACATACTCAACATTTCAGTTTTCTACTGTGCCATAAATTAAAAAAAAAAAATTTAAAAAATTTTTTTAAGATTTAATGAGAGACCAGCAGATGGAGTAGTGGTTACTGGACTCCCACGGAATCAACTGCAGTTTGAGTCTGGATCCAGCAGTTTGAAACTCATGCCAGGCGCATGTGCGTGCGCGCTCAAAATCCTGAGAGGAGAATGGAGGTGAAGGGATTGCAGCATGGCCATCCCCCTCACCCCGAAGGTAGAGGAATTTCTTGCTTTCTGGCTCTCTGTCTCTCTCTGTCTCTCCAGCAAGTGCATACTCCCTATAGCAAAAAAGGTCTCTTAAAAAAAGAAAAAACAGGGAACCAGCAGTTAGCATAATGACTATGTCGCTGAACTCCCACGTAGTCGACCGCGGTTCACATCCCGAACCCGGTGGCTTAAAACTCACGCCGGGCATGTGTGCATGCGTGCTCCAGATCCTGAGAGGAGAATGGAGGAGAAAGGATTTCAGTGTGACCATCCCCTGGGGGGTGATTTCTCGCTTTCTGTCTCTATGTCTCTCTCTGTCTGTATGGCGAGTGCACGAGCCCTATAGTTAAAATCTCTT
>NW_006200742.1:653773-666929 GCF_000334495.1 Tupaia belangeri chinensis | reverse complement strand
TTGGCTCTTGGAGTTAAAACAATTTGTTAGTTGTTAAAAACCAGTGAATAATGAGATTATGTATATTAGTAGATATATACCATAACCTAGTTATAAACTTTGAATAATAAATTAGACACTTTTTTTGTTTTGAGAGAGACTTTTGCTATAGGGAGAATATGCTTACTGGAGAGAAGCAGAAAGTGAGAAATCATCCCTCAAGAGGGATGGCCATGCCACATAATCCCTTCTCCTCCATTCTCCTATTGGAATCTCGGGCATGCATGTGCATGCACCCGGCATTAGGTTTAAGCCACCTGGTGTGGAACTTGAACCGTGGTTGACTATGTGGGAGTCCACCAATGTAGCCTTTACTCCATCTGCTGGTCCTAAATTAGGCACTTCTATCACTCTCCATGTATCTCTGAGTGACTTAAGTCAGTGCTATTTGCTGATGACTTCCCAATCAGATTTTCAATTTGCATCTTTCACCTCATACTCAGGCCAGCTGGCTTCTATACATCTTCACTGTAATGTCTTGAAGGAACTGCAAATTCAACATGTTCCATACTGAATTTATTTTGCCACCCACAAACGTCTTCCTTCCCTTTTACATGCTCTCTTTCTTTCTTCTTTCTTTCTTTTCTTTCTTTTTTTTTTTTGTTTTTGTTTTCTTTGTCCATTTCCACCAGCACTGATTTGGTCTACCATATAAACATCTCTGCCTATTTGGGTCACAGCAAAAACCTTTGTTGCATTGTCACAGTTTATTCTTTGTTGTCAGAGTTGTGTTCTCATATCCCACATTCTTCAGTCACAGGAGAATAGTTCTCATTCTTAAGACATCTTGTGTGTGTTAAGCATAACTCTCTAGAATGCCCTCGTACTCTTCTCTTCCATAAAATATCAATGCAGAACTAAAAGAGATCATAATTACTGACCTACTCCACGGCATTCTTAAAGGATTGAACACATGTCATTTGTGTAATGCTTTTTACATTTAGAATTTCAATAGTAGAGATTATTTTACTATAATTATTAATTTGGACTTGAACAACAAATACATTCATATTTAAATAATAATTTTATCATATACATGTTTTTTAGAAACATACTCAACATTTCAGTTTTCTACTGTGCCATAAATTTAAAAAAAAAATCTAAAAGATTATTTTAAGTTAATGAGAGACCAGCAGATGGAGTAGTGGTTATGCTGCTGGACTCCCACAGTGTCGACTGTGGTTTGAGTCCTGGACCCAGCAACTTAAAACTCACACCCAGCACATGTGCATGCATGCTCAAAATCCTGAGAGGAGAATGGAGGTGAAGGGATTGCAGCATGGCCATCCCCCTCACCCCGAAGGTAGAGGAATTTCTTGCTTTCTGGCTCTCTGTCTCTCTCTGTCTCTCCAGCAAGTGCATACTCCCTATAGCAAAAAAGGTCTCTTAAAAAAAGAAAAAACAGGGAACCAGCAGTTAGCGTAATGACTATGTCGCTGGACTCCCACGTAGTCGACCGCGGTTCGCATCCCGAACCCAGTGGCTTAAAACTCACGCCGGGCATGTGTGCATGCGTGCTCCAGATCCTGAGAGGAGAATGGAGGAGAAAGGATTTCAGTGTGACCATCCCCTGGGGGGTGATTTCTCGCTTTCTGTCTCTATGTCTCTCTCTGTCTGTATGGCGAGTGCACGAGCCCTATAGTTAAAATCTCTTAAAAAAAAAAAACTTAATGACATAATGTGTATAAGCATCAAGGATAGTGCCTGATGGGTAGTAAGGGCTTAAAAAATGGTTGGTTTTATGAATTGTATTTTGATCATTATTGCACATGTTTTTCTCTTAATCTTCTAGAGTCTCATTTGCTATTTATTGTATCATGGTTCTAAGCACAGTGTGTGGCATGTAGTAGGAGACATTATACATCTCCATTAAATGAGTTACAATCATATTGACTAGGACTATAATTCTGAATTTAAAATACTAGTAGCTCTTCTTATCAGTAAGTAATTTATTGTAATAATTTGAAAACATTGAGTTATTTGTTTTACTACTATTGCTAATCCACTTAGGAGAAATAAAATTTTGAAAACTTTCTTAAATCATGAATGAAAATTAGTATTTCATATCTACATAGGGTGATATTAATAAAAATATTTTGGAGTATAAGAATTCTCACATGAACTGAAAGAATAAGTTCCTGTCTCTGCTTTGAATGTGACAAATTATTTTAAAAGTTAGTCATTTTTCTCCTAGGTATGCCTGCAAAAATCATGTTACTTTTGGGGTCTCAACAAACTTGCTTTCCAAAAAATTGCACTTATCATGTCTCCAAAAATACTTAGAACAAAACATTTTTAGATGATGGTTATTACACTTTCTTTAGTTATATTTTTATCTAAGATACTTATTTTTAACCTGTAGACCAGCAGCTGGACTACAGATTGTTTTGTTCTTTGAAATGTTCTCCTATGAACATTTTGTCAACAGCTCATTTCTCCATGCACACGTTCTCCTATGAACATTTTGTCAACAGCTCATATCTCCAAACACAATCAAGGGAAACCTTGGGATATAATGGAATACCCTTCAGGAAAAATTATAGAGTAGATGTACAGTTGTTCAATAGCCTACAGATACAGAAGCAAAAGACATTATTCTAATCCTTTAGTGAGATTAGCATTCCGTTAACTGGATGAGAGATATTCATACTAATGGTATAAGCTTAACCCTTTCAGGTGGTAATAAAATAGCAGTGCTTAGCTAGACGATGACATAAGTTAGTTAGAACTGTTTACTATGAAAATATAGAAAATCAGAATGTGATGGTAGGAAACCATTTTAGTTCCATGATTTCAGTTGATCTAGGGCTTGTCTAGGATAACTGGAGATACTTGCGTATCACTGAGGAGTAGAGGAAGACTGTGAGAATAGCTTCTCTACATTCTCTGAGGATGTCCTCTTATAAGAGGACACACGGATTCATTGTTTACAAAATTATAATTATTGTCACCATACAATTAGCATCACCACTGAAGCACTTGTATTTTATTTTATTTATTAATATTTTTTGCTAGAGAGGTTTTTGCTATAGAAAGTGTGCCCTTACTGGGGAGATGGAAGAGAGACAGAGAGAGAAATAAGAAATCACCCCCCCAGGGGAGATTGCCACACCACAATCCCTTCTCCTTTATTCTCCTCTTGGGGTCCTGGGCAAGCATGCATATACACCGAGAGTGAGTTTTAAGCCACTGGATCTAGGACTCAATCCAAGGTGAACTACATAGGATCCAACGACATAAACATTATGCCATCTGCTGGTCCCAGTGAAACACCTTTATTACACATTACTGTTCTAGACATTGTAAAAGTTATGTTAAAAGCTAATTTACACCTGTGTGAATGTACATTCTATACCTTAATTTGTTAATTGATAGATATCCAATAGCTATTTATCTATTCATCTGCCTCTATTCATTATTCTTTTTTTATTAAGAACCTATGCTCAGATGGCTCAGGATAGCAAGAGTTATATAAATCTAAAAGGACCCACACATAAAAGAATTTTAATCTGTTCTGGAGAAAGTAGGAAGAATTATTACTTTTAAGTAATAAGATTTACAGTCTCGCTTTAATTACATACTATGACTACTAATAAGGTTAGAGTTCTACTGAACAATCTGGAAGCCACTAAACACATGTGGCTTCTGTTCATTTGAAATCAACTGGTTTGATTTATGATGTGTTGTTAAGTGCAAAATGCACACTGGATTTTGTAGATCTAGTAGGAAAAATAGAATATAAATATACCATTTATAATGTTGTATTGATTACATTTTGAAATGATATTATTTGACTAAATGGTTAAAATAAATATGACCTCATTAACTTTACTTATTTCTTTTACTTGTTTTAATTTAGCTGCTAGAAAATTTAGAAGTCAGTGTGTGGACAGGACAGCATTTATACACACTGAGAGTGTTTAAAATTCATGGAAACAGGATCAGGTAAGTTTCAAAGAAAACTGGAGAAGAATTAGTAGAAGACATATTAAATTAATTCTGTGCCTTGATATGACATTCACAGTGTGAAAGCGACCTGCAGATCAGACCTGCAGTGGTGTTCTGTGGCAAAATAAAAGTGACAGGCACAGTTTACAAGGGATGGTCATGCAAATAAAGACACGGATCTAGGCTGTGGATTCTTTTGTGCTGACATACTGCCTATGTTTATGTGAGTCTAAAACTTATTTGGAAAACAGAGCTTCTCAAATAAATAAGAGTTCTCCATCACCAAATTATCTTGATAAATTGATCCTAGAATTCATTAATAGTCTACCTTTAAGGATGCCAGGAAATGAGATACAGATGAAGAACAGATGAATAGCAAGCTCTGTTATCTTTATCTTTCACACATGCTTTATTTCCTGCCCATTTCCACATATCTGTTTATATATGTGGTTGTAATGAGAATTTATGATGTGTTGAGTTTTCTGTTTCTAATATTCAAACTATACCCTATACTTTCATATTCAAAGTTGAGACATATATTAGATATTAGATTGTCTTTGGTACATATAAGTCATATTAACTCATTTTGTTCACTCTAGTTTGTGTTTTTCAGTGCTGTCTTTTATGTACTTAGTTTTCTTATTTAAAAATTTAAAAGTAAATAATAATAGGTAAAAATATCCATCATAATGAATTCTAAAAATACTTCTCTAAAACTGTTGTATTTTGTCTGATTGACCTTGAGAGCAGAAACAATCTACCATAATATATACAAATAAATATTCATTCACAATAGTAAACTATGAAAATATTCATTATTACCCAGTTATTACTAGTAAAATAGCTATTTACACACAAGTTATGAATTAAGAATTTTAAGAAATAATTTTTGCCATGCCTACAATTTACCACATTAACCAGTTGAACTGCTGGAGCATATATGCTAATCTCAAATCACTGTTTTGTCCCACAGGTTAGATGAAAAAATAAATATCACAATGGAATTTGAGGAAAAGAAAGCATAGTGACCTCCTCTACCTAGGAGAGATCTAGACAAAAGTTGTAAAGTAAACACTAGTGTTTTGTTTAAGCCTCTTTTGATCCCTTGCAGTAAACCTTCAGCTAAGGGATAGATCGTAGCTCTGCTTTTACATTACTTTTAGTAAGAAAAAATTAACCCCTGGGATGTTGGTTTCACCTGCGATGAATTCAGTTATTGTCTGATCAGAGAGAGGGGCAGACATCTATACTATTCACAAGTCTCCTAGGTGGGGCCCAGCAGTTGGTGTAATAGCTATATCGCTGGACTCCCATGTAGTTGACCATGGTTCATAGTCCCGGATCCAGTGGCTTAAACTCACACTGGGCATGTGTGTGTGTGTGTGTGTGTGTGTGTGTGTGTTTGTGTGTGTGTGCTCAATATCTCCTTGCTGCATGGCCATCCCCCTGGGGGGTGATTTTTCACTTTCTGTCTGTCTGTCTTTCTGGTGAGTGCACACACTTTATAGCAAAAACCTCTCCAAAAAAAAAAAAAAAAAAAAAGGCTCCTAGGTGACTTTAATATGGAACCAGTCAGAGAATTTTAATCAAAGGTAACCAGAAGCCCAATATTCCCTCTTAGTTTCCTGCCATTCTGTTACTGAAGCCTAAACCTTTTCCATTAAGAATGAATCTCATACTTGGCACCTTGTCCTACTAATTTCTCACTGTTAAATGTCACTCTTAATTTGTTTTATATTTTCAAAGCCTCATTAGATTACTGGCCTGCTAATTACATATCCTAATTCATAATAAAGCGTAATAGTTGAAAATGATTTAATGAGTGTTATCTTTCTAATTAATGAATTTGCTGTTTAACCTGGTATTTAACACACCCTATGGTGTGAATGGGCAAATAAAATATGAACTTCAGTTATTCTAACAGACCTATACAGAAATACCTTAACTCCAGGGAGTCAGTCAATATTCCTTGAGTATTTCTACATAAGGATGGTTTTATTAGGAGCTGGTTGTCTTGTTCCCATTCTTACTATAGAAATGGTAAATGAAGAGGAATGAAGAATAGTGAAGAGTTAATATCATGAGAGGTAAGTAAATACCTGAGAACTAAGGTAATATAATAAAGAAAAGATGTTTGTCACTATTAGTATTTTCTTTTTCGGAGAACTTTTTTCTGTAGGGCACGTGCACTCAGGATACAGAGAGAAACTGAGAGAGAAAGCGAGAAATCACCCCCTGGGGGGGATGCCAGGCCACAATCCCTTCTCCTCCATTTTCCTCTCAGGATTTTGGGCATGCATACACATGTGCCCAGTGTAAATTTCAAGCTGCGAGGTCCAGGATTTGCACTTCATTTGGCCATATGAGTCTCCAGTGCCTTCACCACTAGGCCTGCTGCTGACCCCTCACCACGAGTATTTTCAAACTGTGCTACCACTTTATTTGAAATCATTTTTGATTGCTTATTCTATGAATACCATGTGGTAGAGAAAATTATATACATGTACTATCTTTTTCCTTAAAGAATATAGATATCAGAATATCGTAGAAAAACAAGAAATTTAAACACATAAATCTATAAAATAATAGTACTAGGAAAGTCAAAATGTACTGCATGTCAACAATTACATAAATGCTATTTAAATTATTAAGCAGAGAGAATTATTTGGTCACAAAAAGAGATAGCCCTTGAATTTGGAAAGATGCTTAGAAAATTTTATTTCTTTAATGGGAGGTTTCTAGAGATCAACAGAAGGGTTCTAGAGATCTAAAGCAATTTTTTAGGATAATTTTTTTGACAAACTCTGAAATGATCAAATTGACTTTTACCAAGAACATTTTCTGTTATAAAGAAAAACGTGTATTTTTTGCATGCCTATTAGATAACAGACACTGCATTCTTCTGCATATCTCTCAATAATCTTCACAAGAAGCCATACAATGTAAATGGTATTTTTTCACATATACAAATAATGGGGCTTGATCAGACAAACAAGTATATTGTTCTGCTTCTGTGAAACTTTTACACATTTAGTCTCCTGAAAAATTTTAAGATACATTTAGATTTAAAGCCACAATTTAAAAGCAATATATTATTGCCTTCTAAAATGAACCTAAACACAATTCTATAAGAATAAAGTTGATATGAACAGAGTTTGAAAATAGATATGCCAAAATTGCTTTGCTTAAGTAAAATGGTCATATGAATTAAAAAGCCAGTCAAAGATTAAAGTCCCTAAATTATTGACTGAGTTGTTGATGATAACATGTATGCTGATGTGCTTGATTGAACCAATATACAGTGTAATCTGGATGGAAAATCTCATTTTGCATGTTGTAATGATGTACAGTGAATGAATGTAAATAAATAAATTTAAATAGAAAAAAAAAGAAAAATCTCTAAATAATGTCTGGAAAACAATAAACAATAAATATTTGTTATTTATTATTATTATTATCAAGTAAATATACAAAATTACATTTAAAAATTTTATATATAGTTATATTTATAGTTATGTTTATATACATACAGTTTTGGTTTTAATTACCAATCTTCCTCTCACAAGGATTTTCTAAGAGGCTTAGTATTCGGTTTCTTTGGCTTTCATTTCCTGGCCTGTAACCAGACAGTTGCACTATTTTAACTCAGTTTGAGTCATTTTATTGTAATCAGATATTGTCTGTTGGTTTGTATCATAATGTCTCTTTTTGTCTGGATAAATAGGCTGTCAACAGTTTATCTGAGAGTCTTGTTAAACAACTTGTTGTAGTATTTTGAGTGTTCATTGGCTGATATTTTTACATTTACTCTGTTTTAATACTTATAAATGTCTAATTGGTTAGATATTTGATCCTTTATAGATGGGAAAAGTGGGTCTTTAAGGTTAAATAAGTAATCCCAAATCACATGGTTCATTAACTGTCTGAGTCAGAATTAAAATTCAATCTCACAGTCTGCTCTGTTGCTTCACCTTCCCAGGTTTTTTCTCTCTCTCTTTCTTATAATACATTTTCTTTTCACTTCTTTTCTACATATAATCACTACGTCACTTAGCTTGTAAAGTGAGTTTTCCCACATGCATACATTTCACACCAGTCCAGTTGTAGATACTATACACATTATCATCAACAGATAATAATCCATGTCTGTGTCCCAAGTTTTCTCTCAATACTTAAATTTCCAACAATTCTGTACTTAGTTTTCTCTCTTTCCCATTCAAATGGTTCATCCTACCCTCACTTTCACATTTAAGGTTTTTTCCACAGGGCATGTGCAGTCGAGGAGAGAGAGAGAGAGACAGAGAGACACGAGGAGAGAGAGAGAGACGGAGAGACACAGAGAGAGGGAAAGTGAGAAACCACACACTGGGCGGTGGGCATGCTGCAATCCCTTCTCCTCCATTCTTCTCTCAGGATTTTGGACATGCATGCGCAGGTACCCAGTGTGATTTTTAAGCCACCCACCAGGTCCAGGTTGGTGGCCAAACATGTGAGAGTCCAGCACTTTAGCCATCACAGCACCGACAGGCCCCATGCATTCACATTTAATTACAACTCTGAATTGGTGTAAATGTTTCAGAGACACAGATACACAGTTTGGCTTACATTAGTTATTTTATTATATTATTATTAATTACATGGTACTTAGAAATGCTATTTCTGTTACTTATCTTTAATATGATAAAATTCATATTTTTAGGAGCTATAACTCCTGCTTTGTAATGAAATGAGCAAGAATTATTTATAGAGAACTGGAAAGGGCTAATGAGAAAATCATTTTGATTAAGAGATGTTTGGATCAAGAGAAGACCCTCTGTCCTATTGTGATGTGTCTTCTATGGAAACTTATCTTCAAATTATGTAATTTTTATTGTACAATCTACTGGTCACTTCTGTCTTAAGGCAGCATAGTATAATAAATGATTTAGGCCAAAGTCTCTGAGACGACTTCCTAGCTCAGTTAATCACTGAGCTATCACTGAATGTGTGATCATGGGCAAATAACTTGAACTCAATGCAGCAAGTAGGGGTCATGATAGCATCGCCTTCACCGAGTGTTGGGAGGATTAGAAAAGTAAATAAATCTATGAAAAATGCCCAGAACAGGGCCTAGCACATAGGGAGCCCAGTACTATGTGTTAGCAATTTTTACTCTTGAGTTGTGACAGTTTTAAAACAGGATACGTTCTCAGGTACTCCTCACTGAGCAGTGTGGTCTAGGTCCAGCTTTCTGTAACTTGTTAAGTTTATGTATTGAAGAGGTGATGTCACCCTATGTGACGTCCTGAGCGATCTCATTAGTAACCATGCAACCTCTGCTTTTAAAAACCAATCACTCTTAAAACCCTGAATAAAGCTCTTGTAAAAATTATATCAAGATCAGGAATGTCATGCTGGAGGAGACCCATGAATAGACCATAAATAAAAAACTTAAGAATTTTAAAAAGCAAAACTATAATTGTGTTTGTTTGCAGAGCATACGATCATTTATAAAATCACAAGCAATCTTTTAAAACTCCTATACTTCTAACTATGTGCAATTCATTTTATGTCAATAAAACCTCAATAAAAGTTTTTTGTTGTGGTTGTTAATTTGCCAGAGGACATGTCCATTCACCAAGGAGAGACAGAGAAAGGGAGAAAGTAACCACCCCATGGGATATGGTCACTTTACAATCCCTTCACCATTTCTTCATTTACGGTATCTCTTTAGACTAACGGAGAAAAAAATTTAAAAGTATGTTATTAAATATACTGTAAGAATTTTAAATCTTTAACACGTATGCTATCACATAAACTTTAAGAATTTTTAAAGCAATTATGTAAATTAATGCATATTCATTGAATAACTTCTTTGAGACAGACATAATGCCATTCATTACATTACACCTTGCCATATTTGGGGGAACTGTTTTGTTTTTTTTTTATTTTTTTTTTCTCTAGAGGTTTTGGCTATAGGGATCATGCACTTACCAGAAAGAGGGAGAGAGAGACAGAAAGCCAGAAATCACTCCTCAGGGGGTATGGTCACGCCTGAATCCCTTCTTCATTTTCCTCTTGGGATCTTGGGCACATATGCACATGTGCCTGGCGTCAATTTAAGCCACCAGGTTCGGGACTCGAACCACGTTCAACTAAATGGGAGTCCAGCAATATAGCCATTACGCCAACTGCTGGTCCTGACAGTTGGAGGAACTCTTGTGGATAAATATTCCTCCATAATTTTTATAGCCCAAAAGCATCCCTACATAGAGTACATGCTAAGTTTTAAAGTTTAATATTATTTGATTAATATAGCTAATTTTATTTTATTATTTTTATTGTTACTGTTTTTAATAATTGAAAAATAATTGTACATATTTATGGGATTCATGTGATTCTTTGGTACATGTGTACAATGTATAATAATCAAATTAGAGTAATTAGCATATAAATCAAATTAAATATTGAACATTTCTTTATGTTGAAATGCTGTATTCGAATGTTTGTATTGAAATTTTTGTTCTTTGAGAACATTCCAAAGTCCATTCTTCTAGGTAGTTTGAAATATACAATAAATTGTTGTTACATAAATCCCTCTACAGTATTATTGAATACTAGTACTTATTGCTCCTATCTAGCTATAATTTGTATTCATCAACCAATTTTTCCCAGTCTCCTGCCCTCCCAATCATCTCTAGCCTCTAGTAACTACTGTTCCATATTTCTATGAGTTCAACCTTATTAACAGATAAGAAAGAAGATGCTGTATTTATCCTTCTTTGCCTGACTTATTTTACTCAGTATAATATCCCCCAGACCCATCCCTATTGTAGCAAATAAGAGAATTTCATTCCATTTTATGGCTTAATACTATTCTACCTTGTATATGTATATCACATTTATTTATGCCTTCACCTGTTGATGGTAATTTTGATTGATTCTGTATCTGACCTATCGTGACTAATGTAGCAATAAACATGGGAGTGTAGATATTTCTTTGACATACTGATTGAATAAATACTAATCAGTGGCATTACTGAATTATATGGTATCCGTATTTTTAGTTTTTTAAGAAGTGCCATACTGTTTTTCATACTGGTTGTAGTAATTTATAATCCCACCAACATTGTGTAAGAATTTTCTTTTATCTACATTCTTGCCATGATTTTTTTTTTTTTGTCTTTTTGAAAACAGTCATTCCAACTGGGGTGAGATGGTATCTTATTGTTGTTTTGATTTGCATTTCTATGATGATTAGTGATGTTGAACTTTTTTATATAATCATTTGCCATGTATATGCCTTCTTTTGAGGGTTGTGTATTCAGATCATTTGACTATTTCTTAATTGGACATTTTTTCTTGCTGCTAAGTTGTTTGAGTTTCTGATATATTATGGATAGTAATCCTTTGTAAAAGGAATAGTTTGCAAATATTTTCTCCCATTCTACAGTTTGTCTTTTAATTTTTATTTCTAGTTTTCTTTGCTGTGTAGGATTTAGTTTGATATAGTCCAATTTTTCTGTTTTGCTTTTTATGTTGTTTAAAGTTTATTATTTCTCCCATTAGAGAGACAAAGAAAGAAAAAGACACAAGCATCTCTAATAGGGTCTTTATGTGTTGATCCACCTCCAACCTGAGCAGCCAGGATCATGGGTACGTGTGCATACATGGTACATAAAGGGAAACTCCAGGAGGCAAATCTGGTACTTTCTCATTTGAATCCAGCATCATGGAACATTGTGTTACTGCTGTATCACCACAACTGGCCCCTGATTTAATTAATTAATTTACTATTTATTACTTTGTAAAAATTTACATTTAACTACTATACCTCTTTACAACATACAAAATTATTTTTCCCAGCATGAATACACTGATAGTACTAAAGTCAAAGCTATTACATATATATAATCATCAACAAATAACTTTTCCATATTTGTGCCTGTTAAATGCTTCTCTTTTTTCTCCCCATCCTCTCCTTCCCATAACGATTACCTGCCCCCTCTTCTATTATCTCTAGTATCTACAGTTTCCCTCACTGCTCTTATACCTTCCAATCTTCCAGTTCCTGTTATAGAGTGTAGAGGTTCATTATATATTAAGAGGGAAGGGGCAGGCATTGCCTGTCTTTTATAATCTGGCTTTCTTTCCTTAACATTAAATCTTCCATATTCATCTGCTTTGTATTAAATGTCAGGGTCTGATTGTTTTTTATGGTATTCTACAATGTATAAGTGCCACAGTTTTTATTTTTTTTACCTGTACTTTCAAGGTCTTATTCATAATATTTTGTCTAGCCTAATTTCCTGAAGCATTCTTCTATGTTTTCTTCTCATGCTTTCATAAATTTAAGTCTTTGGTCCATTTTGGGTAAGATTTTTGTAGGTTGTAAACTATGGGTTTATTCTTCTGTACGTGTAGAAATCCAGTTTTCTAGACCCATTCATTGAAGAGAGAGCCCTTTTCCCATTTCACCTTCCTAGTTAAATTTATTCCTAGGCTTTCTGGGTTTTCGCTATTATAAGTAAGATTACTTTCTTGATTGATTTTGCAGCTAGTTATTGGCAAATGGAAATGCCATTGTTTGTTGTGTTACTTTTGTATCCTACAACTTTACTGCATTTGTTTATCAAGTTTTATTTTTGGTGTACTCTTTAGGGTTTTCTATATACCATTACACAGTCTGTAAACAAGGGCAATTTAACTTTCTGTTTTCCAAACTGGATACTCTATTTATTTTTCTTGTCTAATTGTTCTGACTAGAACTTCCAGTAATATGTTGAACAAGAGTGGTGAAAGTGGATATTCTTCTCTCATTCCAGTTTTTAGAGAAAAAGCTTTTAGCAAATTTTCCCATTCCATACAATGTAAGCTGTGAATTTGTCAGAGAAGGACTTTATTGTGTTAAGATATATTCCTTCTGTTATTAACTTTTGAGGTTTTTTCATGAAGAGAAATAAAATTTTATCAGATGCTTTTCTGCATCTTTTGAGAAAATCACAAAAAAGAAAAGAAGAAAAAATTGTTTTCTTTCATTTTGTTGACTTGATATAACATGCATATTCATTTAAATATGTTGAAACACCTTATATCCCTGAGGAAAAATCTTTCTTGATCTTCATGTACAATCTTTTTGTTGCACTCTTGAATTCTTAGTAAGCCCATCTGTGGCCCTGGGGTCTTCAGC
>NW_006200742.1:640819-651051 GCF_000334495.1 Tupaia belangeri chinensis | reverse complement strand
CAAGTATAGATACCAGAGACAATGTGGGAGGAGAGTGGGAGATGGCAGAGGGTAAGAGATAGGGAATCAAGGACGAGGGAAAAAAAAAAAAAAGAAAAAGAAAAACATTAGGAAATAAGAAATGGAAAATTATTTGTTGATGATAACATGTATGCTGATGTGCTTGATTGAACCAATATACAGTGTAATCTGGATGGAAAATCTCATTTTGCATGTTGTAATGATGTACAGTGAATGAATGTAAATAAATAAATTTAAATAGAAAAAAAAAGAAAAATCTCTAAATAATGTCTGGAAAACAATAAACAATAAATATATGTTATTTATTATTATTATTATCAAGTAAATATACAAAATTACATTTTAAAATTTTATATATAGTTATATTTATAGTTATGTTTATATACATACAGTTTTGGTTTTAATTACCAATCTTCCTCTCACAAGGATTTTCTAAGAGGCTTAGTATTCAGTTTCTTTGGCTTTCATTTCCTGGCCTGTAACCAGACAGTTGCACTATTTTAACTCAGTTTGAGTCATTTTATTGTAATCAGATATTGTCTGTTGGTTTGTATCATAATGTCTCTTTTTGTCTGGATAAATAGGCTGTCAACAGTTTATCTGAGAGTCTTGTTAAACAACTTGTTGTAGTATTTTGAGTGTTCATTGGCTGATATTTTTACATTTACTCTGTTTTAATACTTATAAATGTCTAATTGGTTAGATATTTGATCCTTTATAGATGGGAAAAGTGGGTCTTTAAGGTTAAATAAGTAATCCCAAATCACATGGTTCATTAACTGTCTGAGTCAGAATTAAAATTCAATCTCACAGTCTGCTCTGTTGCTTCACCTTCCCAGGTTTTTTCTCTCTCTCTTTCTTATAATACATTTTCTTTTCACTTCTTTTCTACATATAATCACTACGTCACTTAGCTTGTAAAGTGAGTTTTCCCACATGCATACATTTCACACCAGTCCAGTTGTAGATACTATACACATTATCATCAACAGATAATAATCCATGTCTGTGTCCCAAGTTTTCTCTCAATACTTAAATTTCCAACAATTCTGTACTTAGTTTTCTCTCTTTCCCATTCAAATGGTTCATCCTACCCTCACTTTCACATTTAAGGTTTTTTCCACAGGGCATGTGCAGTCGAGGAGAGAGAGAGAGAGACAGAGAGACACGAGGAGAGAGAGAGAGACGGAGAGACACAGAGAGAGGGAAAGTGAGAAACCACACACTGGGCAGTGGGCATGCTGCAATCCCTTCTCCTCCATTCTTCTCTCAGGATTTTGGACATGCATGCGCAGGTACCCAGTGTGATTTTTAAGCCACCCACCAGGTCCAGGTTGGTGGCCAAACATGTGAGAGTCCAGCACTTTAGCCATCACAGCACCGACAGGCCCCATGCATTCACATTTAATTACAACTCTGAATTGGTGTAAATGTTTCAGAGACACAGATACACAGTTTGGCTTACATTAGTTATTTTATTATATTATTATTAATTACATGGTACTTAGAAATGCTATTTCTGTTACTTATCTTTAATATGATAAAATTCATATTTTTAGGAGCTATAACTCCTGCTTTGTAATGAAATGAGCAAGAATTATTTATAGAGAACTGGAAAGGGCTAATGAGAAAATCATTTTGATTAAGAGATGTTTGGATCAAGAGAAGACCCTCTGTCCTATTGTGATGTGTCTTCTATGGAAACTTATCTTCAAATTATGTAATTTTTATTGTACAATCTACTGGTCACTTCTGTCTTAAGGCAGCATAGTATAATAAATGATTTAGGCCAAAGTCTCTGAGACGACTTCCTAGCTCAGTTAATCACTGAGCTATCACTGAATGTGTGATCATGGGCAAATAACTTGAACTCAATGCAGCAAGTAGGGGTCATGATAGCATCGCCTTCACCGAGTGTTGGGAGGATTAGAAAAGTAAATAAATCTATGAAAAATGCCCAGAACAGGGCCTAGCACATAGGGAGCCCAGTACTATGTGTTAGCAATTTTTACTCTTGAGTTGTGACAGTTTTAAAACAGGATACGTTCTCAGGTACTCCTCACTGAGCAGTGTGGTCTAGGTCCAGCTTTCTGTAACTTGTTAAGTTTATGTATTGAAGAGGTGATGTCACCCTATGTGACGTCCTGAGCGATCTCATTAGTAACCATGCAACCTCTGCTTTTAAAAACCAATCACTCTTAAAACCCTGAATAAAGCTCTTGTAAAAATTATATCAAGATCAGGAATGTCATGCTGGAGGAGACCCATGAATAGACCATAAATAAAAAACTTAAGAATTTTAAAAAGCAAAACTATAATTGTGTTTGTTTGCAGAGCATACGATCATTTATAAAATCACAAGCAATCTCTTAAAACTCCTATACTTCTAACTATGTGCAATTCATTTTATGTCAATAAAACCTCAATAAAAGTTTTTTGTTGTGGTTGTTAATTTGCCAGAGGACATGTCCATTCACCAAGGAGAGACAGAGAAAGGGAGAAAGTAACCACCCCATGGGATATGGTCACTTTACAATCCCTTCACCATTTCTTCATTTACGGTATCTCTTTAGACTAACGGAGAAAAAAATTTAAAAGTATGTTATTAAATATACTGTAAGAATTTTAAATCTTTAACACGTATGCTATCACATAAACTTTAAGAATTTTTAAAGCAATTATGTAAATTAATGCATATTCATTGAATAACTTCTTTGAGACAGACATAATGCCATTCATTACATTACACCTTGCCATATTTGGGGGAACTGTTTTTTTTTATTATTTTTTTTTTCTCTAGAGGTTTTGGCTATAGGGATCATGCACTTACCAGAAAGAGGGAGAGAGAGACAGAAAGCCAGAAATCACTCCTCAGGGGGTATGGTCACGCCTGAATCCCTTCTTCATTTTCCTCTTGGGATCTTGGGCACATATGCACATGTGCCTGGCGTCAATTTAAGCCACCAGGTTCGGGACTCGAACCACGTTCAACTAAATGGGAGTCCAGCAATATAGCCATTACGCCAACTGCTGGTCCTGACATTTGGAGGAACTCTTGTGGATAGATATTCCTCCATAATTTTTATAGCCCAAAAGCATCCCTACATAGAGTACATGCTAAGTTTTAAAGTTTAATATTATTTGATTAATATAGCTAATTTTATTTTATTATTTTTATTGTTACTGTTTTTAATAATTGAAAAATAATTGTACATATTTATGGGATTCATGTGATTCTTTGGTACATGTGTACAATGTATAATAATCAAATTAGAGTAATTAGCATATAAATCAAATTAAATATTGAACATTTCTTTATGTTGAAATGCTGTATTCGAATGTTTGTATTGAAATTTTTGTTCTTTGAGAACATTCCAAAGTCCATTCTTCTAGGTAGTTTGAAATATACAATAAATTGTTGTTACATAAATCCCTCTACAGTATTATTGAATACTAGTACTTATTGCTCCTATCTAGCTATAATTTGTATTCATCAACCAATTTTTCCCAGTCTCCTGCCCTCCCAATCATCTCTAGCCTCTAGTAACTACTGTTCCATATTTCTATGAGTTCAACCTTATTAACAGATAAGAAAGAAGATGCTGTATTTATCCTTCTTTGCCTGACTTATTTTACTCAGTATAATATCCCCCAGACCCATCCCTATTGTAGCAAATAAGAGAATTTCATTCCATTTTATGGCTTAATACTATTCTACCTTGTATATGTATATCACATTTATTTATGCCTTCACCTGTTGATGGTAATTTTGATTGATTCTGTATCTGACCTATCGTGACTAATGTAGCAATAAACATGGGAGTGTAGATATTTCTTTGACATACTGATTGAATAAATACTAATCAGTGGCATTACTGAATTATATGGTATCCGTATTTTTAGTTTTTTAAGAAGTGCCATACTGTTTTTCATACTGGTTGTAGTAATTTATAATCCCACCAACATTGTGTAAGAATTTTCTTTTATCTACATTCTTGCCATGATTTTTTTTTTTTTGTCTTTTTGAAAACAGTCATTCCAACTGGGGTGAGATGGTATCTTATTGTGGTTTTGATTTGCATTTCTATGATGATTAGTGATGTTGAACTTTTTTATATAATCATTTGCCATGTATATGCCTTCTTTTGAGGGTTGTGTATTCAGATCATTTGACTATTTCTTAATTGGACATTTTTTCTTGCTGCTAAGTTGTTTGAGTTTCTGATATATTATGGATAGTAATCCTTTGTAAAAGGAATAGTTTGCAAATATTTTCTCCCATTCTACAGTTTGTCTTTTAATTTTTATTTCTAGTTTTCTTTGCTGTGTAGGATTTAGTTTGATATAGTCCAATTTTTCTGTTTTGCTTTTTATGTTGTTTAAAGTTTATTATTTCTCCCATTAGAGAGACAAAGAAAGAAAAAGACACAAGCATCTCTAATAGGGTCTTTATGTGTTGATCCACCTCCAACCTGAGCAGCCAGGATCATGGGTACGTGTGCATACATGGTACATAAAGGGAAACTCCAGGAGGCAAATCTGGTACTTTCTCATTTGAATCCAGCATCATGGAACATTGTGTTACTGCTGTATCACCACAACTGGCCCCTGATTTAATTAATTAATTTACTATTTATTACTTTGTAAAAATTTACATTTAACTACTATACCTCTTTACAACATACAAAATTATTTTTCCCAGCATGAATACACTGATAGTACTAAAGTCAAAGCTATTACATATATATAATCATCAACAAATAACTTTTCCATATTTGTGCCTGTTAAATGCTTCTCTTTTTTCTCCCCATCCTCTCCTTCCCATAACGATTACCTGCCCCCTCTTCTATTATCTCTAGTGTCTACAGTTTCCCTCACTGCTCTTATACCTTCCAATCTTCCAGTTCCTGTTATAGAGTGTAGAGGTTCATTATATATTAAGAGGGAAGGGGCAGGCATTGCCTGTCTTTTATAATCTGGCTTTCTTTCCTTAACATTAAATCTTCCATATTCATCTGCTTTGTATTAAATGTCAGGGTCTGATTGTTTTTTATGGTATTCTACAATGTATAAGTGCCACAGTTTTTATTTTTTTTACCTGTACTTTCAAGGTCTTATTCATAATATTTTGTCTAGCCTAATTTCCTGAAGCATTCTTCTATGTTTTCTTCTCATGCTTTCATAAATTTAAGTCTTTGGTCCATTTTGGGTAAGATTTTTGTAGGTTGTAAACTATGGGTTTATTCTTCTGTACGTGTAGAAATCCAGTTTTCTAGACCCATTCATTGAAGAGAGAGCCCTTTTCCCATTTCACCTTCCTAGTTAAATTTATTCCTAGGCTTTCTGGGTTTTCGCTATTATAAGTAAGATTACTTTCTTGATTGATTTTGCAGCTAGTTATTGGCAAATGGAAATGCCATTGTTTGTTGTGTTACTTTTGTATCCTACAACTTTACTGCATTTGTTTATCAAGTTTTATTTTTGGTGTACTCTTTAGGGTTTTCTATATACCATTACACAGTCTGTAAACAAGGGCAATTTAACTTTCTGTTTTCCAAACTGGATACTCTATTTATTTTTCTTGTCTAATTGTTCTGACTAGAACTTCCAGTAATATGTTGAACAAGAGTGGTGAAAGTGGATATTCTTCTCTCATTCCAGTTTTTAGAGAAAAAGCTTTTAGCAAATTTTCCCATTCCATACAATGTAAGCTGTGAATTTGTCAGAGAAGGACTTTATTGTGTTAAGATATATTCCTTCTGTTATTAACTTTTGAGGTTTTTTTATGAAGAGAAATAAAATTTTATCAGATGCTTTTCTGCATCTTTTGAGAAAATCACAAAAAAGAAAAGAAGAAAAAATTGTTTTCTTTCATTTTGTTGACTTGATATAACATGCATATTCATTTAAATATGTTGAAACACCTTATATCCCTGAGGAAAAATCTTTCTTGATCTTCATGTACAATCTTTTTGTTGCACTCTTGAATTCTTGGTAAGCCCATCTGTGGCCCTGGGGTCTTCAGCAGTTTTTTTTTAATTGACCCCAGAGAAAGTTGCTAAATGAACTGGTCTACAATCCCTAAGTAAATGTACATTACTCCCTGCAGCCCAGCAGAAGTGGCATATGGTCATCCACTGTGTCAAGGGTCAGGGAATCCAGCTTGCACCCTCTGGCACACGTACAGGAGTCCCTGCAGTAATAGCAGGAGTGAGAGTACAATCACTTGTGACACATGGGACCACAGGACTAGGTCATGGTCCCCAGTTAGTGTAGGTAAGACGCTGTCATCTTAGGGGCTATGTGCTGTCCTTGGTCAGTGTGCACGTGAAGCCCCGTGATCTGGTGGGGGTAGAGACATCATGAACCCATGGCAGCAGGGCCAGTGGATCTAGCCTATGATCTCTAGTGAGCACACACTTGTTCTACTCTGTTCAGTGTTGTAATTTGTGGCCTACCCATGATTACTGCAAAGATTTTGACAGTATATATTTGTACGGTGATCTTTCCTGCAGCGTTCTTATTTTTTAATTTTTTTTGCTCATTATAGCCTTCTTTATTGATTCAGAGCCTAGCAGAACCCTGAATTCTATAGTAATTGTGCTTTGCCACCGGTTCAAAATAGTGACAGTAAAAATTTGAGATGACATCACTATGGAATTTATCAAACTTGCGACGAGGAGCAGGAGTTGCTATCAAGAGTCAAGAAGTAAATAAATACCGGTGATTGGCACACACACTGCAATGCAGACTCTCGAGATCATGTATAAGGATTCGAGATTTCTTCAATGAGAGTACAAGGGCTGTTCCTACTACATTTCGATGGTGTAGCTGATGCCATATTAATCATATTTTTACTATATTTCCGTCCATATTTTCTTAATTGCTGAGGATACATGTATTATCAGAGAAAGAGATACAGAGAGGGAAAGCACCCCTCATGGGATGTGGTCACACTGTAATCCCATCTTCATTTCTCTATTCTGTTGATATTTTGGACATGCATATACATGTACACTGTATTTTTCAAGCCACAAGAGACTGGGACTTGAAATGAATCAGTCATGTGGTATCCGGCTCCCTCAAACAGCATGGTATAGGCTGGCCTTCTGCCCATATTTTAGTATAAGCTGGTCTGGTCTGATCTGGGGAAGAGGACTTACATAGTAAGAATAGGAGTAGAGCAAATCTCTGACAGGAAAACATCCCAGAAACATCTCTTAGTACCCTTCACAATGCATCTAGATATCTGACTGATACTTATTCACCCTTACTTTTAGGCACCCTGTAAATGTATCATGCTCACTCATTCCACAAATTGTCCTTTTGCTATTCATCCATTTATTCAATTACAAGCTGTTAATATTTATCAATTTTATAAGGTAATGTGTATAATAAACCTATTCTTATGTACATAAATGTAATGTTGGCAACAGTATCTCTCTTCCACATTGTTATTTAGAGAAAAACATATTAACTTCCTGAGACAAACAGTAAAGCCTAACTCCTACAGGACTGATAATAATTCCAAAGTCCAAGTTGAATTAATTTTATTTTTATGCTAATTTGCTATTATAAAAGAGGAGCCCAGGAAATACAATGGGTTTAATTCACAAAGATGGTATAATGTTGTGACTTAGAATGCATTTTAGTCCAAACAGCTTTGAAGAATTGAAACAAAACCTCATTACAGTGTTATTCTGGGAGATATTAATAACCCAATATGATCTGTTATATTGAATACACTCATAACTACAACCCACCCTTCCAGTTAGTTAGGCAATGCTGTTCCATTATGTTAATATGTGTCAATCATCATGTCAAGATGTTCAGAGGGGAACAAAAACTAAGAAAATATCAATTGGCCCAAACCAAGGAACAAACAACTGGAATAATTACTCATGGGAACAGCTAGGCATTTTGAATGGCATTGTAATTTGCAACTCAAAATGGGGTATAATACAATGGTATTATTTGGAAGCATGCAGAATATCAATACTTCTCTTCCCCACTGAATAAGAATAAATTTTTGTCAGGAACCCCAAGGAGTTTACACACCTATACATGAGGGTTTGAAAAACACTGTTGTAGAGACTGAGGTCACCATCATCATCCTTACAAGGACAGATGGAACACTCACAAGGAGTAATTGAAGAAACATTGTCAAAGGAACTTTTTTCAGGCTGAAATGTGTCCTCCTTCCCCCAGATTCATGTGTTAAATCTCCAATCTCCAGTAACTTAGAATTTGACTATATTTGGAGACAGGATCTTTAATTAACTAATTGAGTTGAAATGAATTTCAATTAAAGGAGGGTGGACCTTCATCTCCTATGACCAGTGTCTATAAAAGGAGAAATTTGGGACACAAATGTTTATAGAGGGCTCATCATGTGGTGATACAGGAAGTAGACAGCTATTCTCAAGCCAAGGGGAGAGAACAGAATAAACCAACCCCGCCACCACCTTAATCTATCAGCTAGCTTCCCGAATGGTTAGAAAATGCATTTCTGTTGTTAGGATCACCCATTCTCTGGGAATCATTATAGCCATCCTAGCAAATCAGTACAGGACTATTCATAAATATGTGAACAGACTACAGAATAAGGATGGCAGAGTACTTTGGAACTAACAAAACAGAGAGTTATTACCACTGTCATGCTTGAAGGTGGCTATAACTATAGGAAAAGGCAGCCCTGTAGAAGCCGTGGTCTTAAAACATTGAATGCAGCTGCCAATAAATCTCATGGTTGCAGGAAGGGAACTTGGAGAATAAACACCCAGACCACTTATTACTTCTGTCCCTCAATTTTCTGGTTCCTCCTACTGACTAAATCTAACTGGCAGCCAGGGTCTACACATATGCTAATGGTAGAGTTTGTGTAAGTCAACCTCAAGATGGGAAAATATGCAGGATGGACAATGGTGAGGATTAAATTGGAAGGATAATTAGAATTATTTAATAGAATTACTCATCTTTCTCCTTTTCCTTTTTTGTTAACTAATCCTCATTTTATTCAGAGTAGCAGCACATAGAGCTAAAAGGCTATTTTTCTAATGTCTCTTACATCTATCCATAGGTTATAAGATGTTGATTTTATTTTTTTTAGGTTTGAATTACAATTGTTGGGTGAGACTTCCAACATTGGCTCAAAAGAGATACAGCTAGTCAGAAAGTGCCCTTTCTTCTCTTTCCCAATCCTCTTGCTGACACCTGTAATGGATTTTTAAAGATGGACTTTCTGAGAGCCATGTTGGACGATGGAGTGACTTTGCAGTAGGAAGTCAGTGCTGAGAGCAGATTTACGGACAGGAATTGGATCTGTGATAACTGTGCAACATGAACCACAAAGTCCACGTACTAACTATATAAAACATTTTTAATGTATTGAAGCCACTGTTATTTTATATTTTATAGTATATTAAAGGTTCCATAATATCCTACCCCAAAATATGCCACTTTAATGGAAGAATTATTCTGAGCTGAAGGCAATTGTGAATCCACAGGTGCAGTAAGAGTTCTCTGCCCTCCCCTTATCTGCCTAAGAGCTGAGCATAAATTTCCCTTTGAGGAAAGGGCTCCCCCCGAACAGTGGGACAGAAGAGCAACTCTTATCATCAAAGACGAGTCAATGCCTCGATGAGTTGTTCTAAACAGACCTTACTCAAATATGCAGTCCTTATCTTCCATTAGTTCCCTCATGTATTTCCTAGTCAGTTCCTCACATCCTCTTTTCTTCCCTAGAAAAGATGCATAAGCCTCTGAGTCTAACTGGTTAAGTTTCACTTATTTTCTGTGAATTCCCATGTATGTAAATATTAATAAAAAATATACACTTTCCCCCTGTTAATCTGTCTTTATAATTCCTGGAATGATAAACTATGTACTAGCCTGATTACTTACATCCCCAACAACAGAAATCTGGACCTAATTCTAACTGATATTGACAAAGGTGAACCAAGAGTATCGAAGAATCCTCACAAAGAATGAATATATTAATTTTGGAGACCAGCAGTTAGCGTAATGGCTATGTCGCTGGATTCTCATGTAGTCAACCGCCATTCTAGTCCCTGACCTGGTGGCTTAAACTCATGCCAGGCGAGTGTGCATGTGTGCCCAAGATCCTGAGAGGAGAATAGAGGAGAAGGGATTGCAGCATGGCCGTCCCCCCGGGGGGTGATTTCTCGCTTTCTCTCTCTCTCTCTCTCTCT
>NW_006200742.1:639378-640640 GCF_000334495.1 Tupaia belangeri chinensis | reverse complement strand
AAAAAAAAAAAAAAATGCCAAGCCAGCCTATATGATAGTGGCTAGCCCGCACAAAGTCAATCCCCTAGTTCGAGTCCCATACTTGGTGTCTTAAGGAAAACATGGTGAATGTGTGTCCATGTACCCAACATTCCAAAAGGAAGGAGAAGTGGAGGAGAAGTTATTATGGTGTGACCATTCCCCATGGGAAAGGATGCTTTCTAACTATTCCTCTTTCTCTAGCAAGCACATATTCCCTCTGACAAAATCTAAAAAAGAAGAATGAAAGGAAGTCTCAGAAGATTTTCTGATGTAGAAACAGCTCATCAGTGCCTTCTGTGTGATCCTGATAAATTCACAGAGTCATTCTACATCTCAAGTTTCTTCCCTGTAAAATTAATTTAATAAAACCAACCTGTTATCCTCCTAATTATTCTGAAAATATATATGAATATACTTAATGAGTAAAGTATATTTTTAAAATGAGGCTAAGATCCAAAATTAGAGATATTTTCACATCGCACCAACTATCTAGAAGTAAATAGTCTCTATTCATTTCTCTATTGTAGACTAAGGTAGATTTAATCATTTAAAAATCTTTTGGGTTTTAACTAAGAATGCTTTGCTATTATATGTTGTCACTTTTAATCATTAAGGACTGTGACAGAGGTCTAAATCCAATCTATGACATTAATTTCTGTGAAATAAAAAGGGCCAAGAAATAAAGAGACTAGACCCAGGCTGGCCAAAGGTGGTCAGTCTTAGAAAAAACAACTACCTTTGAGTTCCTGTATCATCCCCAAACATGAGAAAGGCCTTTGTTCCAATATTCCCTTATTGACCTGTAAACTGAAGCTGGCAGAAAAGAGAACATTTTACTAGTCCCTCTGCACCCCAAATTAAGACTGAGGTTGATACACCTGGACAAAGCTTATCATGAACTATTGTCTGCCTCCCACATCCATCCTGCTTGCAAAGAGAATTATTTACTCACCATTGTCTGAGCATTAAGCTCATTATTTCTCCTTTCAATCCATTTAACAACATTAATTCCATGGGACCAGCAGTTGGTGTAATGATTATGTCACTGGACTCCCAAGTAGTTGACCACAGTTCAAGTTCCAGAACCGGCATGTGCGTGCATGCCCAAGATCCTGAGTGGATAATGAAGGAGAAAGGATTGCAGTGTGGCCATCCCCCACGGGGGGTGATTTCTCACTTTCTGTCTCTCTGTCTTTCTGGCGAGCGCATGTACACTATCACAAAAATTCTCCTATATACCT
>NW_006200742.1:625239-639268 GCF_000334495.1 Tupaia belangeri chinensis | reverse complement strand
TGTGTGTGTGTGTATATATATATATATATATATATATATATATATATATATATATATATAATAACTACAAGGCTGACCCAAGAATGATCATGAAATCCTCCTCCTCCCCTTATCAGAGATTTAGCCAATCACTACTAAGACTCTCTGGGATAGGTCTTGACCAATGTAAAACTTTTAATTATTTCTCCCACTTGTTGCTATTTACTTTTAAAACTATCCTACCGGGACCAGCAGATGGCATAATGATTACATCGCTGGATTCCCACATAGTTGACCATGGTATAAGTCCCAGACCCTAGGGGGGTGTGCTTGCATGCCCAAAAATCCTGAGAGGAGAATGGAGGAAAAGGGACTGCAGTGTGGCCATCTCCCCGACAAGGTTTTCTCACTTTCTGTCTCTCTGTCTCTCTCTGTCTCTCTGGTGACCATCCACACGCAGTAGCAAAATTCACTCTAAAAAAAACGAAACAAAAACAAAATCTCTCCTGCCTTCTGTGGACCTCAGCACACATCATTCAGTGTGATTTAAATGCTATGTGTCCAGATGCTTGTCCTCATTTTTCACTTTCACTTTGTCTCGGTCCTCCTTCCTTAGGCTGGTATTTCCACATAGAACCTAGGATATGAAAGAATAATGAATATAATATGATGTCCCATCCACATTTCAAAAGCCATTTTAAAATGGGCTTCAACTATATCTCCACCTAGTTTGCAACACCCAAAAAGGAAAAGTTAACTTTTTTATTATTAGCATCCCTTTTAGAGGCCACTAAGTTATCAGGAGTGGTAACATGATTCCGAGGAAGCATGAATTGCATTTAGACTGTTCTAAACTTGTAAAAAGAGAAGAACATTTTTCTGTGGCTCTCCTTCAGAGTAACATTTTTTCCCCAAGAACTGTTACAATCTTTTTGTGTCAACATTAAACTATTCTTAGAATGACATTTTTAACTATGCTGCATGCTGTATTAGGTGTATTACCTGTATTCTGATTGTCCATAAGGAACTCAATTGTGTTCTTTCTTTAAAAAGTGTGTGTGAGAGATATCAAAAATGAAGACAGAACGTACAGAGACTACAGCTCAGTGAATCACAATGAAATGGGTGAAAAAAAATCAACAAATTCTTCAAAGAAAAAATTCCCAATTACACCACAATTAAAGGATTAGTTCTCATGAACCACATTATGCTCTAGTTATAAAAGGTCATTAAAAAGGGAGATGATATCAATATAAATTTACATTAGAACTGTAAATATGATACCAAAAGATCATAAATTTAGATTCATCATTATATTTAGGAACATCTATATTTGGATGCGCCCCAGAAATTTATTGTTGGGACCAAGGTATATTGTAAAGATGTTAAATGAAAGCTTACTCTCTCCATGATATTCCAGGGTATCTCTTTGGATATGATAAGGTCATTAGGAGGGGCTTTATGGCTGAATATCACTGAGTTTATAGCAAATTTTGAACCTGAGGAGGGGGTTCTAGGAACTCTTTGTTTATTGTCAAGTTAGACAGAGCTGTGGATAATCTGATGACTCTTTGGAACTGGCCTCTGAAGTAGTGGAGGGACTGAGCCTTTAACATGTGGAGGATGTGTGAACTCCAGGCAGTCACTGTCAAGAGTGAATTATAAAACACCCAGTTGGCGTCTATAGAGGATTGGACAATTGCTTGTGTGAAAAAAAACTGTGTATTTGGTATCAGAAATGTGATGCACGTGAAAAGAAAACAGTGTCTTACTTTTGGCAAGAATTTTGCTAAATCAGTTTAGATAATCTTCCTATCCTTCCTATCGGATTACCCTGGCCTGCCTTGAGAAAGAATCCTGTAAGGTAAACTTAATGTGAATGTTCCCTGCCCTTGTCTCCTCTTAGTAATTTCTCACCTACAACCCTCCAACCTCCCACCATCAACCTGCTCCTTGGCTATAAATCTCCACTTTCATTTTGAATTTGAGAGGTAGAGCCCAATCATTCTCCCTTATTGTGATATCATTGATACCTATTGCAATAGTTATATATAAAAGGTATTAAATACCATTTTAGCAAGTGTCAGAATATTTTTTTCTTTAACAATAAGCACGTATCAATCTTCTGTCTCTATAATGTTGACTGTTACAGTTTTATAACTTGAATCAAAAAGGCTTATACAGTTTATTACTTTTATTACTGCATTGAATTTCATTGTATTAGATATTGTTTGTTCAGTTATCAGTAAAATAACATATGACATATTGTGTTTTTTTAACAATTAGTGAAGTTGCTATAAACATTCACATTCTAGCTTTTACTTATTTTGGGTAAAATATCAGGAATAGGATTACTGTATTTTATAGTAAGTGTACATTTAGCTTTTTTTTAAAAAGTCCATTTTTCTAGTCAGTTTTTGGTTGTAGGGCTCATGTACTCACTGGAAAGACAGAGACAGAAAGTGAGAAATCACCCCCCAGTGGCGATGACCACACTGCAACCCCTTCTCCTCTGGGAATCTTGGTCATGCACGTACTTGCACCCGGAGTGAGTTTCAAGCCACTGAGTCCAGGACTTGAACTGTGATTGGCCATGTGGGAGTACAACGATGTATCCCTTATGCTATCCACCGATTCCAAAACAAGATGTTTTTAGAAACTGTTGTACCATCATATAATTCTACCAGCAATATATGGGAGTTGTACTTGCTCTACCTCCAGCATCTACCTCAGCATCTGGTGTGGACAGTTTCTTTTGTTTTGTTTTGCATTCCAGTAGAAGTGAAATATAGGTAATGTAATTCTAATTTTAATTTTGCTCCTGGCAAATAACACTGAGTAGCATTTTCTGAGCATATTTGCCACCAGTATATCTTTGGTAAAGTGTCTTTTCTAATATTTTGTGCATTTTTAAACAATTTTTTTTTAATTTTTGAGAGTCCTTTACATATTCTAGAGAAAAATCTATATAAGATACATGTTTTGCATATATTTTCTCCTAGTCTATGGGATATGGTTTCATTCTTCAGCTTAGTTTTTTGAAGATCAGTTTTTTTTAAATGTTGAAAAAATTTTTCTCTTTTATAAATATAGATTTCAATGAAATTCAAGGAAATTTTCACTAACGTAAGGTCATTAAGATTTTCTTTCATGTTTTTCAGCTAGTTTACAAGTTCTTCGTTTAATATTTTTGCCTACAACATATTTTAAGTTTACTTTTCTATGTAATACAAGTTGTAGATTAAGATCCACTTGCCAAAGCATTTGAGGAGAGAATATATTTTTCTTCTACCGTTTGGTTTTGTAGTTAGGGCTTCTTAATTAAAGTGACAAATGGCAGATTATCAGGTGAAAAGCATGCATACTTTATTTGATTTAAAATTTTATGTGCAAGGGGAGCTTCACGAAAAAGTTATTACGGTTTGAACGTCTTCCAAAAAGTCATATCTTGAGATTTGATGAGATTCTGACAGTAGTAAGAAGTTAAAATTTTAGTTCAGTACTGTTTTTAAAAGGCAGGGCATTTTAGAAGTGGTTAGGCATCTGGGAGGGGCCTCCACGATTGTGGGTTTATAAATAGTGGAAAGAGACAGGCAGAGACTCATGAACACAGGTGGGCTGTTCTGCTCTCGCTCACATTATGGGTGTCTTAGAAGTCTGAAGACCCCCACCAGAGGTGATCTCTGAATCTTGAACTTCTAAACCCTGAGTTTAATAAACCTGTTATTTTTTATAAATTAGTCAGGATCAGGCATTTTCTGTTATTAGAAACAGAACAAACTGGAAACAGAAGTGAAAATCTAGGGGCCAGATAGTGGCATAAGCAGTAAATTGTGATGTTCTGAGAGGCATACCCATGTGAGAAGGTTCCAGGTTCATGTCTGGAGACCTCCCAAAGTATGCCAGAAACATGTGTGTCCCTGCCCCAGGGTAATTGAAGCTGAGGATAGATCACAGTGTTGAAGCTGTATTGGGGGGTCTCTCTTTCTCTCTCTCTCTTATCTTGCTTGCTCTGGGAAAAAATAAGTAAACTTAAAAAAAAAAAAGTGAGTAGCCCCAAACAGTAATATATTGATGATAACCCAAAGTAGCTTTAAAAAAAAAGGGCAATGACTTGGGAAGAATTGACTAGACAAGGAAAAAGTGTTTGGGTTCCTAGGATTGGTAAATTGTGGGAAAATTAGGGAAAATGACTATGCTAGTTAAAGGATATTTAATAAGGTTATCCTTCCTGATGTAGGAGAGAATAACATATTTATAAATGTAGATTCATGTCAATATTAAAATGGGAAATTTTTCAAGACCAGCAGTTGGTGGAATGGTTATGTTGCTGGACTCCCACGTAGTTGACCTGGGCCTGGCAACTTAAAACTCAGTTGGGCGCATGTGTGTCTGTGCCCGAGATTGTTAGAGGAGAATGGAAAAGAAGGGATTGTGGCTTGGCTGTCCCTGTCCCCTCCCTAGGGAGGTAGGGGGAGAGTGGTGATTTCTTGCTTTCTGTCCTCTGTCTCTCTGTCTCTCCAGCGAGAGCACACACCTCATAGCAAAAATCTCTCAAAAACAAAAAAAGAAGGGAATTTATTGTCATGATTTATGGGAGAAAACAAAGAGGAGGGCAATGAATTCTTCCCATATTTCCTGCTTCCAAGTTGCCTTCAGCTCAAAATAATCCATAAGCCAAAGTGTCATTTCTTAGGGTAGCCTTTTCTTTCTTTTTTTAAATTATAAATAAAATTCTTTATTTCATGAATGAAAGAGACGGAGACAGAGAGACAGAGAGGGCAAGAGAGACAGCACCCCCAACAAGGTCTTGAAGTTGTAATCTACCCTGTCTCAGTCAGTCCCAGATCGGGACAATCAAGTACCAGGTGTACTCAATGTAGATCTCCAGAAGCAAATTAGGAACCTTCCCAAGTGAGGCTGGCTTGCAGAGCACCGTGTTTTACCATCGTCCATCATCTGGCCCTAATTCACACTCTTAAACATAATCCAGGGATTTTTTTCTGATCAGTGATAAATGTAGGGGTCTATTATTTTTCTTAATATGAAATGTACAAAAAATATTTTATATAGATACACTTCAAAATATATGTTTTAGACAATTAAAATAAATGAAATTAAAAGAAGCTAAAAATTATCTATTATATGATCACCCAGAGAATAACCATTGTGAGTGTTTTGATTTGAATTCTTATAGTTTTTTAAGTAGTATATACTAATTCTCCATATTAAGTTTTGCATTTTATATAATTCCCTAACATGCCTTGTTACTCAACACTGCATCATAAATATATTTCAATATCTAATGTTCTTAATACCTTTACCATTATTTAATAACCACCTTTATTATTAACTTCAATAAATTTATTTACTTTTTTATGATTCCTTATCATATCAAATATATTTATTTATCTTACTTTATTTTATTGGGCCATATCATTATTCATACAACTGATTCTAATATTAAATTATAAGTTTTTGCAGATAAAGACTGCATATTTTAAACTGTATATCTCATGGAGCCCAACTAAAAAAATAATTAATTTTGATTCACACTAAATGGTGGAATTAAAATAATTTTCTTTTAACCCTATACTGAAATTTACTAGAACCTTATTAAAGAGTGAAAATCACAAGGAGCTTTACTATTAAAGCATAAAAGAAAATTGAATTTTTATCCTGTATTCCAAATTAGACTTCTGTATTCTAGTCCAACTTCTATAGAAAATAGAACTATCCTTGGATAATTTAAGTAATTTATCCTGGCCAATTGAATGGTTATTAACCTAATTCTAATTGAGATTAACAAAACTTAATACAAAATGTGTGTAAAATTGTGTTTTATGTAAATTTTTCTGATGGAGAGGGCTTACACACATAGAAACATAAGATCTAAAAACTCAGAACATTTTTAAGAGAGTCCAAATTGTGAAGATTTTTGTTGTTTGCTTTGTTTTATGATGTTTTTCCTTCAGGTGACTCATTCTGATAAACAGTGAATTTGGATAGATGCAAAGTAAAATCAAATCTTCCCACTTTAAGTTTAATTTTTAAAAAATTTCATATCCATAAATTTCATATTCTTATAGTTTGTTAACTGCTTATTCCATAGATCTGTTTCTTCAATGTATGAACTGTGTGTGTAAATTTACACACACAGCAAATTTTAATTTGTGACCCAATAAGCAATTATTATTATTTTAAATAGTAAACTGAAGAGCATATGTAAAGGTTAAATGTTACATGCAAATATATAATGACATCTCTGTGTTCCTCTGGAAGGAAATATGCCTGTCTGTGCTTGAATGTGTTCTCAAATTATTTCTGACTCCTACGGATGGGAAAGCGTTTGTCTGGCACCTTCTGTGCCTGGTATTGCAGCAGGTTATCTATGGCCTGGAGGGCTCAATACTGCAAACCATCCTTCATGTCTTAGAATTGTAAAGCACTCCATTCTGCATAGAAATATTTATTATACAGTAACTGACTTCATCAAAGGTAGACTGTAATTATACATTAAAGAATTGAGGCAATTTTTCTAGACACTCTGAACTCAGGTATCTGAATATTTAACTCTTGAATTACTTAAATAGTTAACTTTTCACTTGACTTACACGAGCATATTGAGCAGTACAGTAGGTAAGATAAATCATGTTCAAAGGACAAAAGCCTTCAAAATTCTAGGTTGATGCTTCTTAACCATTTAGGAGATTACAAATCACTTCATGTATATAAAGAAATGATGAACCCTATTATTTGAATTAGGTAACCATAAAAATTGTTTACTGCCTGCCACCCAACTAGTTACTTAGGTACAATCTTGATCTCTCTGGATCTCAAGTTTCTTGTCAATAAAATGAGATAATTTAATTTTTAAAAGCTAGTGGTTTTTGCATTTTTGGGTAAAGGTTATCTATTTATTTAATTCTTCCATGACAGAGAGAAAAAAAGATAGGAGAGAAAGAATGAGTCAAAGAGAGAGAAACCAGAGAGAGAAAGACACAAAAAATCCAAGCAGGATCTTCATACTCTGACACATGTCCAGTCTCAGGGGGCCCAGATCACAGAGACTGGGAGCTTGCCCTCAGCTTGCTCAGGGAGACCTACGACCTGAACTTAGGACCTTGCTCAGGTGGCTCCAGTTAAATCACTGCTATACCACTGCCGGGGCTGGTGTTCTAGGCTTTCTAATAAAGACATCATAGTAATGAAGAAAATTTATAAAAATAGATAAGAGCTAGAAAAAAAAATTGTCCTAACTTATAATTTCAAATCACTGTATAGAACTTTGAAAAGAATTTGTATTCAAGAGATTTCTAGTCTAAAAGCAAGGCATTGCACAAGCATATGAAAAGTAATATAAAGGTATAAAAATTAACATATCAGGAGACCAGCAGGTGGTATGATGGTTAAAGCACTGGACACTCCCACATGGCCAACCACAGTTCAAGTTCCAGACCTGGTGGCTTGTTTTCTCCCTTTCCCTCTCTCTCTCTCTCTCTCTGTGTCTCTCCCTGGTCAAATTAAAATAAATAAATGACTAAGTAAGTAAATAATTTTTAAAAATTAACGTATCTAAGACAACAGTACAAGTAATAACAAGTGATTCTTAGGTAAATAGTGAACTGAAATGTCTTTAGTGCTATGATTTTGGATAAAGACAATGTTACCATGTGTGAAGAAGACTAATAGAGTGCTAGGTAATATGAGGAACATGAATGGAAAATATATTTTGTCAAAATTTAAATATTTGGGAACCATCAGTTTGTGTAATGGCTATGTCGCTGGACTCCCACGTAGTCGACCAGGTTCGAGTCCTGGACCCAGTGGCTTAAACTCACGCCAGGCATATGTGCATGCATGCCTAAGACCCCGAGAGAAGAATAGAGAAGAGATTGTGGAGTGGCCATCCCCCCTGGGGGGTGATTTCTCGTTTTCCGTCTCTGTCTCTCTCTGTCTTTCTGATGAGCACACATGCCTTATAGCAAAAAAACTTCCCCCCCAAAAAAAAGAAAATTAAATATTTGGATGTGAATATTGGGTCACCTGAAAATTTATGACATATTTTTCTATGCAAAAATGCATCATGACTTTTTTGACAATCTAATAATTTTTGTTCATTTCACTAAATATTCTGAGCTAAATGAATTTATGCTTAAGAGGTAAAGATATTTATTATGACTTATATTTTGAAGAAGAAACAAGCATAAAAGTATTTTTTCAGAAATCCCACTTATATGCACCTTCATGAACAAGGTGACCTGGTTTGAACTTACAAGCAAGAGTAGGATTAGAGTAGCCAAGATGATTTTTAATGTGTCAGCTTGACTAAACTTTAGACAGGTATCTTCCTAACGCTATATCATGATCTTTGTTTTCTTAGAGCATTTTCTTTAGAAGACTTGAAATTGTAAATTTTGTTTCAGTCCCTTTGAAATATATGTAAATTTTTTAAAAAGTCTTTTGCCAGTATTAAAAGCTAGGACTGTCTTCAAGGATCTGCAGGCATTCCTTTGAAATGTAAGCATCAAGTAAGATAGCTCTTCTATCTCCCAGTCTCTATGGGAAAGGAGGAGCCTAACTTTGATGGGCGCCAATTAACAAATACAGATGGTCTAATCACAGAGAAAGATGCTTATACTCAGAAATAACTCAATATACTCCACACATCCTAATTATTATCTCAACGTACTCCAGTACATTTTTCACAAGTTTATCTCAGCACTTAGAAACCCTCCCACTTTCTGTTTCCTTGAAATTGAGTTCAGATAGAGTTCTGAGCTCTCGCTTCTATTGCAATCGCCTTGAATAAACTCATCCTTGCCTGTTTAATTTTTCTGGTGCTTTGACAAGGGTTCCTTAATATTTAAAAATAAACAGAGAAATTGAAGCAGACGCCACACAAAGTCAGCCGTACTTCCTTAGGTGCTCAAAGAAGTCAAGTTACCAAAACAGAAAACTAGATTTTTTTTAATCTTCAATTACCTTCAGAGCTAAATATTACTGTATTAACTATACTCAGCCTTTGGCATAGATTTCGATAGATTTTTGAATAGTTAGTAATAACTACAAGGCTGAAAAGATTATGGAAAACTGGAATATTTCATTATTTTTAAAGCACAATATGTTAACATATTTCTCTCTGCTAAATGTATTTCTTTTTTTTTTTTTTTTTATTTTGCTATACCTTATTGCCCTGCCTCAAAGTAAAGTCTACATCATATGGGACAAATGTTTCTATCAGAATATTCCCTGTCTATACTTGGATAATAATGATTCATTCCCTCTATTAGCATTCCAATCTTGAATTTTATTTCCCCCAGATGTTATCAATCAAGTCCTCTATAACTTTCAGACTGGATTAAATGTTCTCATTATAGACTGTAATCTGGCATCTCATATTTCAGGGTAGATTATCCTTGCACGAGGGCACCTAGTAGATAAGGATTCAAATTCATCCTGTACTCCAGTGACCAAGCTTTGCTCCATGGCGTTAACTTATATTTGAATATTATTTTTTTCTAATTTGCATGAAGGTGCCATGTGAGATACTGATTTCCTTGTTCTTTGTGCATCACAGTAATTATTCTCATAAAATAGTATTATAATTTTCTGCTTCTCCTCATCCATATCCTAGTAAGCTTGAGAGCAGGTTCTGTTTCTTATTCATATCAGAATCTTGATATTTAGCATGGTGCTATGGATAGAACATTCTCACCAAAATTCATGGTTAAAATTTGTCACTAACAGTGTTGAAAGAGGAAGTCTTTCAAGATACGATTAGGTCCTGAAGGTTCCACCATCATGAATGAATGAAACCAAGAATGGATTAATGGGTGAATGGGTTAAGGGATTATTGTAGGTGTAGGTTATTAGAAAAGCAGCCCTCTCTTGACCTCTGTCTTGTGTGTTCTTGCCCTCACTCCATTTAAAGGTCTCTATCATGTTAACACACAGTAAGAGGCTGTCACCAGATTCTGACAGCAGCCTCTTGGTAATTCCTATTTTCCAAACTGTTTACCAGTTTTCTTCATTTTAGAAATTACTCAGTCTAAAGTATTCTGTTAGAGCAACATAAAATAGGCTAGGACACGTGGTATCTGTAATAGAAGATGGAAAACGTGGTGATTAGATCAATAAATGAGTGACTACAGATTATTTTAAGTGTGTTGATACATATATATATATGTTTACTGTCCCCCAGAAAAACCCTTACATATTTTACCTTTACTTGAAGACTGTTAAAAAAATGTTTTTAAGACAACCCAAAATTTAACAGAGTTTATTTGAACAAAGAACAGGCAATTTGAATCATTCATTACCTTGGAAAGGGACTCAGCTAGCTGGGTGGTCACTGGGTATATAAATTTGATGAAAGAAAAAGTAAAACATACAAGAAAGGAGAAAGTGATATTCAAAAATAAAAGTGAATGGGGACCAGCAGTTAGCATAATGGTTATGTTGCTGAACTCCCATGTAGTCGACCGTGGTTCAAGTCCCAGACCTGGTGGCTTAAACTCACGCCACGCACATGTGTGTGTGTGTGTGCCAAAGAGCCTGAGAGGAGAATGGAGGAGAAGGGATTGTGGCTGGCGTGCCCATCCCCCCTGGGGGTGATTTCTCACTTTCTATCTCTCTGTCTCTCTCTCTCTTTCTGGAGAGCGCAAGTGCCCTATAGCACAAAAAAAAAAAAAAAAAAAAAAAAAACCTCTCAAAAAACAAATAAAAGAAAAATAAATAAAAGTGAGGGAGTGAGGCAGAAAAATCACTGGATAGGTTACAGCGGATGGTAGGCTGCATGAACAGCCTAAAAGGTGGGTTTTCTGTGATTGACTGAAATGTGGCTGGTGTAATTGGCTGTAACTTAATAACCAGGTCAAGAAAACAGCCTAACCTGTCTGAATGTGCCTTATTCATAGAAATCTAAGTGTGGGAGTTCAGCGGACATTTTAGGCCAAATAGTTTAGTTTAACAAGACTAAATTTTATCAGTAGAAATAATAATTATATTTTATAATTTGGTGACGCTCTCAACCATATAAAGTCTCCTTATGCCTTTCTTAAATGGTATCAAATTTCTGTATTATTGGAATGTATATGTGATTTTCATAATTTTTTTCTCTTTTTCCTTGCTGTCACACTGCCATGTCTCATAGACATTAGTACACCTACCTGCTGCTGTCTAAGTGAGTTCTATAGTTCACTTCTGATTTACTGTATATTTAGAAATTAGTAAATCAAACTGTGTATGATCTTACAGAAGCTGAAACTTAAGGAATTCCATCTACTATAGTGAAGTACAATGGATTTGGTGACAGAATAGTGTAATAGTATGACACTGCTGGAAAGAGGGTGTATTAAAGATTTCTTTTTTATGTAACAAACTTCCGATTTTTGTCTTCTTTCTTTTCCGCTTCTTTCCTTCTCCTTTTTTTTTTCCCTCCCCTCTTCTGGTATATAACAGTATTGGTGCTGAATGACTCAGGTACAGATGTGCGGGGTTTTTCTTTACGATCATGTCTACTTCGGTGGTAGGGTAAAATGTGCTTCACGCATTATCCTCAATACCAGCAGGGCTACTTTTCAATTATCCTCAACCATTATATATCCAGGAAAGGGTTATAACAGAAAGTAGCTCTAGATTATCTATTTCAGTGATAGGACTGCTCTTTGGCCCTGAATTTATATTTCTACCATTTATTTTATAAGTGTTCTCAGATTCACTGCATTCAAATAAATTTATATTCTCTCTGACAATGCAGGTAACCTTATATGACTCTATCTGTATTTCTGAGAGGATTTTTCAATCTTCACTAGCTTTTATATTACCTTCAGGGAGCCTTTTTACTGATATGTGCATGTACAGTAATACAAATGGGGTTACTCTTTCCTAATCCTTTGAAAGTTGTAGCCAACGCATATACATAATAAAAAAAATTGCAGGCCTGGCTGCCACTTGCAGAAACACATATCTTTCAAATAAAGGACACTGCTATATGTGGTTGTTGTTATGGGTTATAGTTTCTCTGCGTAGTCATTATTTCTACATTGAAATGTTTGCTCAAAGCTTATGTTTGTTAGAACAAATTTCAGTGATTATTTTTATTTGTCTCTTTAAGACATAGTAGAGTTGTCCAGAGAAACAGAAAAGCTCAGTTACATCTTGGAAAGTAGTGTAGTGTACTTGAAAGAACGTGCATGGTTTCTATAATTCTAGAAAATCCAACTTTGATGTTTGCTCTGTGACCTTCAGCAAATCACTTAGTCTCTCTGATCTCTAGGTTTTTTAAGATGTCTCTTATTTTGTTTTATTCACCTAAGCACACCTCAGAGTTTCCACAAGAAATAAGTGTGATGACCTTTTACAAACTAATCAGTGCTCCTAACAATGCACTTTTCTTCTCCCTCTACATTTCTTTAAAGGATATTGTAAAGTCTGATGCTAAAGAAATTTGATTTGCAAGCAAAGTTAGACTGGCTCAATGTCTGAATCTGAGAAGATCCAATTGAAGGGATCTCCTGGACTATCTCAGGCTACGTTTCAGAACTCCCTCTTGTATTAAGTTAAAGTAACCAGACAGCTGCAGCAACATGTCAACACTATAATTTCAGTAAAGACAATTAAAATCTATTTATTACCCAAGGAAACTCAACTGGAGCTCAGCTCTATGTTGCTGTCCTTGACTCTGGTTGGTTGAAGAACTGCCTTATTTAATCTGGATCTCCTAAGCTTCCCTGGGTTACTAATATCTTGTCAGAAGATGGGAGGGAGAAAGTGGAAGAAGAAAGAGTTGAAGGTTCATTAAGCCCAAATGCATTAATCATAATACCTACTTATACACTACTGGTCCAACCAAGAAGCAAAAGTGAATGAGAAATGTAGTAACAGTCATGAAATCCTTTGTCAAGCAATAATTATAGACAAAATTTTGGTAGAAAGCTTGATACCTCTTACTTGAAAGAGAGCTGTATACCTCTTACTTGAAAGATTGTTGAGACTGCTGGGCAAGCCCAAGTGTGCCCTGTTAGATAAAAGTACCTGAGTAGGGTTGATAAAGGAAATTTACTCAAGTCTAAGAGAATGGTGAAGAGCACTATCTTGGTCACAGGGAAGACATTTTGAAAGAAAGGATAATTTTGAGTCTAGGTTGATACAAACTGATTAAGCTTTTTACCTATATCATTCAAGCATGAAAAAAAAATTAAAAACCATATACAAGTTCTTTTAGAAATGAGGTATAATTATAGCAGTCAATAAACAAAGTAAATACATGGATATATAAATATAGCATCCTAAAATATCCATACAAATCTGAGAGCATGAAACTGATCTACTTTATAAACTATAACTGACAAGTAAGTATACCAATCAAATTGTAATTATTAGTAGATATTGTTATTCTTTTTGTAATTTGATTCACAATTATGAGACTAAACAGTTTAAGTGGGGTCAGCAGGTGGTGTGGAGGTTAAGGTGGCTGGAATCCCACATAGCTGACCATGGTTCAAGTCCCAGAGCTGGCAGCTTGCTTTTTCACTTTCCCTCTCTCTCTCTGAGCAACTTCAAAAAAATAAAATAAAATAAAGACAGTGAATAAAATTAAATAAAAAATAATTCTTAAAAACAATAATTTAAGTAACTGAATTGTCTGAGACAAATGGTTATTTGTAGATATGCTTATATAGGTTGAGTATACCTTACTGAAAATGCCTGGTGCCAGAAGTGTTTTGGAAATCAGATATTTCTTTGAGGTTTTAATACTTACTTATATAAAATGAGACTAGAACCCTAGGCTAGACGCAAAATTAATTTTCATGTCATATACACCCTACACACATAGCCTAAACATAATTTGATACAATATTTTTGTTTTGCAAAATTTTGACTACAACTTGTCACTTGATAGAAGGTGTGAACTTTTTCAGGCATGCTGGCATGTTGATACTCAAAAGGTTTTAGATCTTGGAGCACTTTGGCTTTTAGACTTTTGGATTAGAGATGCTCAATCTGTAATATAAGTAAAGTTTTTATTGCTTAAATTTGTTTTGTA
>NW_006200742.1:557748-625224 GCF_000334495.1 Tupaia belangeri chinensis | reverse complement strand
GTATCACCTCAGTGACAGCCAGAATCCACACGTTAATGATTGGTCTTTGTATAATCCTAGGTCTGATTTCTGACCTGCCTTTAAACCTGCAGTTTCAGCTCTTTATCGTGTGTCTCCGTTAGGCCTTTTACTGGTGTTCCAAATTTAGTGTGCGTCATGATTAGCCCAAGTAAACCCCACACTGTGTGTTCCGCCAGACTCCACACTCCTCTTCAATCTCATTTCCAATCAATCCCAACAGCTTCCATGATACCTTGGGAAACTGTGGAAGGATAGAAAAATATGCACCCTTAACTATGGCACTTTGGCAGAAGGATCATTTTGAGCCAAAAGCCACTTGAAAAATGATAGATGCAAAAAGGACACTCTGACTTTCCTTTTTCTTCCTAAAGCAGAAGATAAAACTTCCATCTGAAAATGTCATTCCTCTACCAGAAAGAAAAGAATGTTCTTATTACTGAAGATGGAGTCAAAACCCAGAGAAATTTATACAGACAAACCTTGTAAAAAAAAAAAAACAAACAACAACAAAAAAAAAACTAAAACCAAAACCAAAACTATAACAATATTCTGGGGCCAGCAGTTGACATGGTTGTTAAGGCACTAGACTCCGACATGACTGAATGCAGTTCAGTTCCTGGGCCTGGTGGCTTGAAAATCACACTGGGCACATGTGCATGTGTGTGCCCAATATCCCAGAAGGAGAATAGAGGACAAGGGATTGTAGTGTGGCCATCCTCCTGGGAGTGATTTCTCAATTTCTTTCTCACTGTTTCTCTCTGTCTCTCTCTGGTGAGTGCATGTGCGCTATGGGAAAAATCTAAAAAAAATTTTTTTTAATTACCATTTTCTTTCTTTAGCCTTCCCATATATTTTAGTTACTTTTTCACAATTTTATTCTTTATTCTACTATATAAGCACTTAGCTCTAACTGCTTTTCGGATCTTTATTTTCCTGTGATGTTTCCTATGTATATGTAAAAATAAAATTTTGTGCACTTTTTCTTTGTTAATCTGTCCTAAATCAACTTAATTCTCAGCCCCAGCTGGTGACCCTAAGAGGACGGAGAAAATATTTTACCTCCTCTACCCTTTCCCTTTTCACACACACAGTTATCACCACAATTATCATCTCCTATCAAATTACCATTATCTATAAAACAAAATAATGTGTATAGTATTTATTTTTGTTTGTTTCTCACTTTTTCCCTCTTCAAATTAGTGTTTACTGTGATCCAAATTACGTCACAAGTATCTGATTTCATTGGATTAATTATCAATCTGATTGTGTCATATTCTTCTGTTTATATTAAAACTCATGATCTTTAATATTTATAGGATGAAGTTCAGTCTTTTTAGCAAGCTAGACATGGTCTTACATTTTCAGGCCTCTATTTATTCTCTCCAAACTCATCTTTAAGTAATTAGATAAACGAACAGTTACAATCACTGTCTTCTACAAAATCCCGTTTCTACCAGTCTTCTAAGTATTTCAGAGAGTGAACCTGTATATGTTGCATGATCTTTTATGAAGGACATTATTTTATAGTATACTGATTCATATTAGGAGAAGTGAAAAATGTATCTATTTAGGAATGTACATTACACAGACTATAAAAGAGTGAAATCAAATAATAGAAGCTGATAAAGGCTAGGGATCTTTCTGTTTTGAATAGATGCGATATAAACAGATGAAGAAAACATAGTAAGTAAGCAAATTGGATATACAAAATGGTGTATATTGATGATCATAAAAAAAGCCAACTCTGAATCTCAGAAATAAATGACTGTATTCATTTATATGATCCCTTTATTTTCCAAGAATATAGATAACAATCTCCCTGTGTTGTAAGGAAGCCTTACTCTCAGGAATCTTCTCTCAAAATCACTCCATCACTGCAGCAACTTGCAAGTATAGCCAGGAGTTACTGTATTGAGTCAAGCAAGGTCACCTATCAAGGGTCAATGTGTCTAAGTCAGTGACACCTAATGTCCTTGCTTCTATCTTTAATTTAAAAATAGATTATTTTTTTAAAAAGACTTAATGGCAATACTGATACAAAAATTCAGTAACAGCATTTGTAAGAAAAATTGAAATGTTTTAAAGCCTGATCTGGACCAGCAGATGGAGTAATGGTTATGTTGCTGGACTCCCATGTAGTTGACCATGATTTGAGTCCTTGGACTCAGCAGCTTAAAACTCATGCTGGGTACATGTGCATGTGTGCCCAAAATCTTGAGAGGAGAATGGAGGAGGAGTTGTGGCATGACCATATCCCCCATAGGGTGTGATTTCTTACTTTCTCTCTGTACTCAGTCTCTCTCTCTCTCCACTCAATCTCTGTGTTTCATGCTCTACAACAAAAATCCGTCAAAATAAAAAAAAAAAACAACCCTGATTCAAGTTAGCATCACCCGTATGACAGAACCATTATTCTTATCATAAATGTATTTAACTGCTTTCCTAAACACAAAGCCAAGTGTCTGCCGTTTTTTCCTCTTCATGAAATGGTGGCCATTTCATTGCCATGGTAAACAAAGTAAAGCAAAAAGTAGAGTTTGATTTTCTGGAGCACCCTGGAATTGTTAGTTTTCCAAAATGTATCCACATACCTTTTGACACCTATAGATAATGTATTTTAAGGAAGAGAGAAAGAAACAAATACATGTATAATAGATTGCAAATATAATTTTATAGAGGGACAAAAAGTAGAAAACCTTGGCTATCTGTAACAATAGACAGATTGTTATTACTTGATTTGGAAATTATTGAATCAATTTACAACTCAGAATGTATTCCCAAGGATAGTAGAAATCTATAGGGAATTTTGGGAAAATCTGCAGTAAATTGTGCCTATACTAGAGAGATTCAATTAGAGACTTTTATCTAAAAATCTATTGGAATTTCGCCAGTTAGTCATTAGGTCTTATCCCTATCTGGAAGCCATCCCAAAGTGTAATGCTCTATAATCCTCTCTAAGATGCAGAGTGTCATTCTAAACCTAGAATTTTAACTAAAAAGCAAATTTTAAGCACATTGTTTCACATTTTAACAACTTTGTACATTTCTCTGAATAGTTAACAAACTGATATTGAGAACATTATTCTTTAGTTCCTTTTTTAGTGCAACTCACCCCATTTACTTTTGCTTCCTAGCGAAAACATCATTACATAGTGCCGAAACAGGTCTCACCTGTATTTTGCATGGAACTCTTCATATGATAATTATTACAGGATGAAGTATAAACAGTAAGAATTGTATCCAAGGCAAATTGCCATCTATTGTTTATCTAAAAAGTTAGCAAAATAAGAATGTTTCTCTAGGTTTATTGTAAAATTCTGTGCCTTCAAACTAGAACTATTGCATCAGAATACATCTGGACGGGTCCAAGAATCTGCAGTTCAACAAGATCCCACTAACATTTCTGCATTCTCACGGAGATGTAACCTTCTTTTCCTCTGTATTCTCATTTCAGGTATGCATTGTTAGTAGAACTGCAGTTATTTGTTTACATATATGGCTTCTTTAGAAGACAATAAGATATCTGATGGCAGTAGTTTTTTTTGTGTGTGTGTTTTTTTTTAAGAATTATTTTTATTTGACTTTATTTATTTATTTATTTTAATTTGACCAGAGAGGGACAGAGTGAGAGAGAGACAAAAAGAAAGCGAGAAAGCAAGCCGCCAGGTCGAGGACTCAAACCATGGTCAGCCATGTGGGAATCTAGCACCTTTAACCACCATGCCACCTCCTGGCCCTGATAGCAGTACTTTTATTAATTTACAAATATTTGAGGTGTACCAACTACAGCATATGATGCAAAATATGCTTGTTGAAAAACAGAATGAACTCATACACATATAAATGGGTAAAGAATGACTGGATTTTTTTTTTGCAATTAAAGTATGAGTTTATTTTCATGAAAAAATTATTTGAAAATTCATGCATAGTTTTTAGAATGCATTTTTAAAATTTTTATTTATTTTTAATTATTTTAAAGCTACAGCATATAAATTATTGTAAATATGGTTACATGAATGATGTATAAATTATATGATAAAGCCATTATATTGTATTAGAAAATATATGTTGGGAGAATAGTGAGAAATATATTTAAAATGATAGGTTGTGTTAAGCAAGATTGGAAAGAGCTTTAAATATATGCTTGAATAAAAATTTTTCTTGATTGCATGAGGATGTATGCACTTGTCAGAGAAAAGAGAGAGGAAGGAAAAAAACCCAATGGGATGTGTTCATGCTGCAATCCCTTCTCTTCCATTTCTCCAACCTGTTAGAATTTGGTGCATGCCCACATGCACACGCACACTCTCTCCCTGCATGTTTTACAAGCAGCATGAGCTGGGATGCAATCTGCAGTAAGCAAGGGGAATTTGTCTCCATTTACTACTGAGCTATGTCGCTGGCTCAGCCTGAAAATTTTTACTTTAACTATGCAATAAGAAATTATTGAAAAAAAATGGGCCTAAAAAGTATTAAAGAAAATAATATTTTCTGTAATAAAATATACATAGTTGGGCTTTGTGGGGGAAAATGAGACAGTGAAAACAACTGTTAGAAGCCTCTGTAATACACAGAAATAAGGTATGACACAATACTGATGTCAACTACTATGGCATTATTCACTCCATATATACATTTATGTCCCCAAACCATGTATTTGTAAATTATACATGTAAAAAATATAAACTAATTTTAAAGAACTAAATAAGTCACAAAAATTAAAGATATGAAAATTATTTTAAATTAGTAACATGTTTTGTCTGAAAACTATACTTAGTAAAAGATGGCAGTATTCAGATCATGACAACACAATTATATTATGATATATTTCTCAAACAATTAAAGTCAAAAATAGATACCACAAGAGTACTTCAAATGAAACGCCATCAACCTAAAAGAAGGAAAGTTCCAGTTAACTTGTAAGCTTTAAGAAACAATTCATGGAAGAAATTTTAAAGAGTTGGAAATATTTTAAGATAATATAGAAATCATATTTCACTATTTGGCTTATACTTAATAATTACCAAAATACTAGAAATTAAAAAAATATATTTTCTATAGAAAGAATGATAATAATCACTCATGATCTTGAAAAGTTGACAATGAAGTAAAGGATACAGTTTTTATTTACTTTTGATAGTTTGATACATTTGAACATTGTACAATTGTTTATTCCAGGAGGAATGTGAATATTTTCAGAGGATATATGTGAAGGGATATTTTGTTTATAGTACAGGAGTTACAAAATAGATAGCTAAATGTAAGAATTATGTTATAGTTCATGAAGAGACTGAGGTATACATTTAAAAGAAGGTAGATAATAAAACAATAAAACAATCTACCACCCTAGACAACATGGAAGTAGATAGTTGAAGAGTTAAGAGGATGAGTTTTAATAAGAAAAATGAATTTTTCTTCTTTTATATAAAGGAATGAAGATATTTTTAATAATATGGAGTGTGCTTTATTGACATTAGCAAATAGTAACTATATAACAAAATAAGTGATAGACCAGGAAAATATATCCATGAAGAGACAGGAGTACCTTGGGACCAGCAGTTGGCGTAATGGCTATGTTGCTGAACTCCCATGTAGTCGACCACAGTTCAAGTTCCAGACCTGGTGGCTTAAACTCATACCGGGTGTGTGTGCATGTGTGTCCAAGATCCTGAGAGGAGAATGGAGGAGAAGGAATTGTGGCATGGTCATCCCCCCTGGGGGGGGGGGTGATTTCTCACTTTCTGTCTCTCTGTCTCTCTCTGTCTTTCTGGTGAGTGCACGCACCCTATAGCAAAAACTACTCCAAAAGAAAAAAAAAGAGAGAGAGACAGGAGTACCTCTGTGAAAACAGATTAAACATAGTGAGTGCACCTTGTTTTGATATATTTGATGTATAACAAATTCAAATGTATTGTTCCACTCTACTGACTTAATTGGAAATTAGAGTTCAGATCATAGAGACAAGAGGTCCAAAGATTAATGGTACAGCATCATTTACTAAGTCATAGGAAACTAAGCTGTAGGCAGCTATCTTTTTATATTTTTAATCTATTTTAGCAAATAGACAATTTTAACAGGGCTGAAAATGACCTTAAATATCGCCTAGTCTGCCATACATAAATATTGTATTCTCTTCCTATTCATAAATATTTCCCTAGAGGACATGCTGTGCAAATTTCTTTTCTAAGAAGACTTAACTGATTGACCTCAGCGTAGAGATCCCTGACTCAAGAAGAGACAGCATCTTGAAAATTTAAGTCTTTAGTGGTGTAACAAACACAAAGATTCAGTGATACATGGCACTGAAAAATATAATGACAATACTTGAGAAAGTCTGTAACATCTGCTGATAGAATCAATTTATATTTGTTACTTGCAACCAAAAGATTTAAAACTACTCAATTTTTGATGCAATTTAGAAATAGAATATGGGGCTAGCAGGTGGCATGGTGGTTGGGGTGCTAGACTTGGTGGCTTACTTTCTCACTTTCCCTTTCTCCTTCTCTCTGTCACTGTTTGATCAAATTAAAATACAATGATAAGAAGTAAAATTAGATAAATAAAATAATTATTAAATAAAAGAACAGAATATGAACAGACTTTCCTAACATCATGCATTACATTTATGACAGAGCTGCAAACTTAAACTTTCAAGGGACTGTCAGAAATTATCATTAATCATTTTACCTACATAAATTTATGGAGGTACTAGTAATAAGTTATAACTGGACTAGCATTACTTTTTCGACCATTCTGTGAAGTCTTAAATGTTTCATCCAGATTTGCTCTCTCCTTTAGGATCCTTAATTCAATTGGAATAATTCTTATTCATTGAATCAGAATATCCATGACAAATGTGTAATCAATATTGATACTAGAAAGTGTATGTTATCTTTCATGTTAGCAAGCAAATCAAAATTATGTACTTAAATAATTAGGATGGAAACAAAACAAACAAGATATGAAAGGTTTATATAGAAGAGAACTAGTATTTATTAAGGATTTATGTTATAATAAAATAGCAAATTACTAGTTTATTTTAACAGTATCTGCTTCTAAGCTTGTGCATTTCCTTTGCACATTACTTAAAAGAATTCTGAAAGTTCATTTATCATTAATTATCATCATTTAAAAAAATCCTTTTCTTGGTACCAAGCAGATGGCATAATGGTTACCTCGCTGCACTCCCACGTATGGGACTGCAGTTTGAGTCCTGGACCTGAAGGCTTGACTCTCACGCCAGGCGCATGTGCAAGCATGCCCAAAATCCCAAGAAGAGAATGAAAGGGAAGGAATTGCATCATGGTCATCCCCCTGAGGGGGATATGATTTCTTGCTTTTTGTCTCTGTCTGTCTTTCAAGTGATTGCACATGCCCTATAGCAAAAATCTCTCTCTCTCTCAAAAAACAAATTCCTTTTCTTAATTTTAGAAGGGTAAATATCACTCACTGAAAATAGTAACTTTAGGTTGCACTGCATGATGATTACCTTTTAAATAATGTACCTCCTGAAAATACATACATTTGATAAATAGTTATATTTACATATACAGTCATGTGCCACAAAATGACATATTAGTCAGTGATGGACCACATACATGACACTGTCTCATGAAATTATAATGGAGATGAAAAATTCCTACTGCCCAGGGACATCACAGTCATCACAACCTTCTGCAAGCTTCACTCACAGTAGGCATCCTCCGTGGCCGCCGATCCACCTTTACCTTTTCTGCCATATTTCTACTGTTCACTTTCTTTGTTTGGATACAAAAATGCCACTGTGCTCCAGTTGCCTACAGTATGCAGTACACTGACACACTGCACAGGTTTAATAAGTAATAATAGTAATTTAAGTCTTTAGTGGTGTAACAAACACAAAGATTCAGTGATACATGGCACTGAAAAATATAATGACAATACTTGAGAAAGTCTGTAACATCTGCTGATAGAATCAATTTATATTTGTTACTTGCAACCAAAAGATTTAAAACTACTCAATTTTTGATGCAATTTAGAAATAGAATATGGGGCTAGCAGGTGGCATGGTGGTTGGGGTGCTAGACTTGGTGGCTTACTTTCTCACTTTCCCTTTCTCCTTCTCTCTGTCACTGTTTGATCAAATTAAAATACAATGATAAGAAGTAAAATTAGATAAATAAAATAATTATTAAATAAAAGAACAGAATATGAACAGACTTTCCTAACATCATGCATTACATTTATGACAGAGCTGCAAACTTAAACTTTCAAGGGACTGTCAGAAATTATCATTAATCATTTTACCTACATAAATTTATGGAGGTACTAGTAATAAGTTATAACTGGACTAGCATTACTTTTTCGACCATTCTGTGAAGTCTTAAATGTTTCATCCAGATTTGCTCTCTCCTTTAGGATCCTTAATTCAATTGGAATAATTCTTATTCATTGAATCAGAATATCCATGACAAATGTGTAATCAATATTGATACTAGAAAGTGTATGTTATCTTTCATGTTAGCAAGCAAATCAAAATTATGTACTTAAATAATTAGGATGGAAACAAAACAAACAAGATATGAAAGGTTTATATAGAAGAGAACTAGTATTTATTAAGGATTTATGTTATAATAAAATAGCAAATTACTAGTTTATTTTAACAGTATCTGCTTCTAAGCTTGTGCATTTCCTTTGCACATTACTTAAAAGAATTCTGAAAGTTCATTTATCATTAATTATCATCATTTAAAAAAATCCTTTTCTTGGTACCAAGCAGATGGCATAATGGTTACCTCGCTGCACTCCCACGTATGGGACTGCAGTTTGAGTCCTGGACCTGAAGGCTTGACTCTCACGCCAGGCGCATGTGCAAGCATGCCCAAAATCCCAAGAAGAGAATGAAAGGGAAGGAATTGCATCATGGTCATCCCCCTGAGGGGGATATGATTTCTTGCTTTTTGTCTCTGTCTGTCTTTCAAGTGATTGCACATGCCCTATAGCAAAAATCTCTCTCTCTCTCAAAAAACAAATTCCTTTTCTTAATTTTAGAAGGGTAAATATCACTCACTGAAAATAGTAACTTTAGGTTGCACTGCATGATGATTACCTTTTAAATAATGTACCTCCTGAAAATACATACATTTGATAAATAGTTATATTTACATATACAGTCATGTGCCACAAAATGACATATTAGTCAGTGATGGACCACATACATGACACTGTCTCATGAAATTATAATGGAGATGAAAAATTCCTACTGCCCAGGGACATCACAGTCATCACAACCTTCTGCAAGCTTCACTCACAGTAGGCATCCTCCGTGGCCGCCGATCCACCTTTACCTTTTCTGCCATATTTCTACTGTTCACTTTCTTTGTTTGGATACAAAAATGCCACTGTGCTCCAGTTGCCTACAGTATGCAGTACACTGACACACTGCACAGGTTTAATAAGTAATAATAGTAATAAGCTATACCATATATCCTAGATGTGTAGTAGGCTATATTTTCTATTAAAAGATTTGTGTAAGTACATGTTTATATAATGACTAAATTGCCTAATGACCCATTTCTCATGATATAATGTGATGCATGATGGTATATTTTATTCTTCCTATTTGTCTTGAAATATATATTATGATCTTTCACTACAATGGGAAAAGCAGAAATAAAATATATTTTTGAAGCTTTCCACATGAAAATGGTAGCATTAACAGACAGTGTGCCATGTCGTCTGGTGGACTGCTGGCACACTGCCCACTGGTTAGCACAAGAACAGTCATAGAAGTGTTGGAGCAGAAACCCCTTCAGATGAACACATGGAACTATGTTTTCAGGTAGAAGTTATTTAGATTGTGTCGTACAGTATGGAGAACACAGGGAAGTGGTGAAGGATATTTTTTTATCTAAAATTATAAACACAATTAGATGAAGAAAACGTCACTTCAGAGACCTGATGCAAGACTTGCTCTTCTGGATAATGGCCAAGAGCATCTCTATCTGAAGTCAGCTTAGTGATTAAAACAACAGGCTTAAAGTGAAGAGTTTGAGTTGTCACTTCTGGGTGACATAACTTCTCTGACATACTTCAGGGAATTACTATGAGACTAAAAATAGTATGTGCCAACTTGCTAGCATATTAAATATTTTTAAATATTAACTATAATTATTATTACTGTTTTTTGTTTCGGTTTGCCAGAGGTTGTGTGTGCTCACCAGAAGAAAGTAACAGAGAGAGAAAAAAATGAGAAAGCACCACCACAATGGGAATGGTCTGCTTTCTGGCTTTTGTGCATACTTGCACATATGCCCAATGTATTTCTCAAGCTGCTGGGTCCAGGTATTGAACCACATAGCCAGCCATGTGGGATGCTGTCACCTTGACCATTACTCCATTAGCTGGCCCATTATTATCATAGACTGCTTCATCTTGTTTTTCATGTTGTTCTTCTTGATAGCGTACATGCAAGCTCCTAAGATACATAAGAGAGAGAGACAGAAAGAGAGAAGGGGAGCACTGTGCACAGGATCTGGCAACACTGCAATCCTCTTCTTCTGGTTTTCCAGTCTGTGGGATCATGGGTATTCCCACTTCTACCCAGTTGTTTTGGCCTGACCTAGTTGGGGATGCAAACTGCAGACACTATGTGGATTCAGCTACTCTTGAGCAGTGTAGTACTGTTGCTCCTCAGAGCTGGTCCTCATCTTGTTTTTAACAGGAAATCTCTAGGTGAAACTTGTATAAAGAATATAACTTTTGGGAACCAGCAGTTAGCGTAATGGCTATGTTGCTGGACTCCCATGTAGTCGACCGCGGTTCGCGTCCCGGACCGGGTGGCTTAAAACTCACGCTGGGCACATGTGCATGCATGCCCAAGATCCCGAGAGGAGAATGGAGGAGATGGGATTGCGGGATTGCGGCGTGACCATACCCCCGGGGGGTGATTTCTCGCTTTCTGTCTCTATGTCTCTCTCTGTGTGTCTGGCGAGCACACGCGCCCTATAGCGAAAACCTCTCCAAAAAAAAAAAAAAAAAAGAATATAACTTTTCATTTATAGTCTTTCTCAAGTAAACTACTTGACTTAATAATATTTCTACATACTTCTTTTTGCAATTTTCTTCATGAAGAAATGGAGAGTGCTTGACTAGAAAACCCAATGAAAGCCTGCCCAGTAAACTATCTGAATGGCTAAAGTTGGATATGAAGGCTGTGCTTCTTTGGTTAATTTCAAGAACAATAAAATTGACCCAAGCTTCAGATTCTTACAGGTTATATAGGTTAACCTCTTCTAGAAATTATCTGAGAGAAATAAGACAAGAAATTGCTTTTCAAGGATCTGAGCTACATAATTTTTGTTAGTAACATTTAAACTATAGTCTTTAACTGAAGGATAGCATATTGCTGGTGGTAACTAAATGAGGGAATCATTGAAATATACGTTTTATTAATACAGTTATTATTCTAAGAAATTTATTATAGCATTACTTGAAATTCTCTGCAAAATTGATTCATTCAGTTTTCTAAAAACAGTAAGAGGATGTCTGTCACATGACTCAAAATTTCTTGAGATACTCTTCCATAGTTTGTTTGTTTGTTTGTTTTGTATGACTGTGTAGATCAACAACATTAAACAACAAAAAGCAGGGTATGAGCAGGGTATGAGATGCAGATTTGATTTTGAAAAGTTTTACACACACACACACACACACACACACACACACACACATACACATTGATAACATGAATATAATTATGTGGTACTGCAATCTTCCTACATGGAATGGCCTTTGATTGAAGTGTGTGCTATAATATTTGAATTTTTCACCACTGTCAAAAATATCACTAAATAATTTTAAATTCGGTAGTATGTGGATATAATTTCTTGATTTATAATTTTGTTAAGATTTTCCTATTCTATTTTCTCCTTTCTTTCTTCTTTCTTGTCTTCTGTACTTCTTTCCTTCTTTTTGATGATTTCAACTACAACTCTTACTGCCAATTTCTAGTTTATTCATTCTAATATATAACTGCACTTTATGTTCTAGCTTATACAAATTCTAGTGTTGAGTCAAAGAAGCTGTAATAATAAGGACTCAATTTCTTTGAAAAACATTTATGTCAGGTTGTCTTTAATAGTACACTTTAACCTACAGCATCTCTATAACTGTTGATTTTTTTCATTTCCAAAGCACCATTCTATCAATATTAGAGTATGTTGTAGAACCTACTCAAACAGCTATGGACACCATAGTTGTGAGATGTCTATTTCCTTGTATCTGTAGGTGCAGCATGCTCTCATGTTTATCAGACACTTCATTTGTGGTGTCACAGTAGAGTTTGCTGCATCAGTTCAGGCATGGTTGCACTTGCTATGATGACACTGCCCAACCCAAAGGCTAGATGACATGTGCCTGTAACTCCAGAAACTGAGGAAATTGTGGCAGAAGGACTGTGAGTTCAGGGCTAGGCTGGTCAACACAACTAGACCTTTCTAGAAAAGAGCTGTATGTTGTCCTAGGTAAGGAGCCTAAGGCAGGGGGATAGCGACATAGTGTGATGCTGGGTTTAAAACAGTTTGCAGTGTTTATGATTTCCTCATTTTTTGCTTATGAAATGAAATATAATCAGCTATGAAATTTGTGAATTTTTCCTATAACATAAAGTTTGGGAAAAACTATTTCAAATTATTCAGCAAGACAAAAAAAGAATTAAAAGTAACTCCTAAATATAGGTAAGAAATATGAGCAAGAAACAGTAGGATAATGAATAATAAAGCACATTTGATAAGCTAACCGCAGCTACTGAAATCCTAGTTTGCATTGCATTTTAGAACACCAATCAGACAGAAAATAAAATGAAACCTGAATCAATAAACTCCATGCATCTTTTAGAGCCGTACATGATAAAGGGAGACATGTGCCTTCTCTTTAAAATAGTTTTATTACAGAATATTCTCTAATTTATTAGTTTTACGAATGAAGTAATGAGGTGCTAGTATGGAAGCATAATTCTGCCTGCTGAACTAGAAAAGGAAATGAGTTTTAAGAGCAAGGAAAAGCAAGGGCACGGCTACTTGTAAAGTTACCTTTGCCTTCACTGTGTTTTTCAGAAACCTAATTAATGTAAAGGTGCAGAAGAAAGTGGATATGACTTAATAGGCCATGATCATCACTCTAAGATTAACCTATTCATGTCAGTTCTTGCCATTTCCAGTTCTTTCTTAGAAGAGATACTACAATTTAATACACTGGGATTGTAGGAGAAAAAGTCTCCAAATAAATATATCATTGATTAAGGTCCCAAATTTACTTGTATAGCCAATGATCTCTAGCATGCATCCTAATGGTAAGATAAGTTTCCTGGAACTTACCCGGTATTCTATTTTTTAGCAGTTTTTAGTCCAAAAACATCACTGGGAACTCAAAAGTCCTTATTTCTCATGAATTCACATGAACTGGTGTTTTAGTACAATAATGTTGTTGGCCCTTTGTATCCATCAGGATCACAGCAGAAAATAATACACCCAAAATGGATCATGTGAGAAGAATTTAATGGAATAATTATTTCTACATGGGCTAAGTATAATAAAGATCAGTGGATGTAGGGCTATATATTAAACCTTCTTAGAGAAAGAGAAAGAGATGATAGTTATCCCCAGGCCAGATGTGGAAATGAAGGATAGAGGTTACCAAAACCTAAAGGAAACAAGGAAAATGAAAATAATAATTATTTCTGTGGAGAAAGCATCTGAATGGAACAATTACCTTGGGCTGAATGATGCAGTCAGCCCATGGCACTCGAGAAATAAAGAGCCAGAGAAATAAATAACTCTCTGTCCCCTACTCCCTCCCACACATCGCTTAACAGATTCAACCAACATGCAATGGGCAATGGGCTTTGTTACTAGCATCTATACAGGAAAGGCTTTTGTGAGAAAAATACAATAGAGAAAGTATAGAGAATGAAACTAGAGGAATAGATAAAAGGTATCTAGTACCCACTGGCCCAGCACCCAACCACATCCATAACCGAAGCATCTCAGGAACACCATTAACCCCCCCTTCTGCCTAGTGTCTCTGAGCCTCATCTCTCCTACTGTTGTAACGTGGATCTTGAATCTTTCACCACTGCTCTCTTACAGTTGTCTACATCATAGTTTCTGCTTTAGGTTCCATAACATGCTCCATTTGCCTGTGTGTTCTATTACTGCTTCTTCATCGTCCCTGGTTATACAGAAAAATTCCAAGACTATAATGGAGCAGTGCAATCTGACTCCTTTACCTCCTTTGTTGCTCCAGTGTCTCAGTTGCCAAAGCCACTCTACCCTGATTCCTTGCCACTGTTACTGCTGTCCATGTCTACAACCACACAGTGATTAATATTCTTATCCCACTTCCACTGACTCCAGTTTTTCCTCCTTTTTTATTATTAAGTGGTTACTACTGCTGTTGGGACAGATAGTTCAGTCTCCTAACTCCAGGGTCATTCTGGTCTGACTGCAAAGCTATACCTGCAGAACATGATTCCTCTCTGGTGGCTCTGCTTGCATTATTGATAATTTTTGTATCATTTTCATCCACTACCCCAGCCAAATGCATTTTTTTCTTTCTTTTTTTTTTTTTAGGAATTGTTGGTATTTCCCCTCAAACTGATTTCTGCCAAGCACATGGCTTGGTAGACTTAACATTCCCTGAAATTCTGTCAAAACTGACCCTTGTCAGGTTATCAGCTATAATTCTTTCTCCTGTTTTGTATTTAAATTTGATTTAAAGTATTAATTTTATATATAAATAGCTTATATAGTATCTGTGCTAGGTAATTGTATGAAATGTGAATAGTATATGCATATTCCTTACCCTTTTAGAGACCATAGTCTAGTGAAAATATGTACAAGTATCCAATTAATAAAAATTGAGTTTAGTGCTATAATGAAGAAAATGAAAAATATAATACACAACAGAAACATGGCAGGATGCAACTCAGACTTGAAGAAGCAAAATATATTTGTTATAGAAAATTTTCTTAGAATTAAATCCTGAAAATTAGCTAAAAATTTTCAAGCAAAAAGATACTGGGTGAGGTAGGACAGAAAACTAGGTGAAGAGTTAGAAGCTGGGTATGTTTTCTGGGAAACATCTGGGAGTCATCCAAGTGTTGGGAAAAAATATGGTCTTATGGAGAAATAGACATCATTTAAATATGACTGAAATCTGGAATCTAAGGTTGGCATGTGGCAATAGAGGAATTGATAAGTAGAGGTCAGAAGTGATCCGTAGAGGGTCAGACATAGGGGTAAATATATATATATATTTATATATAGTCCATTGCTAACATTTTTAATTTTAGTATATTGACATTTTATTCTGAGACCTAGCTAACCTGATGTATTAGATCTCATGATTGTTTTGCTTAGTTGTTCTGGGTTTTCTATAGACACTTCATGTAGTCAATTTTAGTTCTTATTTTTAGTATCCAATGCAATTTTTTATTTTCTTCTTTGCCATGCTACTCTTTCTTGTGTAATGGTGTCACACAAACTATATTTTCCCTATTACACTGCCATGTTACACCTGTTCAGTAAAAGTTGAATAAAAGTGTTAAGTGTATAAATTCTTGAATTGTTTCTGAATTTAGGAAGAACACATTGTCTTTAACCAAATAGTTTTAGAAACATGTTTCCTATATTCATTTTTTCTATTTGAAAAGGTCCCAGTTAGTACCAATTTAATTGAAGTTTTTATCCAGAATGGATGTTGAATTTTGTCAAATGTTTTATCTACTTCAATTAAGATAATCACATGGATTCTTTTTTTAATCCATGAATATGGGAAATTGCATTAATTGATTTTTGCATGTCAAACTATCTTCAAATTCTTGATTTAACAACACTTGGTTATAAAATAATATTATTTTATCCAATTATTATGTCTGTAATTAATATACTAATATTTTATTGAAGAATTTGGTCTATTTCATGAGGGCTATTCATCTGCAGTTTTCCTTTATTTTTAATATGTCAGGTTTTGTTATTAGAATAATGCCGGCCTCCTATGTAGGAGATTAGAAGTATTTCCTCCTCTTTTTAAATTTTTTTGCTAATTTACTGTATTACAGATTTTCCTTTTTGGAACTCTTTTTACAAGATATTGAGAGACCAGCTCTGTAGCACAGCAGCTAAGGGGACTGAATAACACATGGATGGCTGGGTTCAAGCTCCCTCCATGGCAGCTTGAAAAACACACTTGGTATATGTGTGTGTATGCCCCAAACCCTGATGGGATAGAGCGTGGAGGATAAAGAAATGTAGTGTGACCACACCTCATAGGAGAATCTCTCTCTCTCTCTGTCTCTCTGGTAAACACACACACCCTCTGACAATTTAAAAAATAAAAATAAAGTTAACAAAAGATACTGAGTTCCCTACTAAACAGGCTAATGAAGATTGTAGCTGCTTTATTTATTAAAAAAAAAAAAAAACTATCAAGATGAATTATTTCCCTGATCTGGGTGAATACCTTCTTCTTTATGTTGGTAATTAAGCTTTTCTTCTAGACTGGCTCTGTAAAGTGATCCATGATCAATTGGACATATTTTCTCAACACACAAAGAACCACTGGTTTCAGTTTTTGAGCTCTGACTCAAGAACTGTATTGACAAATATAATCATTAGGTCAAAGGCGTTTTCTAGATAACTTATAAATATTATTTGCTAGTTTCTATATAATATTTTTTCATCCTTCAAATAATGATAAAAACTACTATACCTATTATAAAAATTTATTTCACAGTATTTCTATTACATATCATTAACTGCAGTGTTGTACGACTATATGATAGCATTAGTAAAATACCTTAAGATTTAAAAGCTTGATTAGTTGTAACCAGATTAAAAGACTGTTCATTATACAGTAAAAAATCCCACATTTTTATTCTCCTTCTTAAGTTAAGGACCAATGTCTTTGCTGGAACCATTTGTAAGTTTTGGTAAGGGAATTTTCACTCTGGTCATCTTGATGTGTAAAACAATTTTTACAAGAAAATAAGATTTCCACACACTAGAGTGAAGTAAAAACAAATCAAGAGAACATTTAAAATTATGTTCAAACTACCATGAATCTTTACTTTAAAAAAGGGAGAAATCTAATTCAATTCTCAAGTTAATGTTTTGAACAACTAACAATGATGACTGGCATTTCAGATGGTAACCACACATCTGTCATTATGACTAAAAGCGGGGATAAATTTGACAAAGTACAAAACATATTACTGCACCTTTAATAATTCAAATATTCATTTCCATACACTTTGGCTCTTTTTATGATTCTAATACCCCAAAGAATTGTGTACAGAGCCTTATATTTCATCAGAATAGCAGGTATGCTTAACAAAATGCACAGACAAATAGCAAAGCCTATTCTTGTTCAACAAAGACAATTTACTTTTATAAGATTTCCTTGAGATTTATTGTCCAGCAAGTACACTATATTTACAGTGTGAAAAAAAAATCCTATAGTACTGACAAATTAGCAACATGCATTCCTTTTAATTATACTTTACCATGGTAAAAGTAATAGTTGTATCCTCATGCTCAATTTTATGGCCAGAAAACTCTCTGACCTTTGGCACTCTCTCTGAATCTTCTTGAACACATCAGTACACTTGTAAAATAAATTCCATGAACACATGAACAAAATGTACATTAAATATATTAATTCTTAATGACAGACAAAATTAAGCCAATGAAACAATATTAAAAAATTACATTTACCTTTACAAATTATAATATAATATAATGTAATATAACATAACAGAGTTTAGTTTAAAAACCTAACTGGAATTGAGGCAAGGCTACATTTTGCATTAATTGCATAAATAACAGCTGTAAATCTACATTCGAACTGCTAAAATTATTAATCAACTAAATATGTTTTCCTTCCCATTAATATTACACAGTTGTAATGCTGTTGATCTCCACGCATATTAGAATAATCCAACACATCTCACGACAATAGAACACACTTAAATCACTCTTGGGTTTTAAATATATTATTGTTAATGGACATGGTTTATAAAATATGTTGATCATTGTGTTACATCGACTTTGGAGAGAGTGCACACTAGAAGTACTCTATATCAATATAGATGGTGACAGGAGTATGTCATCACACGTTACACATTGCATATGTGTAATCTGTACTCCATAAACGGGCACTATGATATGTCGATTAAAGTTATAATAAAAAGATAAAAGAAATGGAAATTTTCCCTATAACAGCCAGCATAGATCATGGGCATGTGCATACCCAGCATTCTCAGGAAGGTCCCAGGATGTGAACCCTGGACGTTGTCCATTTGGATCCAGTTGTGTTATACCACTGCACCTGGGCCCCGTTGCCTTTCTTAGTCTTCCTTTTCTGACTTTACCACACTTTCCCGGTCTCCTCCCCAAGTCCATTTGTCATCCTCAATAATTTATATCTTGACATTCACACCAGTCTCCCAATTTTCACTACTGTTTTTATATGTTCATTATTACAAATATATGTTATATATTCCAGTCTAGAACTTATCCTTCAATGTCACACTTATATCAACAATGAAGCATATTTACTCTAATGTCTCACAAATATCTCAAACTTTACATGTCTGAAATTATTATCTTTTCTTTGTAGTCAAGTTTGTTCTTTTTGTTTTCTTCCAAACCTCAAATTTGGCTTCCAAATTAAATGTTCCCCTGTACATTCTCAACCACATTAAGCCCTAACAATTTTGCTAACTTAATACTTCTAATCATTTTACCTTTTTCTCACTACTTTTTCAAGTTCTTATCTTCCTGTGTGTGTGTGTGTGTGTGTGTGTGTGTGTGTGTATTGGTGATTTATTCACATTTTAACCCTGTTTTATAAATTCTGACTGGTTTCAGAAATTGTGGATTAACAAATACAGTCTCTGGGTGATATTATATTCCTTCTGAAAACTTAATTTTAATGCTGGCATTCAGATGGGAAGCTGGCACATCACCTTCTCCTGAGGAGGTTGGTTTTAGGTTACATACATCATGACTGGTCCACTTCACATTCACGTAGCTCATTCCAAGCATGGGATCACCATTCACTTGGTGAGTGCATAAGCATTCTGAAACTCACCAAAAGCCCAATATATTTACTAATATTCCTCAATTTGATAGGTCTGAAGTGTAATTTCTATCTTTCTAAATCAAAATAGTTCTAAAAATTAATATTTAACTCTTTAGACTCTCAGTGCCCATGACTACTGGATTTATTGAAACCCTGCTGTCACCCACATACGATAGAAGTTAGCCAATGACACAGAGAAACTGGACACAGATGTAGAGCTCACGCTCTGCAATTTTCTCTTCTCTGAAATAAATGAACTCATTCACTCCCAAGAGAAAAGAAGATAGAACAGACACAAGCTTCTCCACCTATCATCTTTAAATTCACCAATTAAGTAAGACACGTAATATATCCTAGGACAGAGAGTGATAAAGGAAAAAAGAGGACACTCATGTTACATTACTTGAGCTCCCTCCATAGGGAAGGGATATCGGAAAATGAAATAAAGTAATTCTTCTCTCAGAGCTTTGAATTATGATATGAAGTAAGAGGCATTATGTGGCTAATTTCCATTGCTTTTTATCATTTTATTTTAACTTTAATTGACATATCATAGTTGTGTCTACTTATGCGGTACAGTGTGGTTTTCAGTACACATATACAATATGTAATCATCACATGAGAACAAAAATATATCCATTATTTCAAATATTTATCAATACATTGCTTTGTGACCATTTGAAGTTCTCTTATTTTGAAATTCACATTGAGAGCAAGTATTTAAGTGGACTGAGTTCTACAGTGCCATAGCCCAGTAGAGTAACTTATGGTTAGTAACAGCCCAATATATATCTCAAAATCACACTCTTTTTATAGAGCTGTCAGATGCTCATCAACCATTATAACACCAAGAGTTTTATAAATGGCAAAAATAAACATTTTTAAATGTAATTGTTAACTTGAAAAACACATGGTTTAAAAAAAGTGTCATGTTTTCAGGGTGTGATGAAAGGGGAACTCCCTTACATTACTGGTGGGAATGTAAATTGGTCCAGCCACTGTGGAAAACAATTTGGAGATTCCTCAAAAATTTACAAATAGAACTACCATGTGATTCAGCAATCCCACTCCTTGGTATCTACCCAAAGGACAGAAGAATTCTTAGTCAGAAAAGTGCTTGCACATAGATGTTTATTGTGGCACTATTCAAAATTGCTAAGAAATGGAACCAACCCAAATGCCCACAAACAGATGAATGGATTGAAAAATTGCGGCACATATACTCTATGGAATACTACTCAGCCATAAAAACAACAACAACAACAACGAAAAACAAGACCCTGGCTTTTGACAGAAAGTGGATGAATATGAAATATTTACTGGTGAGTGAAGCAAGCTAAGCTATGAAGGAGAGACATTGTATGTCTCCACTTTGTATGTATTGAATGTCCACACTCTATGACTGAAACTGAATGACTAAAGGATATAGAAACACAGTAAATGGTTGTGAATACCAGATATAGAGTAGGAAGAGGAGTAGAGTCTGAGGAAGGACATTAAGGAGAAAAACAGAGAGGCTTAGCATTAATGGGACAAAGAAATGGATATAATCTGTTGAAGGTAGCAATAGTATTATCAACTGGACTGGGGAGAAATGTACACAAGTTGAAAAATTCACTTTGCAAGCTAAATAACAGAATTGAATGTATAAAAGAACGTGAAATGAAAATAAATAATTTTTTTTAAATTGTCATGTTTCAAAAAATTTTTGCAGTGTAAACATGAAATGTGCTTTTGACAGGATTGGAACAGTAGTAAGATATTTTATTTTATTCAATCTAAGAGTCCAAAACACTAGTTTGGACTATACAAACATTGAATAGATAGCTGAAATGAAAAAAGGAGACATTTTCACCAAATGTGTTTGCTTTAGGAAAACTGAACTGAAGTCTCTTTCTCTGAGTAATTTGGTATTATAAAGAATATCTTGGGGCTAGCAGGTGGTGTACTGGTTAAGGCCTTGGACTCCCACATGGCTTGCCAAGGTTCAAATCCTGGACCTGGTAGCTTGAAAATCACACCAGGTGTGTGTGTGCATGTGTGTCCAAAATCCCAGGAGGAGAATGGAGGAATAGGGATTGTCCTGTGGTCATCCTCTCAGGGGGTGATTTTTCACTTTCCCTTTCTCTGTCTCTTTTCAGCAAGTACACATCCCCTATGGCAAAAACTTAAGAAAAAAATGGACAAAAAGAATGTCATATCATAAATGATTTTAATACTTGAGTGGTACCTATCTGTGGGCTACACATGGCAATACAGCATAATGAGACAATTCTCTTTATTAAAACAATATATGAGACTAAAAACTGTTTTGAGAAAGTAAGGCAAATTTTGTGTACAATAGCTTAAAATTGGCTTGTTAATTCAATGTTTATTGAGTGATAAGTACTTATTAGGAGAAGTACTAAAACAGGTACTTTGAAGAATAAATTTATGTAATAAATGTCATTGGTTTTGATCTGAAATATTCTGTTTTTAAATATAATATTTTAAGTCATTTAGGAAATATTAAAACACAATTACATTAGCATTTGTAATTGTGATAATGGAAAAAATGACTTAGTAATTAATATCTAATTTGTGGAAGTAAAAATAATTAAAACTAGAATGAGCTACATAGGAATAAAAGGTAATATGAAGAGTAAATGTTTGGAAATTTGTCAGGAGACAAATCTACAGAAAAAAATATTAGTTCTTCAACGCCATTCAAAAAGCTTGAACATTTCAGACCGTTTTAATCCAGTCTGTTGCTAAAAACAAAACATACCTGAAACTGGGTGATTTATAAAAACAGAGTTTTATAGAGCTCACAGGTTGGAGGTCTGAAATTCAGAATCTACACCTGGTGAAGATCTTTTCATTGGTGCGTAACTAAAGTGAGCATGTCTGTGTATCTCCGTTCTGATCTCACTCCCTCTCCTTGAAAGTCCCACCCTGGTCATCTTAATTCTAATCACCTCCCAGAAGCCATACCTTTCAACACCATAGTTGGGTTGAGTTTTCTCCCTCGGGGCCAGCAGATGGCATAGCAATTATTTCACGTGACTCCCACATGGCTGACTATGATTTGAGTCCTGGACCTCGTGGCTTGAATCTCACACTGGGTGCATGTACATGTGTGCCTAAGATCCTAGGAGGAGAATGGAGGGAATCTGAGAGTGATTGCCCACTTTCCTTTTCATTGTCTCTGTATCTCTCTGTCTCTGTGGCAAGCACACATGTCCTAAAGAAAAAAACCTCCAAAAAAATGTTTTCACCCTCTTAATTCTATCACAACCATATCTTGCTATTTGAATTTTTAGGGGACATGTTCAAACTATGGACCCAAAGCATATTGTAATCCAATTAAAATAGGCATACTTTTTAAAGGATGAGATACAAAATTAGTACAGTTTAATGTTGGTATTACTCCCAAAATTCATGTTAAAACTTAATCCACAAAGCAATAGTATTACTAGGTAGAGCCTTTAGGAGGTGAATAGGTCTTGAAGGCTCTTCTCTCATGAATGAGATTAAGATTCTTACTAAAGGGGTTTCACACAGCATTTGGCCATTTTTCTTCTTTGTCCTTCTGCCTTCCACCATGTGAGGACACAGTACGCATTTCATCCAGAGGGCTTGAGCACAAGGTGCCATGATGGAAGGAAAAACCAGGCCTTCATCAGACACCAAACTTGCCAGCACATTGACCTTGGACTTCTTAGCCTCCAGAACTGTGAAAAAATAAATTTTTGTTCCTTTATAAATTACCTAGTCTGTAATATTTTATTATGGTGATACAACTAAAACTAAGATGGACAAAAGGACACAAAACATATAAAAATACTCATAATAATTGAGGAATCATTTTTAAAAGTTCCTTCAGCATCATTTATAGTACTATCATGGAAAATAAGCACAAAATAATTGATGTATGTTTATCCTCTATTTCCTTCCATAACTGTTTTAGATATTGTATAGCTTTCATATTTCACTGCATGGTGAGGAGAGTCATTTTGAGATAACAATCTATAAAGACTTTCAAGTGCCTCTTCATTTCCTTAGTATCTTGAAATGGAAATAGCAAGACACTTAGACAAGAAGAATGCCATTGGTAATTAAAATCGAAGAAAACATTTTACTTACTCTTTAGCTTGGTGGTTAAGGCAGATGGATCCCACATGGCTGATGCTACTATCTGAGTCTGAGACCCAGAAGCTTGAGAAACACATGAGATTTGTGACCCAAATTGCAAGGGGAGGGAGAAATGGAGGAGAAGGATTGAAACATGATTATGCCCCAACATGAAGTGCTTCTTTCTCCCTCTTTCTCATCCTCTTCCTCTCTCTCTCTCTCTCCTCTCTCTCTCCCTATCTCTATCTCTATCTCCCTCTGATTAAGAGCATATGTCCTCACCTCTGTGGAAATTAGTTGGTAAATATTTTTTTGCAGTTATATAAAATTTGATGCTTAAAGCATATGCTGATAAATATTAAACAAGAAACTAAACAAACTAAGCATCATGTAGACATAATAATTATGATGTTCTATAATTCAAGAATGTAACATAACAGGGAGCAATCAATAAGACTCAGAAGAAGATAACAAGAACAAAGAAGAAATATCAACACAGGTATTTAGATAAAGAAAACTATGAGTAGGTGTTTGAAAAGTGTCATGTAGTTTTGCCTTTAATACTTCAGTTTTATTTAATCATCATTCTATGAATATTTATTAATGCCTGTTATGTTTCAATTGACAACCAAACCAATGCTATCTTTAGGAAAATGTCAGTAGATGGGACCAGCAGATGGTATATTGGTTATATCGCTGTGGTTTGAGTCCCAGATCCAGATGCTTGAAACCCATTCTAGGTGTGTGTGTGTGTGTGTGTGTGTGTGTGTGTGTGTGTGTGTGTGTATAGGCACAAAAACCCGAGAGAAGGGAGCTTTTATGGCTTGTAGTGTGGCCCCCCCCCTGGGGGGGGAGGTGATTTCTTGCTTTCTGTCTCTTTGTTTCTCTCGGTCTCTCTGGCAAGTGCACATGTCATATAGCAAAAATTTCTCTAAAAAAGAAAAGTTAAAAGGAAAATGTCAGTAGAGTTGAGATGAAGTACACTACACATTAAAATATTGAATAAATCAAACAATTATATAGACACATAATAACAAATTATAACTGTATTCTGAAACAAAAGTACCACATATTATGCGATTTAAAAAATTAGGGGATCTAATTTTTTGTAGGGTCTCAGAAAATGCCTCTGAGTGCACATGAGAGTGAAGATAAGCATCTTTGGGAGGGAGAGTACAGGGGCATACACAGAAAGTTCAGAAATATTCAATGTCGGTTCATGAAAATCTTGATAGCCATGTAAATTATTAATATTTTTCCGAAATGCAATAAGAATTCATTTAGAGATTTCAGCAAGAATGTGGCATGTTTCAATTGATGTTTTATAATAGATTCATTCTTCTAGTTGGAGAATAGATGGAATGAAAGCAAAAATACATGCAGGGAGACTAATTCAAGAGTACAGAATTGCACATCTATGAGAAGATGGCAGTAGTGTTGAAAAGAACTAGATCAAATAAGGCAATGTTTTCTGGTGGCATCACTGGGATTTGTGATAGATTCATTCGGGAAGGGAGGAAAACCTTGAAAGTAAATCTTTGCTTTCTATCTTGCATAAATGAATGTATGTTTTTTACTAACTATGGTAGTTAGGAACATAAAAGGAAAAATACCTTGAAGTGGGGCAGATTATCAAAGATTAATCACTATGTATTGACATTTAATTTAAGATTCAAGCAAAATAGTTACTATAGAAATATTCAGAAGATGACGAGATACTCAGGCTTAGCACTCAAAGGGAGGTCACATTGGCAGGACCAGCCCCATAGCGTATTAGTTAAGGGATGTGTATCCCTCATGGTTGACCGTGGTCCAAATTCTGACAGGTAGCTTGAGAAACATGCACTGTTTGTGTGCTCAAACACTTGATGAGATAGAGAAATGAAGGAAAAAAAGATTTGGCATGATCACACCATTTTAGCAGGTCCTTTCTTTCGTTCATTCTTTCTTACTTGCTAGAAGGCATGTGCACTTGCCAGAGTGAGAGAGACAGAGAGAAAGGGAGAGATGTAGAACACCACAATCCCTTCTCCTCCATTTCTCTATCCTATCAGGATGTGGGGTATACTTGCACATACACTCAGCATGTTACGCAAGCATCCAGATCCAAAATTCAGACAATGCGGTCAACCTTATGGGATCTATCTCCCTTTATAACCAAACCATCGAGCCAGCCCAAGTACTTTCTCTCCTCTCTCTCTCTCTCTTTCTCTGTGTGTGTGTGTGAGTGTGTGTGTGTGTGGGTGTGTCTGATGAGTACGTGCACATTCTGGAGATAAAAATGAGAGGTCACATACGGAAATGTATGAAGAATTGTGGTTGCTGATAAAGTACAAGTTGATGATGTCTATAGAACCCTGAACATAAAGTACCATAAACTTGAGTAAAAAAAAAAAAGAACAAGATTTTAAGAAGAAGCAATCTAAGAATCAGAATGAAAACCCGGAAGTATGATTTCATAGAAAGAGACACTTACTGTCACATATTTTCCTAAATTTCTCAGTGTCTTCTGAAACAGTTACATATTCTTTCCTAAAAAGGTTTTTTACAGAGGTAGAAGAAGTGAGGCTGGCTGGGGGAGTGACGGTTGTGGTGCAGGACTCCTGCACGGTCTACCACAGTCGAGTTCCAGACCTGGCAGCTTGCTTTCTCAGTCTCTCTCTGTCTCCCTCTGGTGAACACACATGACATATACCAATTAATATAATAATAATAATGATAAATAAAATTAAATAAAACTTTTAAAAAAATGTAGGAGAAGATAAAATTAAGCCTACAAATCAAGAGGTTGACATTTAGGGGAATGAGAACCAGCTCAGGAATGAGGTAAAATGAACATCTTATCGGTAATATATGCATTAATATATGCTTGGCTGTGGAGTTAGTAGAAGATAAATAAATTATGGAATGGCATCTGTTGCTTTGCCTGTCCAGCCTCCTTTCTGATCATACTGGCAACAGAAATGTGGGGAGTGACTTGTTCTCAGCTGGGAGATTAAATGGGGCTGTGTGTTCTCCCTTGACATCAAGGGCTTGTGACTATAGTTTGCACAGTAATCAAGTTAGCATGCTCTTCTGGCCATATTACTGATTCACATCTATAAATGCAATGTTTTTTTGTTTTTTTTTTAACCATTTTAAAAAAATGTGCAGTATACCCACTGAGTCCGGCAGCAATCCATGGTCAAACTGTTCCAATATTAGGCCTTTATTTCTTCCTTTCTGCTTTCTCATCTCTCTTTATAATTTCTACTCTTTCCTGCTACAATAGCTCAAATTCTGGACACAATGTCCTTTCCTTTTGGGTCTCTCTGATCTTTCTTTTTGAAGAGAGGGGTCACTAACAAATCTCACATCTTATTCCAGATTTTGTAGTTCCAGGAGGCTGGCACCCTCAGACATTCTACAATAAATATATCCAGAAGAAAATAACCATAGGACCATCCATCAATATTTTACCTATGTTTTGGAGTCTTCAAACATCATTCATTGGAGGTGTCTGCAGGTGGCATAGTGGTTAAGGGGGCTGGACTCCCACATGGCTGACTGCTGTTTGAGTCCTGAACCTGGCAACTTACTTTCTCACATTCTCTCTCTCTCTCTCTCTCTCTCTGTCCCCTTCTGATGAAATTAAAAATAAATAAATAAATAAATAAAGTCAAAGAAAATAAATACTAAAAAAAAAAAATCATTCATCAGAGTCTGGAATTCAAGTATGTGATTGTTCATTAGTGGACAAATACATTAAGATCCACAAGTGTTTTTTAATTTCTATTTTTGAAATTATTTCTTCTTATTATTATTTTTAATTCACCAAAGACAAAGACAGAGAGAGAGAGAGAAAGAGGGAAAGTGAGAAAGCAAGCTGCCAGGTCCAGGACTTGAACTGCAATTGGACATGTGAGAGTCCAATGCCTTAACCACCATGCAACCTGCTGGTCTCTAAAACCTGTGTCTTATACAAGTAACCTAAATTTTACATTCTCTTGTACTCACTATCTACTTAATACAAACAAGAGTGATGAATTTAGTATTGTTGAAATGTAGCAATTAATCAATATGTCTTTTTCTATACATCCAATATTTAATTCTCACAATGAACTATGTAAGTGATTTTATTATCCCCTTCTATAGCTTAGCTTAACTGTAAAGTTAAGTAACTTTCCCAAAGTCATTCAGTTATTAAGTTGAACATGGTATGTTGACATCGTTCAATCCCTGATCCAGTTAAATTTCAGGATTTAAAAAAAGAGTGGCTTTAAATTTGATGCATCCTAAGACAATAATCTGAAATGTAGGCATATGTTTAGATATTAGAATAACAGTTTTAAAGTACTTGAACATGGGTAATAAAATTCAGCTCAGTCAAATTGAGTAAAACATTAGTTTTTATCACATAGCAGTCCTTCACTAGTGCATTTATTTTTAAAGAAAGACTTTTCTCTCTGCTTCACCAATTATTAATGGCCACCAGGAGGGTGCTTACGTTTGAATTATAGCATGTCAAATTTATTTTCTAAGGTGTAGAAAAACTGCACATTTTAATTAAGTTTAAAGTGCCCACTAGGAACAATAATATTATATGAGACATGGCAATATAATGTTAAAAACATGGCAGTTAGCCACTGTGGCCATTTTTATAGCTACTCAAGAAAAATGAGTGACAAGTATAATAGTATCTGTCATTTGGTAACATGTTAATGTCATCTTTGCAAACGCCTTTAAAGTATAATGAACAATAGCCTAGATGCATTGACTATACACATAATTAGATTAAGTGAATCATAATAATATTTTCTTAGTAATAATAATGATAACAATCTTTCTGATAATGATTATTTTATTCAAAGTAAATATAAGAATAACTAGAATAAATTTTACATAATTTTGTTTATTGTTTCAGCCCGATTTTTAAATAAAAAATTCATATGTTCTGAGTTCAGTTCACATCTTTTTTTTGGGAAAGGTTTTTGCAATAGGGCACATGCGCTCACCAGACAGACAGAGAGAGACAGAGAGACAGAAAGCAAGAGAAATCACCCCCCAGGGGGGATGGCCATTCCACAATCCCCTCTTCTCCATTCTCCTCTCAGGATCCTAGGCATGCACGCACACGCGCCCAGTGTGAGTTTTAAACCACTGGGTCCGGGATGTGAACTGTGGTCAACTACATGAGAGTCCAGAGACACAGCCATTATGCTAACTGCTGGTCCCTCAGTTCACATCTTAAGGAAATAAATGTTGAAAATTTGAGGGCCAGCAGGTGGCATGGTGTTTAAAGCACTGGACTCCTGCATGGTAGAACAGGTTTAAGTTCTGGCCCTAGAGACTTCATAGTCAAGCTGTGTGGGTGTGCATGCATGCCCCAAACCCTGAGGAGAATGAAGAAGGAATTGTGGCATGGCCACCCCCTCCACCAGGGGTGATTTCTTACTGTTTTGTTCTAGTGTGCACATGCAACCAATGACAAAAACCTTTTTAAAAATTTTGAAAATATGATATGTACAGATATTTTAACACCACAGTTGAAGAGTTTAGGTCCTCTGATTCCAAAAAGTAACAAAATATTTCATTTCTCTAAGTAAACTCTACAGATATTTCAAACAGTGTTAGAATTCGGAAAAGAAAAATTAGATCATCTGAAATGGTGATTCTTGAATTACTTAGTTATCAATTATCTTCTTATTCTGTCATTCCTTTGATTGTGATTGATTTAATCAAGAAACAACCATAGTAACACACACAAACTGGACACATTGCCTTTCCCCTCAAAAGAGGTCAGTTTTTTTGAGCGGATTCAGACATGTAAAACCATAATTTCAATCTAAGGAGCTAAGTACAATTACATATAAATACAAAATGACAATGATTAGAAGAAAAGAAAATCAGCTCTGCCCTGGAGAGTCAAAGGAGATACTGCAGAGGCAGAACTTAATCTGCATATTTAAAAATGAGGAAGAATTCAAGATTCAGTCAAACATAACAGTATACAAAGAATTGTAGGATATGTAAAAAATGTGGTTCAATTGATTTCAGCAAATAGACATTGAATAATTATATAATTAATTACTATGTTAAAATATAATGTTTTTGTGGGGGGAGAGGTTTTTACTATAGGATGCATGCACTCACCAGAAAGAGAGACAGAAAGTGAGAAATCATCCCACAGGGGGGATGGCCATGCCATAATCCCTTCTCCTCCATTCTCCTCTCAGGATCTTGGGCACACATGCACGCTTGCCTGGCATGAATTTAAGCCACTGGGTTTGGGAATCGAATCACAATTGACTACATGGGAGTCCAGCGAATGTGGTTCAATTGATTTCAGCAAATAGACATTGAATAATTATATAATTAATTACTATGTTAAAATATAATGTTTTTGTGGGGGGAGAGGTTTTTACTATAGGATGCATGCACTCACCAGAAAGAGAGACAGAAAGTGAGAAATCATCCCACAGGGGGGATGGCCATGCCATAATCCCTTCTCCTCCATTCTCCTCTCAGGATCTTGGGCACACATGCACGCTTGCCTGGCATGAATTTAAGCCACTGGGTTTGGGAATCGAATCACAATTGACTACATGGGAGTCCAGCGACATAGCCATTACACCAACTTCTGTTCCCAAAATATAAATTTTAAATGCATATGTTTAGGAATTTTAATCTAGGTTACCATGGCTTTGGTAACATATCACTGAAGGAAGTCGATATCTACGGAAAATAATGGGTTCAGTTTGGCAATTGATCTGTGCAGGTCGAGCACTTGCACCTGTAATCCTGGCTGAATGGGAAGGCTGGAGGAGGATGGTGTCATGAAATGTCATGTAAAAAGGAAAAGAATGTAATAAATGTAAAAAGGAATAATGCTGAACAAATCAGTAAACAAATAGCAGAAAAAACTCCCACTTCAGGACTTTATCTAATGTGAAGTACTATTGAAGAAGTACTAAGAAATTCTGCATGTAGCATAAGGTAGTTGAAGGACAAATGTGGATCTCCCCTGTAGGAGGAAGAGAGTGTTCCAGGAGAGTAAGTAGCGAAGTCACCTAGACTAGAAACAGAAGGGCATGTACAGATGATGAATCATTCCAAACTACTGGAGCGTAGTATTTAAGGGAAAGGCAATGAAAGAGTATGATCGAATCACTCAGGTGCTTATTAAGAAGCTTTGAATCACCAGCCAGTTTATCTGGTGTCTCTAAATTAGAATATGCCGCTCAAGGGCCTATGTAAAAATAATTCGTTGGGATGCTGAAGAAAAACTTTGTTTTCTAATATTTATCTTACTTTCTACTTTTTTATGTATGTTATAATTTCTGCACCATGGTAAATTATGCATATAACATATAAAGAAATCATTAAAAATATTTTGAGGGTAGATAAAGGCTATGGTTGCAGATGGTACAGAGCCATGCAAAAAAGGAAAGTGGTAAATAGCTGTTTGCTTTGAAAGACAGAACACAGAAGGAAAGAGACTCGATAGCATTCTGGTGGAATACTGCAGGAGAGCTAGTAAGGGCCTGAAATAAATTTGGTCTTAATAGAGTTGGAGTCTCAGGTTCTAAAGCATTAGATTCAAAATATAATTCAGAGGAAAATAGAGCACTCCTTGACTGACTGGGTGACAATCTTGTTCCTTGCCCGCGTGTTGGTGGCCAGGTGTCATGTCACCTGCCTCACCTGCCCTGCTTCATCCTCACAGCAGTGAGAGGATTGTCCTTCTTCTCATTTTACTTATGAGGGGAAAATTAGGCTTACATAAGTTAAAAAATTAATCAAAAGGTACATAGCTAGAAAGCAGCAATTCTTGACTTTAAAGCCAAGTTAATGAGACTACAGAATTATAAGTCTTAAGTAAATATTATTCCAGAGTCAAGCAGTTCTGTTAACCACTTGCCTCTGGAGGAAAGAAAAGAAAAGGAAAAGAAACAGGAGGGAAAAAGAGAAGCAGGAAGCTGATTCAGAAGACAGGTTGGTGAGAGATGGCAATTTTTCCAAGGCTTCCCATTGATATCTTGAAAAATAGCATCATCAAGTAGTCACCTTATCCAATTGATAAATATTTTCCTTCATTACACATTGATTTCAAATGCATCAAAAATAACCCAGAACAGTTTAAAATTCCATTAAGTGTATATTATTAACACTTATAAATCCTATGTATACTTATATTACTTAAAACTAATCATGAAATGATGAGGAATTTCATCAGACTTTAATAATGGAGTACAGTTGAAAAATCTGAGTAAAAATCCTGTTCTACAAAACACAATACCAATAAAAGCAAATAATTAGAACACAAAAGTAAAATTTAATAATAACTTCCCATTGGAGGGAATGTTAATAATTAATAAAAATGTAAATCTTTTAAAAATATATCACAGTTTGCCAAATTAGTCAATGTGTTCTACTTGGTCTGCTCTCTGAACTAAACAGAACAATGGAGTTACTTCCACTTGCCTGTTATTCAAGAACTTTTTCTTTGGCATTTGTGAAAAATCATATGAAAGTTTTCCGAGGTTAAAAAAAAATCATCCTAATAAATTCAGCAATCACTGTTTTTCATCTTCCTGAAGTAGGTTTAATGTTCAAGTTTAGTTAAGACTCTAAGATGTCACCAGTGGCATTTTGAGAACTTAGAGCTATTCAGAGGCCTAGGGATCACCTTCCTCCTGATTATCTTGGGGGCTTTTTGGCTCTTTGATGTTTCTATCTTCCTTCAAGGAGATGGCTGCTGCTTGGCAGAGATATGCAGATGTGGCAGGCCTAAAGGACTCAAAGAGCACTCAGGGGAAGAGAACAAGATCACTTCCTTTAAAAGTACCCTGTGGGTTTTGATGAGATTTTAGGAAACATCCTCAGTACTGATTGAGGCACAGGTACAGATCTGCAGAACACCATTGTTTTGGTTTACATGTTAAAAAAACCAAAAACTAGTCTACTTAATTTTAGAGAAAATTAGCAATCAGGGTAAATTCTTACAGACAATATAACCACACACACACACACACACACACACACACACATACAGACACACACACACATACTCCATACATGTGCATGCACGTCAGTGTTGAGTCATTCTTGACCTAAAGGCAGAAGAAATTTAATGAATTCTGTGTTTCTCCCAATGATATGTTTATCCCAGAGGATAGAGATTATGGCAGATGAAAGAAAGCTCATTATCTTTCCTATTTTACAGATATTAAAGGTAAAATTGGATTTCATTAAACACAGTGTGAGCAAACTGTGTCATAATAGCAATAATATTCTGTTACACTTTTCCAGTTGTATTTAGTTAATGCTTCTTAGTTAAAATAATATATTCTGAAATTTTTTTTGACACCTTTAAAGTAATAGGTTACTTTTATTTCTGGAAAATAATCAATTAGTGTCTCATTTTACACTCTTTTTTAGTATTACCTTATGTGATTAAATATGAAATACTTTGAAAATTGCACTGAACTCAACAGTAGTGACATCCATGGAGATACCGTTATGAAATAGTAAACATTCATTTTTATTAACTCACATATAAAATAATTCACCTTATTCATGAATCAGAATTTATTCCTAACTAGAATTAAAATTTAGTTTCTTTTCTACTTTCTAATAGATAAGCATTCTTCATGATTTGACACATCTAGTGATTTGACAGGCTTTTCTTATTTTTCCTTGTGGTAAATAATTTCTAAATGCGATATGTTGTTCTTTCTATTTACCCAGTCTGAATAGAGGAATGCAGAAAACCATTCCTAGTGATAAAATTCTTATAAAGAGGAAAATTACTGTCACATTTATCACTAGTCTCAAATACAGATAATATGTCATGTCAGCCACACTTAGGTTTAAAGCACAGTCTGTTTTAAAATGCAATTCATGGGATATGTGTGAAATACTATAAAGTGCAATGATCTAGATCTAAATGCCATTCTTAATTTTTTTCCTCATTATCATATTCACTGGCTCAATCTTCACTTCTTTGTGTCTTCTGATGTAAGAACTATGTTCTCAAACATGTGTTAAAAAAAAAAAAAAAGACCTAACTAGATGTTGACACTGACTCACTTCATAGCTTACTGAAATTTAAAATGGCATACAATGGGTTATGTGTTAAAAAAAAAAAACACACACACACACACACACACACATATATATATATATATAATATGTTTATTCATGAAACAAATATGTACGGTTATGCCAGTTGTTTTAATGCATGTCTTATCTGTATTTTAAAATTACTTTTATAAACAAAACAAAATAGTGTCAGATTTCTGTTTGTGCACAAAAATGAGGACTATCTTTTTGTCATCATTTGTTAGCTGTGCTAAATTTAAACAATTTTATTAAATCAAATTTAAAAAGTGCTTTCTTGGGTTGATTAGCATGGTAGAAAAGTGGTGAAATAATCACTATTAGAAAAAGGTTCTCTTTTGCCTTTTTTTTTAAAAAAATAGGATTGATGATCACAATATTGCAGATGCCTTTATGCCTGGGATGGTATTATACCCAATTCTCCACTGTTCTATTAAGTTGCTTCAGATGCTATTTGCTTAGGAAGGTACATCACCAATTTGGCCATTAAGTCTGATAAACAGCATGCCTCAATATGAGCTCTCTCACACATGTGTTTTTAAAGAATATATTGTATTACTTAGCTTCTAAAGAATATACATATTTTGTAGCACATTCAATAAAAAAAACATGTGAAAGTTCATCAAAACACAAAGTGCTTAGATATTGCTGCCTTAGGTACAAAAATATTGACTGAGATAGGTGAGTAGTACCAACCTTATGTAAGATGTCTAGTCTACCAATATCTCTTCAGATGCCTCAAGATTTTGATAAAAGCTCACAGTATTGACTGCTGTTAGTTTATTACTAGTTGAACACAACACAGTAGAACAGAGTTTTTTATGTAAAGAGCCTTCTCAGTTCAACTTTACACACTTGTATATTAATAACTATAAAATATACACAGCACCATCTTATGTAAATAATTAACTTCTTTACTTATAATGGCTTCTAATGTGATCTGGTTTGGACACCTCTTGACCTGTGCTTCTGGTCCTTTTTCACTTTAGATTGAATTGGCAATATTTTTGGAATAAAACGGTAGCTTTTTATGGAAAAGGCTTCATAATTTTTGTAAAATTATTGCATATTTTTAAGTTTATAATGATGGTAGATTATTTTTTATTACTATGTGTCTATGGAATCTTGGCCTCCCTCAAATAATCCATAAAAAAAGGTTACTTGCTTTCCTTATTATTGTGTGCTATCCATTTAGGGTTTTATGGATAGAAGTCATAAAAACAACGTTGATTAACTTACAGCTAAAGAATTGCTCCCAGGGTCAAAAGAAAATGTGTTAGGTATTTCATTGTGCTCATTTTCTTAGTTAGCTTGTAGAAAAATTAGATGCTAGTTAGAGAAAAACAAACAAAAGCCAGAATTCCTGTCCAGGATTTCACTCTGCCTTAACTGTAAGTGGAGAGCTTGCTTGACAATCTAATTCCATGTGGGGCTGCCCCTAGCTCACCTGGAATGTCAGTGTTCTTGAGAGTTGTGCAGGCCTGTCTAGTGGAAACAGAAGTAAGAATGGAGAACATCAATTTTCCATCAAGTCTTGCAGAGAAGAAAATGTGTTTACAGATGAGAGCTAAGACAGATATTTTATGTTTAGAAACTGCCATTTTTCATTTCCTATGGAGTAATTGTGAAGACTTTGCCCTAATTTGTACAGTATGATTGAACAGGTGCCTGTGCTGTAGGCTTGATATTGGCTCCTTCTTTCTCCCTAACTATGTCTGTGTGTCTTTTCAGAAGCTCTCAGATGTAAAGATATCTTCTGTAACTTTCTGTACAATGATTTCAACAAGCTTCTTTTCTTCATTTCCAATCATACATACCTTTTATTTAGGGAAGGTTGTCAGGTGTATGCAGAATATATGCCTGAAAAACTGCTAGTGCTACAATAATGGAAAAATAAACTAAGCAATGCTATCTGGTCACACTGAAATCAGAATGTAGTGATGTAAGTAAACATAGAAATAATTTCATGTTACTGTGAATTTTTCACCAATAAAGGTCTTGTCTTATTTATTCTTACTTAACCTTCTTTTACAGAAGTGCACTGCATTCTATTCAATAAATGCATTTAATTAAATATAAAGTGTCTGAGTATTGAAATAGAAATACAAACTCAGCACTAATTGAGCACTGAAGAGGAACTGATGGATTGCCTAAGGGTTTCAGAATAGTGTTCACATTTGAATCGAGAGATGAAGAGAAATGTATAACAATAATGCTGGACATGCCAAAATAATGAAATGCTGGGTTTAGATCACAGGTATGTCGTAAGTTGTTAGATCAAATGGCACCTCAAGGCACAAGCACTGACACTGTGCGAGGAATATAATGTCTATCAGACAACATGAGGAGAATCTTGAACAGATGGTTAGGAAATTCATAACTAACACTTTCTTTAGATAACTCAGTGGTTTCTGATATCCAATGACTGATTAGATTTTTGATAAGGTATACAATGGATGAAAGTAAATTTACTGGAGATGGAGGTGTTCAGAATAAGACCATGTAGCTATAATTTTGAGGGTTTTTTTTCAGAGAGATTTTTGCTAAAGGGCATGTGCTATCACCAGAGATATAGACAGAGACAAAAAGAGAGAGAGAAAGTGAGAAATCGCCCCTCAGAGAGAATGGCCCCCCCACAATTCCTTCTCCTCCATTCTCTTCTTGGGATCTTGGGCACGCATGCACACGCATCGGGTGTGAGTTTAAACCATCAGGTCCAGGATTCGAACCATGGTTGACTACATGGGAGTCCAGAGACATAGTCATTACGTCAACACTGGTCCCAATGCACATAAATTCTTAATGACTACATGTTAAGCTATAATATTTCAGCCCTTTGTGGAATAAGACTTTTAAAATTAAGAAAAGATGATGATGATTTAGTAATTTAAGCCTCATAAATTGTGACTCAAAAAATTGCAGTCACAATTTTTTGAATAATAATGTTTTTCTTTTATCTAAGTCACACATTCTAACTCTCAGGGTCAAAATCTTCCTTAGTAACAATAATTAATAATAAAATATATAATTTATGGGCTTATAATAAAATCCTTAACATAGTTGATTTTCAGATTTTAATTTCATCAGCTCTGGCCAGCAAAAGGAGATTGAATAAAAAATAAGACATTTTTATCTGTAAGGAAAAATGTCAAACAGAATTGAAAAGAGGATAAATGAAGCTTTAGCCAATTTGTGTCTAAAATGGATGAGAGGTAATGACTGTATACCATGTAGTTGAAAGCAAATTTTACAGTAGCAATTCTTTCAATAGATAAATGTTATTCAAAACAATATAAGGCGACCAGGTGGACATCAAAAATGGTTGAAAAGTTATACCTCTGAATCACTAGGACCACTGAATTTGATTTTAACTTAGCCATTTGGTTTGAATGGCAGTGATGTAGCCAGCAATAAGGTTGAGATTATGTATAATATTATTAATTCATAACCAAAATTCTGAGATTCTTACTTTCTACACAATTTTAGACATATGTAGACTGACATGGCAATTGCTATATCCTACGAGTTTGTGCAGACCCCCTAGATAAGCTGCAGGGCAGCAATGGACAGTGACTGGGGTCAGTAATGGGCTAGCCAGTAATGACACTCTGTGCATTATGGAAGAATATGGGCAGTTTCTGGGAAAGAGGACACCCTCTGGTTGTTCATTTATTTCTTTAGTCTCACCTTACTTTTGTTTCAGAAAATACTCAAAATAGCTTAAACCATGTATTCAGAAGTGCAAGATTTAGAATGTAACTGAAAATTCAAGAGTAAACAAGGATATTTAAAAAACAACCAGAGCTGTCCCCATGGCCTAGTGGTTAAGGGAGCCAGAATCCACATGGCCAACCACATTTTGGGTCTTGGCCCTCACGGCCTGAAAATACACCAAATGCTTGCATGTGTATGTCCCAAATTCTGACAGGATGGAGAAATAGAAGAGAAGGGAATACAGTGTGACCACACCCCATTAGGAAGAACTTTCTTTTTCTCTTTCTCTCTGCATCTTTATCTCAGGTGAGCATATGCACAATCCGGCACGTTAAAACACACACACACAATAACTAGGAGGTGGATCAGGGAGGTCAATATGTTATTCCATGTCAAGTAATGGCATAAATTAATCTCTGAGTTTTACATAGTCAACTCTAAGAAGATATGTTTATTTATATGATTCAGTATTGTTTTATAAGATTTCTAATGTCATTTTTATCAGGACCATAAAACTATTACTAGCACTCACACTTGATTAAATATTCAAATGTGAGAAATATAGCATGAATTGTAATGAATGTCCTCAAAGCCCTTAGAGTATCCATGAAAAGAAGACAAAAAATAAAAAACATTACAAGTTCGTTTGACAAAAATTCAGCTCTTATTGAAAACTTGCATCCTTAGTGATCTCTTCTTGCTAACTAAAATTACAAACAAAGACATTTTGGGGTAACCCAACTTTTGTTTTGAGTGTGTTCATTTATTTCTTTCATGAGAGTGAGAGGTAAGAGAAAAAGAGAGCTAGAGGCAGAGAGACTAGCACCTCTAACAGGATCTTTTACCATGAGCCACCCCTGTCAACCAAGTCAGCTCCTGAGCACATGTGCCTGTGCTGGGTGTACACGGGAAGTCCTGGGATGTGAACCCAAGATCCTTCCATGGGAATCCAGTTGTGTAGCCACTGTACCACCACCTGGTCCCCAGGGAGACCATTTTACAAATAGCAGTAAGAGAAAATGATCTTACTTGTTTTACTCCTTTATTTCAATAATTTTATTTAGATTGTATGATATTAGTAGTTAAGTATTAAAACTCAATTCCACTTAAAAGATTAAGTATTAAATAAGTCAATCTGGAAGTTGTCATCTCTATAGAAATAATCGACATAAAATTATTAAACTTTCTATAGGTTTATCATTCTCTGTTTAAAAGTGGTTGGAGAAGTTTGTTGGTTCTTTGGTTTTCAAACGAAATTGTAAAATAAGTTTTATTTTTTTTAAAGGCTATAAGGTGATGAATAAAGGAAAAAGCCAAGTGCATATCGAAAGGCTGCTCACATAGGTCATCTGGCAGTAGTACTCAAGAAGTGTCATCTACAATAATTGATAGGCAATTCAATAGCACATATTTTAGAAAACAAGTCCATGTCATTGCAAAGTTTGTTCATCTACATATAGTCACTAAAGAGAAATGTGATTTGTCATTGTATTTTTGCATTCATTAAAAAATGGCAGCTGTGGAAATTTTTCATTTTAAATGGAGTGGTCAGAACAGATCTCAAACTGTTTTTTTAGGAATGGGGAGAAGATGACAGAGTAGATTCTGGTACAGAGCTTCACTGTGACGAGAACAGAAAGTGATTGGGCCTTAAGGTAAATGTGCTTGTGATATCTGAGTTACAGTTACAGGCCAGAGTGAGTGGAGTAGAGTGACACTTGGCAGAGTACGTCCCAAACGTTAACAGGACATACTTAGATAAGACAAAAAAATGTTTATCTGAAATTAAAAATACAATCAAAATGACTTCCATATCTTCAAACTTTCACTACCTTTTAATCTAGTCAATCACAGGGATAATGGGAGTTTAGTCAAAGATTGTTAACTTGGTCATTAATTATGTATTTTTTACTATATTTTTCAATTTCAAGAGAAGCAGATTTAACTTTAATAAATCAAAGAAATGCTAAGGAAATATGCTTAAAACTTAAAGCCAGGGAACAGGTTGAGATTCTGTTAAAATAGTAGGTACATGAACCTATCGGCAGCTCAAGACAAGACAAAAAATCCTTAAAATTGGAAAGCAAAGCCTAGAAAAAAATCAACAATGTTTTAGTCAAAAGTCATAAAATTCTATTTCACCAGTTCAGTCTCATGTGCTTTATCTTTTGTCGTGATTCAATTTTCCCAATTAAATTCTGGGATATAATATTCAACTCCAGACCTGTCCCCACGATTAAGTTGGCCATTTTCTTCATTTTTGAAGTCTTATTTCTGTGTGACTGTATTTAATTTTCCTGCTATAGCACTCCCTGCAGACAGAATTTCTTGGCGATCTGGTCTGATGTTGGTAAATTCTTTCAGACTTTATCTGAGAATGTTCTTGTCTTTTCTTCTCATATGAAGATAATCTTGCCGGGTATAGTATCCGCGGTTGCAATTGCTTTTCCCTAACACTTTGAATATATTTTCCCATTCTTTCCTCACTCACATTGTTTCCTATGAGAGATCCGCTGTCAGCCTGATGGAATATCCTTAGTAGGTACCTTGCCATTTCTCTCTTGCCAATTTTGATATCTTGTCTTCGTCTGTGGTTTTGCTCAATCTGGCTATAATGTGTCTTGGAGAAGATCTTCTTGATTCTATTTAGGGTTCTTTGTATTTCTTGGGACTGGATCTTTTTTTTTTTTTCTTTTGTAGAGGTTTTTGCTATAGGGCGTGTGTGCTTGCCAGAAAGACAGAGAGAGACAGAGAGATAGAAAGCAAGAAATCACCCCCCAGGGGTATGCCCATGCCACAATCCCTTCTCCTCCATTCTTCTCTAGGGACCTTGGGCATGCACACACACGTGCTCCGCATGAGTTTAAGACGCTGGGTCCAGGACTCAAACCGTGGTCGACTACATGGGAGTCCAGTCATAGCCATTACACTAACTGCTGGTCCCTTGGGACTGGATCTTTGAATGCTTCTCTAGGTTTGGAAAGTTTTCTTCCAGGATTTCATGGAATAGATTGTAAATGCCCTTATAAGTCTCTTCCCCTTCTGGGATACCAATTATCCTGAAGTAGGCTTATACTTACATAAAAATGGCACAATATAAAAGTATTCTATTTTTATTTGAAACAACCAAGGTCATTAAATTTAACATTTGATTACAAATTACATTTGTAATATATCTCATATTAAGTGGATTTGTATAATACCATTCACGTTTTTATTTATGATGAATAGGAGTACTCCCAATGCCTTTGGTTGATAGAGTCATATTCATGATTGGCTCAAATATCCACCAATCCAACACCTTCGAGAATCCAAAATTTTTCCAATAATTTATTTGTTCACTCTGCCTTCTTTGCTCCTCTTATTGTGTATATTTTTTCTATTACCTTCTCCTCCAATCCCATTCAAAACTTCCATCTATTCAAGAGCAATTTAAATAAAAACAGGAACAACAGAGCAAAATAAACTTCCAAGATTTATATTTTTAAGGTATCCATTTGCTATTGGGTACATTTTAAAGTTGTTAATGACACAATTACATCTGCTAATGGGGTTAAACAGTTGATAAATATGGCCCTGAATATGGCTCCCAGGTTGTGAACCTGTAGTTGCAAACATACATTTGTTAGAGCGCTTGGACCTAGAACACAGAAAGAACTCTTACAACCCACTGGCAAGGCTTAAAACAGCAACTCAATAACACACGTCCACATAAATGTTTACAACATCTTTGCATATGAGAGTCAAAACCCCCAAATAACTCAAATGTCCAATAATTGATACACAAATTGTTATATTGTCACACAGTATGATATAGTTCTGCAATAAAAAGTACCAAAATTCTGATACATGAATTCCTCTCAGTGAAAGAAGCTAGACAGGAAAGAATACATACAGTGTGAGTCACTTACGTGATATTCTGGAAAAGGCAGAACTATAGGAAAAAATGTCAACTCAATGGCTACTGTTTACTTTTTGAAGTGATAGAATATTCTGCATCTCTATTGAGGTAGTTTTTACACGCTACAAATTTGTCCAAATCTATCAAAGTGTACCTAAGGAAGAGAAATTATGTTGTCTGAAAATTATATATCAATAATCAAGAATTAGAAAACCAGTTGCAAAAATAATAAAAGATCAAATATCTATGAATATAAAGAACCACAGATGTGATAGAAAAGAAAGTAAGAAAGACAAAAGAAAATGAAATGCCAAATTTTAATGTTTTAAAATTAGGAGCCAGCAGGTGGTATGGTGAGTAAGGTGCTAGACTTCCACATGATTGACCACAGTTCAAGTTCCAGACCCAGCAGTTTGAAAATCATGTTGGACATGTGAGCACCTGAAATTCAGAAAGAAGAGTGGAGAAGAAGGGATTGCAACATGGCCATCTCACCTGGGGAGTGATTTCTTAACTTTGTCTCTCTCCAGTGAGTGCGCATGCCCTATGGGGGGGGGGATAAAACTACTACATTGCTAATTCTTCTCAAGCTGATTTTGATATCCAGTATAATATGTCAAAGTTCCAGCAAGTTGTTTTGGGTTTTGTCTGTGCTATGTGTGGAGGAATGGGCTCAGGGGAACTGACAAAATGATTATAAAATTTGTTAGAAAATGGAAAAATTAAAGGAGTTTAGAAAGTTCTGAAGACATTTTGCCAGGGGCTTCTCTGGCAGCAATTTAAAATACCTAGCTGACACTGCAGAGTTAGAAGTCACTTTGTGCTATTCATCTGAGAAACCAAGAAACTGTCTCAACAACTTTACACAGAGATTTTCCTAGATGGTGGCCCAAGGCCGAGTAGTAATTGCTTGCTCTTTTTGTAATAAAGGTTTCAAATATGTCTAGAGGCAAGTCTTTACTCTTATAAGGCTCAAAATATCATATCTCAACTGATTGATAGACAAGCTCCTCAATCCTGATCAATAGACCTCAGAAGAAAAACAAAAATGTGATCAGAGAAAATTCCATCTAGAAAGCTAGATGACCACACTCAAATAAGTAGAATAGGATCACTCATGCCAGTGACTTCACCTCATCTATGTAAGGAGAAACATGCATTTTATTTTCTAACCTTTTGTTGGATTGCTTTTATAAAGTATATCCATTAAAAATTTGAGCATGGTCTAGCAGGTGGTGAAGGCACTCTATTCCTCACGACCAGCAGTGCAGTTCAAGGTCTGAACCTGATGGCTTGAAAATCATGCCAGATGCATGTATGTGTGTGTGTGTGTGTGTGTGTGTGTGTGTGTGCCCAAAAACACAAAAAAAAAGTGAATAAGGGATTGAGGTGTGGCTATCCCCTGGGGGGGGGGGTTCTTATATTCCTTCTCTCTCTCTCTCTCTCTTCTTTCTCTCTGTGTCTCTTGCAAGCACTCATTCCTACATCAAAAACTAAATAAATAAATTTTAAAAAAGTTTGATCATATTGTCAAGACCTGGACTCCCATAGAAGAGAAAAACCTCTTTGAACTATGTACCTAAACATAACAAAGGTTTCAAACAGTATGCACTTGATGAAAAATTGATAACTTTCTTTCACTTTTTAAAAATGATCTTTAGTAATGGCAAAACCCATCTTGACCTACTTCCTCCCTTGCAATGCAAGACGAGGGATGACAGTTGCATTATATGTCACTATGAACCTATTCTTGGGGACCACTCTGAACATTTTAGATAGCTTTGAGTCTGTAAAATTTGTCTAAATCAGAGGGAGTTATAAATGGCCAACTTAACCCCTTTACAACTTGGTGAAGAGGGATAGAAGAGAAAACTGTGTTGAGAGATTTATATTTAATGCAAAGTGGAAAAGAATACATGGATCTTATCCGTGGTTCATGTGGAGGCCAAGACAAGGTGAATTCCTTTATTCAGCATTTCTGTTGTGAAACCATCTATGGAGTAATGGCAAAAGTGACCAGAAAATTGAGAAGCGCATGTTAATAAAGAGAACTAAATGGAAGCATTTCATGGTACATGGATAGAATGACTATTGTGAATGATATAAACAACTTCTTACTAACAGAAATATAAAGAATGTGTCACTCGTAGGTCTTTTTTATAAAACACTTACAATCTTTAACATCCTCTATGAACAGTAAAAGACTGCCTCAGGTATTTTTGGCCTTGACAGGTAGAAATATTCCATACCTCATATGAGACTTTATGGAGTATTCTGTTTTCAAGTTGGTTAAAGAGGGAAGGAAGGCAATTTGGCTTCTATAGTTCACATATTCCATAATTGCTTATGAAACAAGAACTATTTTTGATTTTGAACTACACTGTAAGTATTCGGCGTTCATAGTCTTTTTATAGTGAGGTCATTACCCCCTCTAGGTTAAAGCAATAAGCTGTTCTATCCCCTGTTCTACTGATTTATCTCTTTCATAAGCTAAAGTTTAATATTAATAGATCTGGAAATGGTAGTTGTATATCTATCTTTTTCCAATTAAAAAGCCTACTGTGAAATGAAAATTAAAATGAGACACCAATTTCAAATAGCACACAAAAAAGATATTTTTAAATGTAATAACTAAGGTAAAGAAGAAGGATGAGGCATGCTCAGACCCTTCTGGCTGAATGGTAAGTTAATATAAATATGAAGGGAAATTGGCAATATTTAATCTAAAGAATTAGGAGTATGTGTTTTTTAAGTATATTTCTTCTGTGATTAGAGAGATAAAGAGAGAGACAGTGAGAGAAAAAAGAGATACAGAGAAGCAGTACTTCCAATGGGGTCTTACTGACACAATCCACCTCTAGACCCAGCCAGACCTGGATCATGGCATGCACATGCACGGTTTAAGACTATGTGTGTTTTGATAGAATATATAATCAATAAATTTCTTCGAAGAAAAACCTTAAACGGGACCAACAGTTAGCATAATGGCTATGTCGCTGGACTCCCATGTACTCGACTGCGGTTCGAGTCCCGGACCTGGTAGCTTAAACTGATGTCTGGCGCGTCTGCGTGCATGTCCAAGATCCCGAGAGGAGAATGGAGGAGAAGGGATTGTGGCATGGCCATCCCCCTTGGGGGGTGATTTCTCGCTTTCTGTCTCTCTGTCTCTGTCATTCTGGTGAACACACGCACCATATAGCAAAAACCGCTCCAAAAAACGAAAAAAGAAGCAAAAAACCTTAAGTCATATAAGGCCATATAGAATGGGATAGTGATAGTAGTACATTTTTTGTTATTAAAAAATAAGATGGGCTGGCTCTGTAACCTGGTGGTTAAGGCAGCTGAATATCATATGGCTGACCTCTCAGTCAAGTACTGGCCCAGCAGCTTGAGAAACATGTTGGTAATGTGTGTGCCCAAAATCCCAGAGGGAGGAAGAAACGGAGGAGAAGGTTTTGCGGTGTGGACCATTCCCCATGGGGGATGCTTTCTTGCACATGCTCTCACTTTCTCTGGTGAATGCACACATCTTCTAGAAGCAAAAAGTATAGAAAAACTGAATTTAAAGAACATAAAAAAGAAGCAAGGTAATCAAAAAGTGAGTGGCTGGAACAACAAGAGAAATTGACATTCAGAGTATGTGAACAGCATTGAGGATTTACTGGGCTAAATTGAGTCTTAGGTGTCTGAGAATCAGCTACCACAGAATGAAAATGGCCCAAACCAGACAAATGATCACTAGCTCTAACATGGGTGGGAATCATGTGTCTTTTACAAGAAGAACTACGTTTATTAGAGAATCAAACAAACAGTGGAAAACACAGTGGAAATAGTCCCAGCTGCAGCAGTACAGTAGCAGTAGCCACTCTGCGATGCTGAACACCACATGGAAGATCGGAGTTTAGCTGCAGAGTTATCTGTGCACACACGAGCCCGTAATCCCTGCTAGCCGGGAGGGCTCTGGGAGGGATTTCAGTGTGAGGCCCTATTGAAGGTATTTGTCTCTCTGTCTCAAGAAAGAAACCTGAAAAAAATTAGAAATTAAGAAGCTGCAGATTTGTAAGCAGATTTCTTATTACACACTAATGTCAATTATATCAATTCAGTTTGAGAGACTGTCTACTGCTTGCTGTCTCTGTTAGTCTTAGGTAGCCCATGGGTTGGGATTATTTGCTATATCAAGTGAAAGGCTCTCCAATCCTGAAGAAAATCTGAGCATTCAGTGAGACGTTACTGTAGGCTTTGCATTTTAGGCTTTGAACTAATTATCAATGATTTTTAGAATAATAATTCATTTTAATTCTTAAAAATAACTTGAGACTAAGAATATGTTGTTTGTACTTATTTCAGTGTTTCTTTGGTTAAATAAATAGTGCCCAGAATGCAAAAAGGTGTTTTTATCTGTTTTCTAATATGCCAAAAATTTTATATGAATATGTGAATATAATAAAACTTATTTTTAGAGACAGATTTTTTGCAATAGAGTGTTTGTGCTTGCTGGAGAAACAGAGAGATAGAGAAACAGAGAGTGAGAAATCACCGCTCCCCCAGGGGTGATGGCTATGCCACACTCCTTTCTCCTGCATTCTCCTTTTGGGATTTTGGGCATGCATGCACATGAGCCTAGCATGAATTTCAAGCTACTGAGTCCAGGACTCACTTACAGTCAGTCTTGTGGGTAGTACAGAGATATAACCATTACTCTATCTAATGGTCCCAAAATCATAAAACTTTTTTAAAAAAAAAAAACTACAGTTGGTGGTAGCTCCCACCAAGCAGCTGAGTTTCCAAAATATGCGTTGTGCTAGTTTTTTCTAATTGATTATTCGTGATGAAAGTAAGCCATCTGATAAGAAAATGCCAGAGTCTCTTCATTTAGAACCCCTTAGAGCTAAAAACTCATCACTGACCATTGGAGTCTTCTTTATTACATACAGAAATAGTTAAAATCACATGCAGAAATTGTAAGATTCAACCTTTTTCAAAAAAAATATTTTTGCTATAGAGCATGTGTGGTCACTGGAAAGACAAAGAGACAGAAAGAGAGAACTCACCCCCCAGGGGCAGTGGCCATGTTATAATCCCTTCATTTTCCTCCCTGGATCTTGGGCTTGCGCACACACACCTAGCATGACTTTTAAGCCACTGGATCTGGAACTTGAACCATGGTTGACTATGTAGGATTCCAGTAACATAACCATTCTGCCATTTGCTAGTCCCAAGATTCAACCATTTTTAATATATGATTTTCCAGGCCAACAAGTATCATGGTGGTTAAGGTGCTGGACTCCCACATGGCCAACCACAGTTCAAATCTTAGAAACAATTGCTTGAAAATCACACCAGTTGAGTGTGTGTGCATGTCTAAAACCAAACAGGAGAATGGAGAAGGGATTGCAGCATAGCCATCCATCGTGAGGGATGATTTCTCACTATTCCTCTCTCTCTCTCTGTCTCTTTCAGGCAAGCTCACATTCTTTATAGCAAAAGCCTAAAAAAAAATCATACTAATAAAAGATCTTTTTCCAACATAGTAATATGTATTTGGATACATTGGCTTGCTTTTTTAAAATTTTTCAGTAAACAAGTCACATTTATTCTTAGAAAAGATTTATCATTTCTGAAAGTCACCCAGGTACTTGAGTCTATAAGCTCAAAGCAGTTTTAAAAATGTAGCTATAGATAGACTGTGACCTTTTAGATGGTGAAAAGACTTATTTTTGAACCATATGGTCAGCCTCAGGCTTAAGACATTAAAATTGAGGCTGGAGGGACTTCAAACTATGACACTGATTAGTGCATATGTCCCCACATTGGATATACCAAAATACATCAAGAAAATCTTTTATGACAACTTGTCTGTTGTCATTAATACAATCCATGCAAAAGGAAAGAAATCATTCTTAGAGATGTCAATGCCGGAGCATGTTAGAACCACAATTTGCATGAAGTTATTTGGGACATAGTTTTAGGCAATATTCAGAGGACTAAAAACTTAATAGACCACAATTCTGGGGTATCCATGATTGTTTTATACCTGGGATACCATAGTTCTCTCCCTTGACGTTAGGTCACCATCTTGGAATATTTTCTATGAAATAAAGATAAACTAACTTACTGAATCCTCATCCTGAAGTCATAATACTCAGTATATTTTTAGATACTAACTCACTGAACCTATTCAATTAAGTTTTAGAAAGTTACTTTTTCCCACAAGGTATAATTTAATAGTCATCCCCTGATTCTACTATTACAGTTATAACGCAGAGTTTATCAAATTTTTTCTTCTGAAAGCTATTTCCCTTTTTTCAGGTGGAAAAGCACTGTTAGAAAGATGGAGACTGGCAAATTGATGTGACAGCTTGTAAAAATTCATATTTATCATTTATTTTTTCATAATTTAGAGTTAGAAACATAATACAAATTCTCTAACACTAGTACCTCACTGTATCCCTCCCAGCATTCAGATTCCAGGGCAATCTCAAATACTGGCTGACAGGGAACAGAAATCTTAAGGAGAAAGAATAAATCAGTATATACTATTGCTAATTTTCCCTCACTTTTTCCCAACATCTAAGTAGATTTGCAGGTCTTATCTGTGTTATTTCACCCATGTAATCCATCCATACTTCATGAAATTCTTGAGCTCATGGTAAAATAGACTCAAAGTGAGCCATGATAAATTAATTGATGTTTTTAATGACAAACCTGTTCTGAGTATTCATATTTGTACAACTGAATCTGCCCGCAGAAAAGCAGAAAGACTCTTGACCCAAATCGTACAACAGGATTCTCATCCATAAATTTGCAGTTTGTATTTTCAGGTTCCAGGTTAAACTGGCCCCCTACATGGAGGAAGTAGAAAACACAGAAGCTAGGCCATCATGAGAACGGCAATGGTGCTTTCAAAACACCACTAAAATACTTGAAGTCTGGCACACCAGTGCAAGAGGATTTCTACCACTCCACAACACTGAAAACTAAAGACTAAGAACACAGCTTTGTTACTTTACATAGTCAGATTCTCATTCTCTAACCAAGATGTTCACACTCACCAGGATAAATCACACCTCTCATGTAACAGAGAGGTCATCAGAAAGAGTGCAAGGGTGGGACTCTCATCGAGTGCCCTTCAAATAGCAGCATATGTCAAGAGTAGAAAATGCAGTGATTAACAAAAAGGAAAGAATGAAGAGAACACTCAGAAAATGAGGGACCGCCTGAATGTATGTCCTTTTGTGCTTGCTCCATCTAATCAATCACATGTCTTCATTTCTTCTCATCTACATTCAAAACTGTGGATCTATTTTTAATATTAAGTTTTGTTTAATTTTATTTTATTTTTTACTTTTTTTAAGAGATATTTTTGCTATAGAGCATGTGCACTTGCTGGAGAGAAAGAGAGTGAGGAAGCACCCCACAGCGGGGATGGCCAGACCACTATCCCTTCTCCTCCATTCTCCTCCCAGGATCTTGGGCACACATGCACATACACCCAGTGTGAGTTTAAGCCGCTGAATCTGGGACTCAAACTGCGATTAACTACATGGAAGTCCAGCAATGTAACCACGACACCACCTGCTGGTCCCTTAAGTTTTTTTTTTTTTTTAACCAATCACACCTTCCTTTATCAAAAGAAGCATTTCCAGCTTCTTTTCTCTCTCCTTTGCTACTGTTTTCCTTCACTTAAAATCTAAACAGCATGTTCTGAGGAACACTGGCCCTTTGAGAGTCTCTTCAAAGAAAGGGGGATTTTTGTGATTGAATGTGTTTGAGAAAGGCCACGATCCTGACCCCACTTTAGAAATGCAAAATGTTAATTATAGAAACGTCATCCAATAAAGAAACCTCTTTGACTTGCTTAATCCAAAATTTCCATTTTTATTTCAACACAGCAACTTTCTTTTCCTTTTGAATAATAGCTCTGATAACCTCTATGAATTAGTGTTCTGTGAAACATACTTTGAAAAATGCTTTCCCAAAATATTTTTATGACTTTCTAACTAGTTCCCTGGCCTCAGAGGGAGTCGCACCAAAATAATCAACACATTTTATGATATAATTGCCATGTTTAGAAACATTCCATGTGTCTCTTAGTCGAAAATAAATTGAACCTACTCAGGTTAATATTTAAAGTCAAGTATAATCTTTACACAATCTACTTTAATAGACAAAGATTGCTTGAGACAAAATTCTAGCTAAAATTTAATATGTTCACTCTTTCTTTTTTTTTTTAATTTTTACTATAGGGCAAGTTCACTCACCAGAGAGAGACAGAGAGGGAGGAAAGTAAGAATGTATCCCATGAAGAGGATAGCCACACCATAATACCTGCTCCTCCCATCTCCTATTGGGAATTAGAGTATGCACACATGCAGCTAGTATGTTTCTCAAGCCACCAGGGCTCAGGACTTTACCTGTGCAACTGGCAGAAGAGGATCTAGCCACCATAACACCATGCCATCAACAAGCCTATACTCTCATTTCTAGAAAGGATAGGTAAACCAAGTTCTCTAAGCCCTAGTTTCCTTAAATCCTACTTATAACTGAAATTACATATGAAGTTTTTCATGTCCCACACTCCCTTGTGGAAGCCCTGAAACTCATTAAATTCCATGCATTTGGTCTCATCCTAGTCTGTCTTTTTATATGCATTATGATTTGTTTTGCTTCATAGACTCAGAGGAAATATAATGTAATGATTAAAAACCTTGGGACCCCATCTTAGCCAAGATCACTATAGATACATGATTTGAAGCAAATTAATTATCTAATGGTTCTCTTGCCTCATATATAAAAGGCAAATAAATTTCAGGTTTGTAGGATTTTCATGAGTATTAAATGAAAATATGGATGTTACCAGGGCTTCCTAATATGTACTATGGCTAATTGTAGACTAAAAACACCTTTTTTTTTTTTTTTTTGGCTAATTGAAGAATAAAACCCTTTTTTTTTTTTTTTTTTTTTTTTTTGAACAGAGAAAGAGAAGTTTTTGCTATAGGACACATGTGCTCTCCAGAAGAACAGAGACACAGAAAGTAAGAAATCACCCCCACCCCAACCCCCAGGGTAGATGATCGTACCACAATTCCTTCTCCTCTATTCTCTTCTTGAGGTGTTGGGCATGCACACACATTTGGCATAATATTTATATCACCAAGTTTGGGACTCAAACTGTGGTTGGTCACATGCTAGTCCAGCACTTTAACCACTATCCCACCTGTTGGCCCCACAAACTCCTTTATATCAATAATCAGGTCTTATGTTTCTTGGTTACATTCTCATTTTCTATATAAAGAGTTTTGCTTATGGAAAGCATTTATGATATATTTTATGAAATCAAAATATTAGAATTAAAAGGTTGATAAGGACCACAGAATCGAGTACCCTTATTTTATAAATTGGAGAATGATAGACTGAACAGGTAGTTTGCATGCCCCGTGTAACACCAATAGTTAATTGTATGTGTAAGAGTAGTCTTTGGGGCCAAGACCTAGCCAATTCAGAGTTTATTTGGTTTCTTACATAGGAAGAAATCTGGGAAGCTAAAACTGATTGTAAATATTTTGTTCCTTTCTTTCTTTCTTTCTTTTTAAGATATTGTTCAAACAAATTTACTTAATTTTGATTAACTACAAAATTTCATATGCAACACATGGCCTTATTATAGGATTTGGCCTTCTAGAGAAATATGTAAACAGGCATTCTGTTAAGATTTTGCCTTCTTAGAAAGGTGAAAAATGACCCTAACTCCGAACCCAGAAAAAAATTATCTAAATTATGATATTCTTTAAAAATTTCCAACAGGTTCTTAATACAAGAGTGATTTACAAACTCAACCTTTTGCCTTAACATTTTTCTATGAAGTTTAATTTTTGACCAAAAGAAGACACAGGTTTCTCGTTAAACTTTGTTTTAATGGGTCTCAAAATTCTGTGACAGATTATATTTTCATATACTTTCAAATAAAGCAGCCTTTGGGACCACCAGGTGGCATGGTGGTTAGGGATGCTGTACTCCCACATGGCTGACCATGGTTTGAGTCCCAGAATGGCAGCTTGCTTTCTCACTTTCCCTCTCTCACACTCTCTCTCTAACTCTGGCCCTCTTTGGTCAAATTTAAATAAATAAATAAATAAAGTTAAATAAAATAATTCTTTAAAGAAAAAAGTAAGCAGCCTTCATGTAGTCTGGCCCCCAGTTTTTGCCCTCCTTGTGTCCACATCCCCTCATTGTGTAGCTGTGTGTGGTCTCCTACATTGACTCTTGCCTTGGCCATATCCTTGCTTATAGCAATGGGATGTTATGCAGTGTGATGGAAGCAAAAGTTACAAAAACACTTGCGAGTAGAGCCTGTCTTCTTTTGAAGTTCTTAGACCACAGAAAGCAGAACTGTATTAATCCAGCATAGGCCACACAGACCAACCAGTTCTGAGGCAACTTATCAGTTTACCACAGGCATGTGAGTCAAACCAATGTTAGCAGAAGTACCATCTGAGTCCAGCCCAAATTTTAGGTCCACAGAACCATGCTAGCAATAAAAGGTTGCTTAAGATACTGAATTTGAGGGTTGTGTGTTACACAGAGGACCTGAAGCAAGAGAAATTATTTAGTGGACTGATTATTAATTAAAAGCTCAGCAGATGTCAAACCTCCTCAGGTTGAGTCCCCTCATAGACAAGAAGATATGAATGTACTCTCAACAAAATAACTATTTAGTTAAAAAGAAGTGTCATCAGCCCTGATATGATAACACTGAGTGCTTTTGTCCTTAACACTTGTGAGTATTTTGTTGCCCTAGCAGACAGATTTTACTCTCTCCCTTAGCAGCTGGGTATCTTTATTGGCATGCTTTGGTTGAGACTAGCCTTTCATCTTACCAATTGATTCTGGAACATCCTGTTCTTCAAAGGAAGTAGTCTGTGACAGAAACACAGATTCGGCAATGCTTGTAAACAAGTAACTGTGGCACTTGAAAGCCATCAAGCATATTCAATGAGGATTATTATATCATATTCTACGTACATCTTAGAGAAAAAATTAGCATTTTCCCTACCTATAAGCAATATAAAATTTCCCACACCCACAATAGTGTGGGAAAGCACCAGAAAGTGACATCATTGGTTTGCACAGACATTAGATTCATATTCCTAGTGTTCTTGAAAGCAGAAAAGAGCAGAATGACATGTAGCTCACGAATGATTATGATATCTCCATTCTACTCAGATGCTTAGAAAAGCCTGAGAATCACTTCACTGGAAGTGGTGTGGTACTGATAAATGTTTATCAAAAACTTCAATGCACATTCGAGTGTGTAAATTATTTTTGAAGTATGTATGTCATAATTGGTATACAATCCATAATTTATATGTTTTTTGAAACAGATGTATTGGGAAAATAAATATTTTTATTATCCTATGAATTTTAGACATGCTTTTTGTCCCCTATATGTAAACGTGTACTGCGATAAAATTTTTAAAGTAAGCTTTTACCTTATGAGATTTTTTCACTTTATATAATTTAATTATATAGATTAAATTTATTAAATGAATAAATATCTATGAGGCACTAGTAGCAAGATGCTCATGCAGAGGCAAGTTTCTGTATATTCTAGAGCTGATATTTTAAATTATGTACTTCTCCAGGGATATCATCCAGTCTTCACGTTGCAGCCATTATAGGGTGATTATACAACAGAATGTAATCCTGGTATTTCGGCTCTATGGAAAAGGGTATGAATTCAGAAATATGAAAATGCAAAAAGTTCAATACAGAAATAAAATGACCAAGGATAATTTCTCAGTCAGTTAATTGTCTTTTTGAAAAGCCTATTTTGTACATAGGCGTTCATTCTTGGACTGGCAGTGATACACTGCAGATACTTTGTAATAAGAAATTAGTTAATTAAAATATGTAGTTTGAGTACCCCTTATCCAAAATGTATGGGACCAGAAGTGTTTTGGATTTTGAAGTGTTTCTGTTTTGGGAATATTGCATATACATAATGAGATATTGGGAATGAGACCCAAGTCTAAACACAAAATCCAAGTATGTTTTGTTTGCATCCTATACACATAGCCTAAAGGTCATTTTATACAGCCTTTTTGAACTGTACTACTTTGACTATGACCTGTCACCATGAAGTCACATGTGGAATTTTTCCTTTTGTGGCAACATGTTGGTGCTCAAAAGATTTCATATTTTGGAGCATTTTGGAGTTCAGATTGCTCAGCCTAGAGTAATAAACTATTAGTATTTTTTAGCTTTTATAATTTATATAGTTATTTTATATGCTTGGCCTATTACTTTACTGTGTATAATTATTCACATTAAGTTGGTAAATTAATTTTCTACTTTTATAGATCCATTTAGTATTGACTAGTAAATTCTCTAATTGATATTTCCTGGTTCATAAATTGCATATGAACAAGCATTGACCACAGCCTTTTTTTTTAGAGAGAGAGATTTTTGCTATAGGGCACATGTCACCTCCAGAGAGACAGAGAGAGCTAGAGAGAAAGAAAGCAAAACGTCACCTCCCCCCCTCAAGGAGCATGACCATGGAGCAATTTCTTCTTCTTCATTCTCCTCTCAGTTTTTCTGGCACACACACACATGCTCCTGGTATGAGTTTGAAGCCAACTGATCCAGGGCTCAAACTGCAGTCAGCCACGTGGGAATCCAGTGATGTAACCACTGCGCCATCTACTGGTGCCAGTATTTTGTATTTTTGAGAGTTCAAGTCTCTAGTGGAATTTGAGCTTCATACATCACAGACATCATTTCATTTCTGTCTTTCCAGAGTTCATGCCAATGTCTGCTACAGATTCAATGTTCTATCAGTATTTGTGGAAGAAATAAATCATGGATAAATGAATCATAAGACCAGCTCTCAGGACCAGCAGATGGTGTAATGGTTATGACTCCCACGTAGTCAACTCCAGTTCAATTCCAGAACCCGGCAGCTTAAACTCATGCCAGGTGTGTGTGCACATGTGCCCAAAATCCTAAAAAGAGAATAAAGGAGAGGGGATTGAGGCATGGCCATCCTCCGCTAGGGAGGGATTTCTCACGTTCTGTCTGTCTCTTCAGTGAGCACATGTGCCCTATAGCAAAAAATCTCTAAGACAAAAGAAAAGAAAAAAGACCAGTTCTGACTACTCACTATTTTGACAACACAGTCAACACCCAAGGAATGAACAGCAATTGTGAACTAATTGAACTAATCATACACACACACACATACGTATACACACACACATATATACGTATGTGTGTGTGTGCATAAAATCTTTGTCCCCAGTTTCTTGCACAGAGCTCCTTGTATTTTCATCAGCAATACTAATTCTAGAAGAAATTTTTAAGAAGTACTTTGTCTTTGATCTTGGTTTCCGACCAGAGCTCCTAAGACACTATAATTTTCTGAGTTATAGGAGCATTTGACCAGAGCTTCTAAATGCTTTGGAATTTCTTAGGTGATAGGAATAACTTTTGTCCTAATGAGGCAACTTTTTTGAGTTTCTGGATGGGGGTTGGTCCCAAGAAAGACCAAGCCATGATTGGAAGCTTGGAACTTTCAGTTTTCTTCCTCATTCTGTGGTGAGATGAAGGGACTAGAAATGGTTAGCAATCAATCATGCTTGTGTGCTGAAGCCTCCATAAAAGTCCCTGAACTGTGGAAATTAGAGAGCTTCTCCATTGGGGAACATATCAGCATGCTGGGAGGGCGATATACCCCAACTCTATGGGTACAAAAGCTCCTGCCTTGGGACCCTGCCAGACTTCACCCTATGTGTCTATCTGACTGCTCATCTGTATACTTCATCACTTCTTCTGTTAATAAAATAAATAGATAAACATATGTAAGTGCCTTCCTAAATTCTGTGAGCCATCATATTAAATTAATCAAACTTTAAGAGGGAAGTCATGGCAAAGCTGATTTCTAGTTGGTCAGTCAGAAGAATAAGGGTGGGGCTAGCAGATGGCACAGGGAATGGGGTGCTGAACTCCCTCATGGTCAACCACAGTTCAGGTCCTGGGCCTGGGTGACTGGCTTTCTCACTTTCCCTCTCTCTCTCTCTCTCTGTGTGTCTCTCTATAGTCAAATTAATAATAATAATAATAATAATAACAAAAAAATTAAACAATTCTTTAAAAAGCAAAGAATAAAGACAATCTACTACTTGCAACCGGCATCTGAATTGGGGGCTAGTCTTATGAATGAGCTTAACCTTAGGTATGATTCTAGAAAGATAGTATTTGAATCAAGTTGAATTCTAAGACACCCAGTTGTTTTGTGTATATTGAAGAATCGTGTGTGGAGATAAAACATCATACATATGACATCAGAAGCAAAGTGTTCTTTCTTCTTTTGAGTGGTCTATGAGAGTAGAGAAAAGGTGAGTTTTTTTAATTATTATTTTATATAGTTATAAAGCCAAAACAAGAAAAGGGAAAGAAACTAAGTAAAATGTATGCAATATTTTACTTCACCACATGGATCAAAAAAGCTAGAAAACACAAGCAAAATACAGCAATCTTAGCCGGTAGAGAATGTAGTCAGTATGCTGACTGATTATCGAGAACACTCGACTTGAAGCAAAACATAAATCTTTACCCAATATAATATTAATTTAGGAAGGTACAGTGTATATCTACCTGCGTTATTTTAATTTGGATTCACTTAAATGTACTTGCTCAACACTTGAATGACTTTCTTTCTTTCTTTCTTTTCTTTTCTTTTTTTTTTGGACAGGTTTTTGCAATAGGGCGTGTGCGCTTGCCAGACAGAAAGACAGAAAGCGAGAAATCACTCCCCAAGGGGGATGGCCACGCTGCCATCCCTTCTCCTCCATTCTCCTCTCGGGATATTGAGCATGCACGCACATGTGCCCGGCGTGAGTTTAAGCCACCAGGTCTGGCACTCGAATCGCAGTCGACTACATGGAAGTTCAGCGACATAGCCATTATGTTAAGTGTTGGCCCCAATGACTTTATTTCTTCATGACAAAACTATCAAGAGTTCTAACTTTAAGTCAAAGTCGGTTGGTGAAAGACACTTGGCACTACCTGATGTACCCATAAAATGGAATTAAGCTAGGTTTTTCATCTTGTTAATGATGTATGTGTTCAATGCCAAGTATTTAGCAATATTAGGGAATCCATTGTGAATGATTAAAGGGACATTAAATATGTAATTGGTAATGCAGGCTCAAGGCTACCATTGCATTTTTGCTCTAATGAGTTAATGTGTTTCAAGAAATGAAGATGTTAGGCTAAATTTGCTTTAACTTTCAAAAAAGAGCCTTTAACTAAAATAATCATAGACTTTCCTTGAAAATCTCATTGCCTTTGTAAAAAGATTTGAGAAACCACATTTTGTCCTGCAATTAAATTTACAAAATACTGATGAAAAATGTGATAAGAAATAATCGCTATAGCCATGGAATAAAGCCCTGTTTCATTATAACAGATCCAAAAATTGTTCAAATTGGAGGAACAGGAAAAGCAGCAGGAAATAAAGTCCTTACAATTCATAGACAAGCTAAAATACGATTTTCAGCAGAGTGACAATTTATGTTATAAAAATAAACTGGCCAACTATATATGCCTGTAGAAAAAAAGATATTATTTTAACTTTTTGTGTTTGCTTCAAATAAGTAAAGATTAAGTTACCTTGCAAATTGAATTTGCATTTGCCATGTATAAAGCTTTTTAGAGAAAAATCTAAGCTTTTAAAAATTTCCAACATCATTACAGGGACCTGTCATGGACTGATTTGTGCTTAGGATGATATGATGTGTTAAATCGTATGATATAATTTATTTTATCTTTGGGATTATTTTTAATCCATATGTTGATGTAGAAAAGCTACCTGAGGAATAAGAAAAGAATATTACTTATTTTGTCTGAACAAACGATTATCAATACTTAGCAAAATTACATTTTTAAGCTGATTCATAAATGACAGATCAAAAGCTTTATACAGAAGATCATCATGTATTTACAATGAGTCTTCATTGGCTATTGATGTCATTTTTGACAGAAAAAAAGGGGGAGGGAGCCATATCAAGAGATTTTATCTCTGTTACTGCCTTTTTTACTATCATTCTGCCAATCATTCAAAGCATTTTGCATCTCTGAAAACATTTGTTCTCAGTGATTGTCATATATTGTACTTTTGTAAACATTGCCATAAATAAGATAATAAATTTGTAATTTCACTCTTACCCATTCTAAGAGTTGTCATTTACATTTGACTTCAAAATGTAGTAAGTCTGGATGATAGTGAAAAGGAAGGTGAAGAATGAGACAATCCTTATACAATAATTTTCACTTTATTATTCATTTATTTATATTTATGTTTATATTTATTTGAGAAGTTTTTGCCTTAGGGTGTGTGCTCTCACAAGAGAGAGAGACAGAGACAGAGAGAAGATAAGTGATAAATCACCCCCTCCCCCAGGGAAATGGCCACACTGCAATCCTTTCTCTTTCATTCTCCTCCTGGGATCTTGGGCATGCCCCCACACTCACCTGGCATGATTTTCAAGCCACCAGGTCTGGGACTCAAACAGTGGTCAGCCACGTGGAAGTCCAGTGATGTAACTACTACACCATCTGCTGGTCTCTGATTTTCATTTTAACTTTAATAACTTCATCCCTTGCATAGATATAAACAAAATTAGTACTTTTTAAATTGCAATAAATTCAAAGGAAATAGATATTTCAAAATGCTTTTAATATTTTTAGAAACCTGTTTTATGTAATGAATATTTTTAATGAATCTAATTTTAACCTGAAAAGTAATGTAAAAATCACTGATGATTATATTTTTCAAGAATTATTTTATTTAACTTTATTTATTTTAAATTATTGACCAAAAGGAAACAGAGCAAGAGAGAGAGAGGAGAGAGAGAGAGAGAAAGAGAGAAAGTGAGAAAGCAAGCCATCAGATCTGGGACTCGAACCATGGTTGGCCACGTCTGAGTCCACCATTCTTTACCACCACACCATTTGCTGGCTCTAATGATTCTATGTCAAATTTCATTTTTATAGTTGAATTGATAATTCATGTAAAGTAATGAAATACAAGATTTCTATGCTTCGAAGAGCAGATTTATTAGCTTTTTTTGTCTTTCTTTTTTAAAGACAAGCTTTCATCATGTTATAATCCTCTTGCCTCAGGCAGACATCACCATGCCCTGCTGTCTCCCACCCCCATCCCAACAGGGTCTCTCATTGTTGCCCAGCCCACCATGAAGTTCATGATCTTCCTAACTCCGCCTTCTGAGGTGCTGAGATTATAGGCACGAACCACCATGCCTGGTCTTCAGACTGGATTGGGAATCAGGTCTGAGCCTCCATGTGGTTTGCTGCACACAGGGTGTCTTAACAGTGTACACCACTGAGGTGGGCCCTATTTGACCTGATACTGTAATCAGGAAAGTCTTTCCCATATACCTGACTAAGTCAGGCAAGCAAATATGAAGTGTTTAAGGTTACAGTTATTATTTCTAAATGATATCGAGGATCAGCAAACATTATTTATTATATTTATTAAGTGGAGCCCAGAGTGAACTCAAAAACAAAACAAAAAACAAAAATGCATTCCTGGAAATGCTAAAAAAGCTGAAGACACATTCTTTATTATGTGGAGTTCCTTTCCTTGAGAAATATTACATGATAGTCATGGTTTTCTATTTTTTCTATATGTGATAAAAAAAAGCCTGCTTCACCATATGAAACCAGGATCTTTGAAACCAATAGAAATTAAAGGGTTATCGATAATCCACACAATTAATAAATAATGGGAAATCTCAATTATTGTTACTCTGTGAATTTTTCTGCAAAATTTTAGATCCAGCAACAAAGTGCCAGATATGATTTTATTATTAAATAAAGAAAAGTAAATAGTGAATTGAATAAGTCTTCTCAGAAGCATAAGATGGACTTAATGGGGCATGGGGCAATGATCAATAGCAAAAAAAAAGAGATACAAAGTTAGCATAGTTAGATAATCATAGGCTTGTGACAAAAATTATTATAAAAATAATTTGCAGAATGAACTTACCCACTGAGTAACCAGCATAAGCACGTTTATATATGAATACTATCAATCACAGCAGTAAAGAAATATCAGAATATTCATAATTGGTATTGTAAGTAGACAGTCCAAAAAGGAAATGATAGAGGTGTTGAAAAATATTTAATTGCATTAAAATGTATATGAAGCAAAATTATCAGCAAATGAAAGATTTATCAGATGCACCATGGTAAACTATTGGAAACAAAGTAAATTTAAAATCAGGAATAGTCATTTTTAAAAAGATATCAGAGCAAGGTTTTCTGATAATTTGAGGAAATTAGAAAAAACAAACAACAAAGTTCTTTTGGAATTCACATTTTATTCTGCTTTTTTTAATAAAATTATAAAGATATTGGTTAAGGCAGCTGGATCCCACTTGGTCAACTCCATAGTTTAAATGTCTGATCCAGCAGTTGGAGAAACATTTTGGGCATATATGTATCTGCGCCCAAAATCCCAAAAGGAGGGAGTAATGGAGGAGAAGGGTCTGCTGCGTGGCCATTCTCCATGGTGGTGTTCTCTCCTCCTCCTCTCTGTCTCTGTCTCTCTGGCATGTGCTTGTGCCCTCTAGGAACAACAAAAAAAAAATTGGGCTTTTCCTGTCTTCAGTTAAAATATTTGTTTTTCTTCAGAAATACCTGTAAGGCTGTTGGAAATTACATATTTATTGTATTATATTATCTTTTCCCATGGCATTTTTTGAAATGAATACTAAGAAATATAGGTCAAACTGGACCAATGAAATTTCCTAAGGGATCAAAGAACTCAGGAATTTTTTCAGTTCAATAGCTTAACAACTATAATCGACTTTTTAAATCAATAGTAATCATATACTTGAATGGTAAACGTTAGATAATTTAAAACTGCCCTTTTATCACATAAGTAAAATGTGTTTCTTATTTTAATTGAGAAGACACAAAAGGAATAGATAAAAATGTCTCAAAATTGTTTTCTGGTAATATTTTATAAAAATATTTGTGTTTTTTTTTGTTTTCTTACACTATTTTTAATCTAGAAAGGACAATTCTTTCTGGTCTAACATTAATATTCTTAAATTTTTAATAAATATACTTAAAAATTAATATTACATTCTCAACCTTATGGTCTTCTTTTTAACTTATTTTTTCATAAGTTTTTTTTTAAGTGTATAAAAATAAATGAGTAAATCAATAGGGGCCAGCAGGTAGCATAGTGGTTAAGGCACTGGACTCCCACATATCTGATTGCGGTTCAAGTTCCAAACCCAGCAATCTGAAACTCACACCAGATATACATGCCTCCATGCCCAAATCTCAAGAGTAGAATGGAGGAGCAGGAGTTGGGCATGGCCAACTCCCCTGAGGGGTTCTCACTTGTGTCTGTCTCTGATAAGCACACACATCCTATAGTAAAAATCTCTCTCAAAAAAAAAAAAAGAGCAAAATCGATGAATTGAGTAAGCTTATGATATCTATTCTACTTTGTCAACTTAGATACGTAATAGTACATTGACATAACTTACAAAAACACCTTGATATACTAACTCATGGTATGGTATCCTTTAGTTAAAAATGTATATATTTTTCACATCTCGTTTTCTTTTCTACTTCCATTTCCAGCTTTGGCATTCTGACATTGATTGGCTTATGCCAGTTGTCAAGTGGGTAATCTACATGCTTGATAATAACATGTTCTTATCTTCCAAGGTGCACTTAGCTTTGATCTGAGCAATGCTGTGTGAGATGACATCACTCCATTAAACAAAACCCATCTAAACATATTCAAGAATAAATAAAAGAAAATGCAATTATTTATTCTTTTTTGGGAAAGATTTATGTCCTTAATTTTATTTATTTTATTCCTGAAGCATTTACTGTAGGCTAAATTCAGCTCTTCTGAATAACTGGCCAAAAAAATGCTTACAATTTTTTGGTCACCATCAATTCTCAATGATCTGGAGCGTGGCTTGGAATCAAGTATCAGAGCTCACCAGTTACTCCAGTTGAGCTGTGACACTGGAATTTGTCTTTGAAAATGTCCTTGTTTGACCCAGGACATTAAAGCAGGACTTGAAAGAAGCTAGGCATCTAGTCAACCTTGTTGACCTTCCTTGAGACGATCACACATGGCAGAGAGGGAGAGCTAGTTGAAAAATGTTTCAATGTTACAGTTTTATGACCCTTTCCATCACTCTTTCTAAGGTAAGGGTGGACACAGGGAATTGACTAAATAAAAAATGCAAGAAGCTATAGATTTAAGATGCTGAGATCCACCAGAAACACATTCCCACTCACTTGTGATGGAGACACTGACTTCAGATTCCTGTTGGATCATCACCCAAAGATGGTCGTCTGAAGGCAGCTATTCCTGAATATTCCGATGAACAAAGGATGATGTCTACATGGATGCCAAGATCCACTCTCTGCAGGCAGTGTCAGATATTATTCAGGAGCTGTCAGCACAGCTGTTTTCCATCCAAAGGAATTCATGCTCCAGAAATTCCAGAAGTTTGAAAGCAAAAAGAGCCTGAACTGGATGGGATTACTCATTTTGGGGTAATATAATGGACCTGCCTATGACCATGGTACTCAGTAAATGAAATCCATCATTTCTTTGGAAAGAGAAAAGCACATTCCTTTGCCCGACTATCCTTTATCCCCAGAAACTAAAATATTACTTAACATATAACAGGTACTAAGTACATACATGGGTGAAGGAAAGAATGATTCTAGTCCTGAGATTTTCCCCTGGTCTTTTCTTCAGTCAATAATTTTTATTTGTTTATAATGATTGTTGAAAATTATTGGGGCCAGCAGTTAGCGTAATGACTATGTCACTGGACTCCCATGTAGTCGACCGCGGTTCGAGCCCCAGACCCGGTGGCTTAAAACTCATGCCAGGAGTGTGTGCCCAAGATCCCGAGAGGAGAATGGAGGAGAAGGGATTGCAGCGTGGCCATCCCCCCCTGGGGGGTGATTTCTCGCTTTCTGTCTCTCTCTCTCTCTCTCTCTCTCTGTCTTTCTGGTGAGCGCATGTACCCTATAGCCAAAACCTCTCCAAAAAAAATAAAAAATAAAAAAGAAAGAAAAAAAAAAGAAAAGAAATTATTTAAATTATTATCAAAAATTTTTAAGCTTATTATTTAAGTTGTTTGTTTCCTCTTTTTATTTCCTCTTGTAAAAGTGTTTACTTACTTTCTAAACTTTCTTAACAGAAAACAACTTAAAATTCTTTATTGGATTCTAATTCAATACATTAATTGTATTTCTTTTTAACTAACTATGATAAAGTCATGATACTCCTTATTATTTCCCCCCATGGTACACATTTGATTGCTCTTCTCTCATTTAATAAATACATGGCTGATTACTTAAGGAAAGATTGACTCATGGCTTGAAAATGTGACCAAGGGTTCATTAACCAAGACTTGCTTTTTAATCTTCATTTCACCTCTTGTTTGTGGTTGTTTCCCTTACCTAAAAGTCTAGGAATGTTCTATTCAAAAGTGCTTCTTTCTAAGGACAACTAAAAATATGAAATATTTTGAGGTGTTGTTTTAAAATATAATTAAAAAACAGGAAAATTATTAGTATTTTATGAGTCACTTAGTTACACGAATTATGTTTAGTGTGGTCTATTATTAAGATAGATTTTGTTGCAATAAAAGGAGGAAAGTTTGCTCATTAAGGAAGATCTTCCAGAAAATCTTACTTCCAAGATAGGAGTTCATTGCTCATGAAAAACTTTGAAATTGAACTTCAGGACCAGCAGATGGTGTAGCAGTTACGTTTCTGGACTGCCACATGGCCAACTAGAGTTCCAGTTCTGGACCTGGTGACTTGAAACTAGTGTCAGGTACTCATGTGTACATGCCAAAGATCCCAGGAGGAGAACAGAGGAGAAGGGATTATGACACGGCTGTTCTCCCTGGGGAGCGATTTCTCACTTTCCCTCTCACTGTCTCTCTCTCTCTCTCTGGCGAGTACACACATCCTAAGACAAAAACGTCTCCAAAAAGAGAGAGAGAGAGAGAGAAATTCAACTTCATTTGGAGGAGTTGGAGTGATATGGGATACTAAAGAAAGTTAAATACTTGTTTTAATAAAAGTTCATATCATTTATCCTAGCTATAGATCAATACAGTATATAAAAATGAAATGTAATCTTTTAAATTCCTTTGCCTCCAAATTTAATGACCTTACCATACTGAAAGTCTACCTAATTCACTGAGGTGCCATCAGCTCTGTCTTGTGTCTAATTTTCCTCAATCTGGAACTCTTGAGACCATTATTCTGCTCTACATTTTAGACATCACGTTCTACTATTTTCAAATCACAATTTACTTATTTTTTATGTTTTGTTATGCACTGCCTTTTTCTTCTGACTGGAATGTAGGTTACTTGAAGACAGTGATGTGTGGGTGTAATTTAGTATCAGACATACGTGGGTTTACTTTGGCCATAGTACAGACCTAGTTTAACAAATATTTGTTTAACAAATGGTTCTTAGTGCCAGCAAATGGTGTACTGGTTGAGGCACTGGACTCCCACATGGCTGGCCAAAGTTCGACCACAGTCCTGGACCTAGTGGCTTAATACTCACGCCAGGTGCCTGCGTGTGTGTGTGTGTGTGTGTGTCCATCCCAAGAGAAGAATGGAGAGGGTACTGTGGCATAGCTATCTCCCCCTGGAGAATGATTTCTCTGTCTCTCCAGTGAATGCACACATCCTATAACAAAAATGTCTCTTAAAAAAAAAAAGAATAGTTCTTAAATAATGACTCAAGTAAAATTAATAATCTTTTTGTTTTCATAAAATGAAAAGTTTCAGTGTGATATTAAGGATCATGATAAACTTACCACCTACACAGCACAAAATGAGTTTTATATCAGAAAGCTTTAGCTTTGCTGTCATTGTTCCCATTTCTGTGATGATTACAATTTAAAATTCATCTCCATTTGCTGTACAACTCCACCTACAGGTCCCATTCCTAAATCTGAATAGTATGTTTTGATAGAAGAGAAACTGGAATTTGTGTAACCTACCAAAATCAATATTGTAGGTTTTTAGAATTAGAAATGGCCATTGAAATAATATAGTAACAACTCATCCTTGCTTGTGGAAAACTGAGTTAACATAGTGAGTGGAAACAAGCAAGAAGAACTAGAACTTAAACTCATTTTTCTATATAAAAAATTATTTAGTTCTATTATTTTCTTGTAAATACAGGTTTTTGTAATCTTGTTGCATGTGTGTAGCTTGTATCAGACAACTAAATTATGTTCTATGATTTTATATAATTTTGAACTTTAAAAATGAAATTGTGACTTTTTTTTATAGGTTCTGATCCTGGGCTTGAACCGCACTGTCCAGACTCCCATGAGGGATTCAGCTGCTCTAGCTACGATGCCAGTGACTGGCCCCACTTATTTATTTATTTAGGCTAGAGAGTAAGAGTGCTCACCAGAGACAGACAGACAGAGAAATCGGAGAGGAGAAAGCACTTTCCATGTAGAGCGGTCATTCCTCAATCCCTTCTCCACCTACACACGTGCCTGGTGTATATCCAAAGCCACTAGGACCAGGACTGAAACCACACAGTCTGTCAGGTGGGCTCTAGCTGCTTTAACTGCCAGGTCACACTGCCAGCCTTCAGTACTTTATACCATTTATGTAAATTGTAGATTCTGCTTATGAATAACGCCAGATCAGGAATGAATAGAAAACAATTTTTAGTAGATTTCTTTCTTAAAATCACATTGTCCTTTAGTTAGGTGAATTACAAGAGTACTGTGGCATTATTTCTCCTATCTATAGAAGAAATTAGTGGAGGAGTGGTGATAAAAAAAAAATTTTTTTTGAAGAGGTTTTTTTTTTGTTTGTTTGCTATAGGGCGCGTGCTCTCGCCAGACAGACAGAGAGACAGAGATGGGGGGATGGTCACGCCGCAATCCCTTCTCCTCCATTCTCCTCTCGGGATCTTGGGCACGCACGCACACGCGCCCGGCGTGAGTTTTAAGCCACCGGTTCCAGGACTCGAGCCATGGTCGACTACATGGGAGTCCAGCGACATAGCCATTATGCTAACTACTGGTCCCCTCCCCCAAAAAAAAAAACTTAAAATGATTCTTGTACCCAATCACATAGTATTATCCAGTTTTTCAAAAAGTCATAAAAGAAATCTAGTGTATATAGAAAAAATGTTAAAAATTACTGGCCAAGTAAAGAAGTTGATGTACTCTGCATGTTTAACTTATTTACCAATGAATAAATAAAAACATAAATAAAAATCAGCTTGCCTTCACATTTCTACCTTTCTGATACAGAATTGTTTTAGTTTTCTTACTAATAAATATTCATTTTCTTTACATATTTACAGACAGAATAATGACAAGAGTAGAATGTGTCATTATTTAAAGTCCCATCATTGTTCATTTTTTACATGCAAGAAAGAATAAGTAATTGAAGGGTAGGACTTTGGACTTGTGGCTATTTCTGAATTATTTCTAGTTGGACTTCCATCAGAATTGTGCTTTCTCTGAAAAATAAGCAGGTGTCATGGCAAGAAATAAAGAGTCCTAGTTCAGGAAATAAAAAAGAGATCAAAGAGAGACAGAGAAACAAGTAGGGAAAAGAAGTAGGAGACAGAGAAAAGAAACAAGAAGGAAGTGCAATAGCAAGAGTAGAAAGTGTGGCCAGCAGGTGGTATAGTGGTTAAGGCGCTGTACTCCCATGTGGCTGACCCTAGTTTGAATCCCAGACCCGGTGGGCTGAAAATCACACTGGGGGGACCAGCAGTTAGCATAATGGCTATGTCGCGAACTTCCATGTAGTCGACCGTGGTTCGAGTCTTGGACCCAGTGGCTTAAACTCACACTGGGCATATGGGTGTGCGTGCCCAAGATCCTGAGAGGAGAACGGAGAAGGGATTGCAGTGTGGCCATCTCCCCTGGGGGGTGATTTCTCGCTTTCTGTCTCTCTGTCTCTCTCTGTCTTTCTGGCGAGCGCACGTGCCTTATAGAAAAAAACTCTAAAAAAAAAAAAAAAAACAAAAAAAAAAAAAAGAAAGAAAGAAAGGAAGGAAGGGAGAAAGGAAGAAAGAAAGAAGAAAAGAAAATCACACTGGGCTGGTGTGCATGTATGCCCAAAATCCCAGGAGAATGGAAAAGGAACTGTGGCATGCCCATCCCCCCAGGGGGGGATGTGATTTCTCACTTACCTATGTGATGAGTGCTCATACCCTATGGCAAAAAACTCAAAAAATAAAAAAAGTAGAAAGTGTGCCACTCAGAAAGACTGATGACAGTACACTATCCATCACAACACTGAATCTCCATGAGACTGATGACTGCTCAGGTTTCTCTGTAGCTGACATTATTAACCAATGTGTAAGAAATGACTGTTTACATAACCTAGCAGGCTGACTAAGCATTTGTGTTTCAGTATATAGCAATTTTGACTGATTTTGATTATACCTTGCAAAAAAACACATAAGAATTATAGTATGAGTACGTATCTTATTTCTCCTGAGGTGAAGGTAGTTTACAATGCCATCCTTATAGAGAAAAATTTATGTAGCCTTAAAATATTTTGTAGTTTTTGCAATAAACTAAAATATTTTAAAGATTTCTTCTGAGTAACATAGTTGTAGCTGAATTGTTATACATTACTACTTCATCTGTAAATTACCTACTAGAAAGGACACAAATGAAATTTCAAGGCCTTTTGACATTGTTACATTATTTCCTTCTTTAAATTATTCCTGGTTAATTCAATGATTTGACACAATTCAAAGGTGATGTTGAACACTTTGCTAAAAAGAACATTGAAATGTATGGTTGAATTCTAACAAACCTAAATAATGGAATTGCTCACTCAAGTATTCGAATGCTAGCTGCCATGCAATATCCTCTCTCTCTTTTCACCTTGGAAACTATTTTAGGGAAACAATATACCCAAGTTACACACAAACTTTTTTAGGCTCTCTTAACAACGAAGGATGGTCACCCACAAAGTTTTGGACAAAGAAAAATAATTGAGAATGTTGTATCAGTCTTCAGAAAATCTGCTTAATGGAAGTCTGAAGTTCTTGAGTAATGAGTAATGTCAAGCCACCTGAGACTGTGAGTTTATCCTGCAGGTGGATTTTAGTCCTAAATATCTGATGACGTCTCTGAGTAGCCTTATCAGTCAGAGAATGCTTACATTCCAGATTCTTTTAAGGGAAGACAGACGTTTATGCATAAATCACTACCAAACAATGCATATTCAAGCCACCATTGACACATTTCTTTTTTTTTTTTTTTTTTGCTACAGGGCGCGTGCTCTCGCCAGACAGACAGAGAGAAACATAGAGGCAGGAAGCGAGAAATCATCCCCTGGGGGTATGACCATGCCACAATCCCTTCTCCCCTATTCTCCTCTTGGGTTCTTTTGCA
>NW_006200742.1:556308-557678 GCF_000334495.1 Tupaia belangeri chinensis | reverse complement strand
AACCGCAGTCGGCTACATGGGAGTCCAGCGACATAGCCATTACGCTAACTGCTTGTCCCCACCATTGACACATTCCTAAGATTGCCAACAAAGAGAACTGAACTGATTGCTTCAAATAGTACCTTGCCTAGGAGATATTTAACAGAAAGGAAATATTTTTTTCTTATGCAACTACCAGCTGCCGATAGATACTTTCATTCATGTTCTCTAATTAAGTATGCAAAAAATAGAGACAACTGAGATTTTTAAAAACCTTGAAATATAATTTGTGTAACTTTTGATGCAAAGACTTAATAATTATATGTGATATTTAAAAATATCTTTATTGAACTGTCTTCATTATACAACATGTGGAAAAGGGAATAAAATCCTAAGATTCTCCTACATTTAAATATGATGCAAAATTCATTTGGGAAGGCCAATCATCAAAACTTTTGTTAATAAATTCTTTATACAAAGTATATTATCTCATTTGAAACTATGTTTATACAAAGTGTATATTGACTTATTTGAAACTAGAAGGCAGTAGAGGGGCCATTTATCAATTTAACTTTTTTATATATGAGAATAAAGTTAGATTTCAAATGGATACCAATAGAGCTCTTATGTTAAATTGAATTCTCTCAACATTCAAAATAGTTATAAATACATTGAGTCATACGTGGTTAAGTGGAAAGTTTCTCTCATAGTTTGGTCCAGATTCATATTTCAATAATTAATTTTGCAATGTAGAAAAATAGGTTTGAGAGAGAAGAATGATGAGATTAGTTTTATACATTCTGAATTCGAGGTGACTGCAGACTATTGAAGGTGATGAGGAGGCAATTGATTATACAGGTTTACTGCTACAAGTGAGGACACCAACTGACACAAGGATTTGAGAGTCATTAGCATATAGATGAGAAGATGCTGCTGTACAAGCAGGCTATAAAGTTGAAAGAACAGTGGGCCAAGGATAGCACCATGGGCAAATGAGGAGATGTCCACAAAGGAAAATCAGAATGGGAAGGAGAATAAGGAGGGATGTGTTACCTAAGGCAAGAGAACAGAATCTTCCTGGAAGATAATCGTTGGCATTCTTAAATGTTCCAGGGAGCTCTAGTAGCACAAGAACCAATAAAAAACTACTGGACCAGGACTGGTAGGTGGTGCGATGGTTAAGGTGCTGGATTCCCACATGGCTGACCATGGTTCGAGTCCTGAACCTGGCAATTAGCTTTCTCACTTTCTCTTTTTCTCTCCCTCTGTGTGTGTGTGTGTGTGTGTGTGTGTGTGTGTCTGGTGAGTTCATGTGTCCTGTAGTAGCAAATTAAAAATAAAAGTAATAATAATAATAATGGTAAAATGAAAGGGTTAAAAAAAAAAACTAT
>NW_006200742.1:539032-556023 GCF_000334495.1 Tupaia belangeri chinensis | reverse complement strand
GCCCTTTGGCTTGCTTTCTCACTTTCTCTCTCTCTCTCTCTGTCTCTCTAGAGAGTGCATGTGCCCTATAGAAAATTAAATAATAATAATAAATAAAATTAAATGAATAATTCTTTAAAAAAAAAAAACTGTGTTACTCTGTGAAAATTCTGTTCAGGTCCTCCTTTAGAAATGAAGCTCATTTCCTCATCTTCTAAGAACAATGCAGAGACAGCTCTGAGCTAATGAAACTCCTATCTGGATTGCCTTTGAAGTGTGCCTGGCCAGAAACTGGTTCTTCCTGGGACATCTGCATCAGAACACTACTTGTCATAAGGTATAGATACTGGGTTCACTCTCCTAAGTGGGAAAAACTTTCAAGGGTGATCCCAGTTTCAGATCTTCCTATATAATTGGCTGAGGCTTCCTTTAAGATTTCATCACAGAACACCTTTCCCTCTGCCTTAGCCTGCTTCTCTCCCTTCCTCACATGAGAGTTGATTACAAGAGTCTTCCCCAATTAATCAACTACCTGCTAATCTCTGCCTCCGAATCTGCTTCCTAAGGAAACTAAAACTGCTCCACTCTCTTTTATTAGATTACCATTTATTTGCAGTTCCTAATAATGTCTATTATTACTAATACTTTTTCACATTTTATGATTCCAGCCCCTTGAAAATTCTGGAACTACACTGGTAGTATAAATTCAAATTCAGCTTTCTATCATGGTGAAGTTCTGAACTTGGGAATTTTTACATGAAATCAATAGGAATTGAGGAAAGGGACTCAATACTTGCTTCTTGCCACTCATGGATTTAAGAAATGCCTATTTCTGACACAGGATAATTTTCTATTTACTCTTTCATGTGTAAATATATGCTTAATTTATTTTGGCTAACCTGTATTTTCATATTAGAAAAAAGTTTCTACATTATTTTATTCCACTGTGTTTCTTAAACCAGAAGTCTCATATTACGTATACATTCATCACACAATGGATCATCTATATGAAATCAGCCTCCTGTCTAATTGTGAGTTTTATTAAAATTATTTTGAATAGCTATAGAAAATCTCCATGGCTTAGTTCAGATTTCCCAGAAGCAGATCCTGTGACAGAATATGTGTGCGAGTGATTTATTAAAGCAGTGCTCCCAGAAGAAATGGCTAAGAAATAGAGAAAGCAGAAATGAGAAGGAAAAAGTTAAGCAACTGCTAAGACTTCAGGCAAAATCTCAGCTACAGCCTGATCCATTGTGAAATCTGGAGCTTAAATTTATACCACATTGTCTGGCCTGCCTGAAACAAGAGAGCTGGATCATCCAATTCACTCACTGATGAAGGGTCGCCTAGAGTGATGTCAGCTCCCTAACTTCCAAATACTTCAGTGCTCAGGACAAGAAGGTTCCTCTGAAGAAAGGTACAGGTGCAAGCCTAGAAAGCACACAGAAATAGGTGAGTGGCTAATTTAAGCAATAATGGGATTTCAGTAGCTCTAGCACCAGTAATGTCTGCTGTGCTTGTTAATGATATGCAGACACACACACACACACACACACACACACACACACGCATACACACACACTTACAGAAATGGAGCCCATGTTTTCTGATTCAAGAGACTTTCTTTTCTATAGGTTATGTGCATTCACCATAGAGAAAAGAAAAAGAGAAACCACCCTCTTGTGAAATACCACTGCGTAACCCCTTTTTCCTCCATCTCTCCCTCATACACACATACCCGCGGCATCTGGTCCTCAAACCAGGAGGCTGGCCATGTAGCATCCTGCTACCCCAACCACCAGGCCGTAGAGCTGTCCCAACTTTTAGAGGTTTTAAGATGACAGTGAGAATTAGAGAACTCACCTATATAATATAAACCGTAACAGCAAGGGTAAGATATAACAATTATTAACATGTTCTCTAAATATGATCCTTTGTCTTCCCTGAAAGATTGAAGTTAAACGAATTACCAAATATTATAAGAATGAAATTGCAAATTAATTATATATATATGTACACACACACACACACACACACACATATATATATATATATATACACACATATATATATACAAATTGCAGATTTGGGATACAAATGGTACTCAAGGAGGATAAAAAAAGGTGCTAAAGCTTTTTTAACTATTTTAAGGGTTTTTAGAGAAATATCAGAGAGAAAATTGAAAATAACAGAAGGAAAATTGTAGGTTGATTGACTTATTATCAGTGATATACAGGCTTTGCTCAGAGTTCAAATCAATGGTGAGCACTTTGGAATCCTTACCAAGGCAGTTGAAGGTCCATGTCTATGTGACCAGATAATTGAATTTATGGAGTCTGATCCTTAATCTTTCATCACTTAAAGAAACCAGCAGGTACTCTTGTTGGCCCAGAAGTACTATTTTTGGTCAGAATTTTAAACTAATATAGTTATTATTACACACACACACACACATACACACGCACACACACAGACACGTGGTAATTTAAAGATATTTAAAAGTAGCAAGCAACATTGGCCAAATGACCCCTGGAATTGTAATTTATACTTGTTCTAGAAAATTAAAAGGAAATTTCCCTTATTTATCTTACATTGATAATAAAAAAACCTACTTACATCTTTATTCAAAGTTTTCCGAAATGTACTAATGAAGCAAAAGTTACAGATTTTTGTTCTATAAAATTGAACATAATCATGTTATTTAAATTGAGAGTTGGACAATATTGAATGTCCCACATATCGAATGTTCCAAAAAAAAATTTAACTTCAAATTTTAGTTTATTTCTAATATAAATACTTGTTTTTGAAAATAGGTAAAATGGAATCGAATATCAAAATTCTAACTTTGTCAGTCCCCTATGTTTCTGAGAAACAGCACTTTAATAATAAGAAATAAAGTAAATTACCTTTTTAACATGTAAGTCTTTACAATAAAAATCATGTTTTAAATTGGGACAACAAGGAAAAGTCTCACTTGATTTTTAAGAATAAGCTTCTAACAGAACCCTTCTTCCAAGGTCACTCAAAATTATATCACAGGAGGTTAAAAATCATATTTAAATTCTAGAAATCTCAGAGCAGGCTTGTCATCTTCTTTAAAGTTCATAACGCTGCAGTGCCCCCTGGCTGCTGTTTCTTCACCACTTCTGGAAGCCTCTGAAGGAGGTGTTGCCCCTCTGCCTGATACGATTCTATGAAATACTCAATCCTTCATATCAAAGAGGCTTCCGAAAATCAAATATATTACACTGCAATGATCTCATTTGGATTATAAATGCTTTAAAAGTTGGCAATAGTATAACCATTCTAACACCATAGCCGGATATGTTTGGTTACTAGCATTCCTATTATCACCCATTTTCTGTGTATTATAGTGGAATAAGTTGGCTTTAAGTTTTTAATTTCACCCAAGAGATAGTGTTTCCCATTAGTTGTTTTTTTTCCATATTGATGAATAAGGAGTATTTTAACTTACATAGTAAAAACACTAATAGTGTTTGGTGTAATTCATTTCCTTCTTTTATAAAAAAAATATTTAAATACATTCCTCTAATCCTAGGACACAAGAAAGATACCACAAAGACTGATGACATGAAAAAGTTTGCTACCTTTCGAACTCTTGCATTAAATAGTTGTATAGCCACGAACAAATAATAAAATAATGGCACCAATAAAGTAAGCAAATAAAAAGCAGACTATTAAGTATGAATTAATGGCTACTTGACAGAATTTTAAACAAGGTTAACCATGAGATTATTTGCAATTTGTTAGTGAATCAATTATACCTTTTACTAAGAGAACAGACAAATTACAGATGGGTTGTAATGTTTACTTCTCACATTAAATAAAGTAATTCGTTAACATCTCAAATAATATAAAGAAGAGGAGAAAGATCTTTTTAGTTGACCTTAAGAAAGCAAAGGAAGAGAAGAAAAATCTACACAATCATAAATTATTACTATGCTCTTTATCACAAAAAGAGTAGGAGAAGCTCAAAAAGACAGAATTTAATAAATGACTGGCAAAAATCGACAATAGAACAGTATGTTAGGGACATCTACTTGAAATTCAAAATCTTATTTTCTAAAAATTCATCCTCAATGACATCAATATTAACTTTTTAAAATTAGAAATCATAAAAATGACTGTATCGAAGTCATAAAAAAAAGTATAAACATGATGTTCTATACAACTCTATTTTTAAAAAAAATTGTAAGAGAGCTCATACACTACCAGAGACAGAGAGAAAGCACTCCCCAATGGGGCATGGTTATGCTGCAATCTTTTTTTCTTCATTTCTCCCTCACAGGATTTAGGGCACACATGCACCTGTGTCTTTTGCATTTTTCCAGCTGCTGTGGTTAGTACTCAAACCATCAAGGTTTTATGCATAGCACTTAACTGTTGTGCTGAGACTGGCCCACAACTCCACTCTTTTAGGACCTTAATAATTACGTTTTCTTTTTTCTATTTTTAGAGAGAGATTTTTGCTATATGGTGCGTGTGTTCAGCAGAAAGACAGAGAGACAGAAAGCAAGAAGCCACCCTTCAGGAAAGATGGCCATGCCACAGTCTCTTCTCCTCTCACAACTTTGGGCACACAGACACATGGACCTGGTGTGATTTTTAAGCCACTGGGTCCAGCACTTGAACCGTGTTAACTATGTGGGAGTCTAGAAAGGTAACCATTATGCCATTTGCTGGTCCTAGACCTTAGTAACTTTAATATTCTAATATTTTCTAATATTTTAATTTCTATAACAAATTATACAAAGAACATTAATTGTTTAAAAAATTGCCATACTATTAGCCAAAAAACAAGCAAACTTGACAACTGCAGTTCAATCCCAAGCCAGGTAGACCTGCAATACACCAGACATATGGCTTAGCAGTGATGTGCTCAAAGAAAGCCAGACACTACTTGACAACTACAGTTCAATCCCAGGCCAGATGGACCTGCAATACCTCCAGTACGTGTCAGAGTGTACAAATCTGACAGACTGGAGGACTGGAAAAGGGGGACACTAGTATGACCCAACCCTGTGGAGGGGAGGGCTCCTCTCTCTCTCTTTCTTAGTCTCAGTCTCAGAATTGTGTACGTACAAACACACTCTATCATGAATAAAAAAATAAATAACAATAAACAAGCAAACCCACATCCTAAGGTAGTAGTCTATATTCTTATTTAATAATTTATACTACTGGAATTGTAAATCCTTTATCAAAACATCTACAACTAGTCAAAATCCCAAAGATATTGTTTGGAAATATTAATGATAATATCAAATACATAAAATATCCTAAATAAATCCCAGTTAGGCAAATATTAAAATTAAAGATTCTAAAATAAATGATTAAATACAAGTGAATTAATTCACTAGAACTCTAGATACGGACGACTGTGTATAACTTGATGCAACTTAACCAGAATTTTATAAACAAATTTTCCTGTGTACATTTAGCATATTAAAAAAGAAAACTTCCTACTTGAAGCATCAATTAATTAATATTCAAACCCTATTCTGACTGTTGTATTTTCCTCCAGGGTTTCCTTAGGATGAAAAGGCAGTTGTTAGACAAAAATGCTAACAAAGTGTTATGATAAACCCATCTGTGAGAATTCCTCAGTTGCTAGTACAAGAACAATTAGAAGAGCTCGTGTGAGCAGCTCTGCATCATTTCTTAGCGTCGTCAAGCAGCAGTGCACACAACATTTGCACAATATCCTCAGAGGGAGTCATTTCAGAAACAACTGGGAAATACTCACCAAAGATGAAAGTCTGTCAAGAAAGTGCTCCAACTCAGGAACTTGCTGCTTTGGACTTTGAGGCATGAAACACTTTTAGAACTTGTTTAACACCATAGCATCAATAAACCTTTCAAAAAGCAGAGGAGTGTAATGACTTTGCCATGTCGGTCACTGTTTCCAATGAACGTATTCCTGTTTAAGTTATACGCTATTCATTTTAAAATGCATACATGGAATAAAAGAAGACTCTATTTTCAAACAAATTGCTTTGGACTTTGAGGCATGAAACAGTTTTAGAACTTGTTTAACACCATAGCATCAATAAACCTTTCAAAAAGCAGAGGAGTGTAATGACTTTGCCATGTCGGTCACTGTTTCCAATGAACATATTCCTGTTTAAGTCATACATTCATTTTAAAATGCATACATGGAATAAAAAAAGACTCTATTTCCAAACAAATTGCTTTTCCTATAAATTAAACTCAAATTGTGGAGTGGATTGTAGAGTAGTGGTGTGGTTTAGAACAGTGGATGATGGAAATGTAATAAAATAAATGAAGCAGTTTTTACAGACAAAATAGGTGTATTGGATGATGTGGTAGAGATAAATGGGTGCTTCTTCTTTATCAGAATGATTCCTGATGATTTTTTTTTACTGCCAATAAAGTTGTTTATCAACCTCCCACCCTATCCGCCCCATTCGTCTCTACGATGCAATTTGCATCTTACTAGCATCAGAAATATCATCACCATGATCATAAGGTGAAATCATTTCCTTCCCCAGTATGCAGGGATATATTTCATAAAAGATGAAATTCAGGATCAGCATTATGTTGTATCATGAAGAGAAAGATTCATAGACTAACAGCATTGTAGATTAAAGGTCAAAGCCTACATTAATGAGTAAAACAGGAGGCACTAAAATGAGCTCTAAGATACCAAGAATATTTGGTTTGCCCATTTTTCCTATCTCAGTTTAAAAAACAATCTGATAATAAAGTCACTCTGTCCTATAATTTATAAACATCAAGTTCAGTGGATAATACCGATTTACCTGAATTCAATTATTTGGATCATGAGTATTTCAATTCACTCAATGCTTAATAATTCAGAACTCTTAGGCAATAGCCAGAATTACAGCTAGGGAAATAGACAATGTTTTAGATTACGTATCTGTCTACCGTAAGTTTCATGTGGCTGGCGACCTGAAATCTAAATGAAACAGTATTTTTTTTTGTTTGAAGGTTCTCTTACATCACATTTTATTCATTATTTGCTCTTTTAATTTCCATGATAACCTCTTCTATGTTTATGTATTTTCTCCTGACCTCTGTGCCATCTCTCCCTGATCTTTTAGACAACGGATTAAGGGAGCCCATTCTTCTTAACAGCAATAACTGCTAAAGACACTTGAGAGCAGCTTTAAATGAAGATAGATTAGATAGATTACCTGTAGGAAATGCAGCATCTAGGTACTCTGCAAAGCGAAAGCCTGTCCTAATGATTCAAACTGAAATGAGAGGAAATTTTAGATAATTTCACTGCAGTCCAATCTAGGCAGAACTGACTGATCCATCCTGGAGTTTGCTTAAGTACTATATTGTTATCATTTCAGTTAAAATGGCATTCTTAAAGGTTCACTGAATCCAATATCTCTAAATTGCACTCATGCCCATAAAATATAATTTTATCTCTGGATATTAACTAGTTTAATTTATTTCTGGTAGCATATGGTTAGTAAAGGAAATATCTATAGTGCACATTTGGTTTATAGTACTTTCAGATTAAATTAAATCCCTCAAAATTATTAGAAAACATATCAACCACATAACTAAGAGTTCACACAATTTTTTCTAATTATTACCTAATATTTCAACATTTTTATTAAATCAAAATGGAATTTTAGCTTATCATATATTCATCAGTTTTACAATTAAATCATAAAAATTCAAACTTTCAGTTAAAGATCACAAAATAATAAAGCCATGACTTTGGTTAGGATGAATCTGTGTGTTCACAAATTCTGTCAGGAGCTCTACAGTGAAAAGCAAGAACTAGGCAATGGCTCCTCCAGTGTGTAGGGCAGAGAATTAAGAACAAAATATCTGAATACTGCTTAGCTGGTAACTGGGGAATGAATGGTAAGAGTTTGCTATGGAGATTACGATCTTATCAAAAATGTAAAATATAGTATCAGCAGATGATGTAATGGTTATGTTGTTGAACTCCCACATGGTCTACCATAGTTCAAATCCTGGACCTGGTGACTTGAAACTCACATTGAGTGCATGTGTGTGTGTGCCGAAAATCTCAAGAGTAAAAGGGATTGTAGTGTGGACATTTCCCCTGGGGGAGCAGGAGCAATTTCCTTTGTGTGTGTGTGTGTGTGTGTGTTTTGTCTCTCTGGCAAGCAAACGGGCCCTATAGCAAAAATCTCCCCCTCCCCCCCAAAAAATGAAGAGGTAAAATATCTGAAGGAAACAGAAAATTACAGCAGTAAAAATATTGATGTGGGGACAGCAGGTTTATTTTGAAGCTATCTTGGTTGCAGAGAGATATTATTACATGTCTTATTTTATTGGTTAGATACAATGATTTTCAAACCATGAAGGAACTAGTCAACTATCCTTATGTTTCCCAAGGAAGAGTGAATTTAAGAGTTTGACCAGGGATTGGGGCATAAGAACAAGATACACTCACACAGCTAAGACACTAAGGCATGTTATTTTTTTAAAAAAGCCTAAAAAATCCTAGGAAGGCATATAATAGCATTTAGAGATTCTGAGATAAAGGATCTTATTGAGGAGGATGAGTGGGCCTGAATTTTATGCAGCCATTTGGCATAATTTTTCTGAGGGCGATTCTAAATGTGGATTAATTAGATCTAGACTCAGCTCTTCTGGTATTGGGCTAAAACTTCTAAATCTACTTTATGCGTATTTTAGTATTAAGAAAATAAATACTTTGTGGATATGAAAGCAAAGATTCTCAGTGTTACAGAACAGTTACAAATAAAGGGGGAAAAGGCTATAATAAATATTGTCTAGTTGGATGTAAATTAGAAGGATCATGAACTTAGAAATATAGTCTCCCATTCCAATAAAAGGAAAGTGGAGAAGTAGATTATTCAATGAAAAGGATGGGAACATGTCAAATGATGGGAATGCATCAAAAACACACAGATGTCAACTTGAAAAGAATCCCATTGGTCAAATCTGGGGAATTTGAGCAACAAAAGTAAATGATTATAGTGACATACAATTCATAGAAAAAACTATTATACTATGCATGGTTTTTATTCATATAAAAATAAATGAGGATAGAAAAACTCTTCTAGGAAGTATGATGGAAATAGAAGTTATAATCTGGAAACTACTAAAGCAGTAATTGTCCTGACAATAATTCTCAGTAAATGTCAAAATTAGTGGAGTAAAAAGATGAAAAGCAGTGTATTTGGATCATTTTAAAGCATCTACCATAAGAAATTTTTTATAAAAGCAAAAATGGTACTTTTACACAGGAGACAAAGAATAGATATAAAATTAGTGAAGCCATCACGTTTAAGTTACTAGTGATGAAGCAAGCAACACAGTGCACCTTCTGACAGGTTGGATTTAGAATACTGCGCCTCTCTATGATATTCCTGGGAAATACAGCTGGCCTTCCCTACCTGTACTTGCCATATTCACAGATTCAACCAACTGTGGGTTAAAAATATTTTTAAATTAACATACATTTAAAAAAATACAGTATGACAACCCAGGTCTGGTCTGGTGGCCCAGTAGTCAAGGAAGCCATATCTCACATGGCCAACTGTGCAATTCTATTTGTGGCCTCAGTGGCTTGAAAAACATCCTGGGCATGTGTGCATACTTGGCTAAAATCTTCACAAGATGACTACATGGAGAAGGGATTATAGTATGGCCATGCTCTGTTGGGAAGTGGTTTCTCCCTCTCCATCTCCTGTCTCTTTTTCTTCTCTGGTTCAGTGTACATACTCTCTGGAAAGAAAAAAATTTAAAAATGATAATAATATAAAAGCTACTATAATAATCATCTACATAGATTTACACTGTATTAATTATAAATAACCATTTAGGGAACTGAGATAATGCACACAGATTATGAGAAAATGTCAGACCACTTTCTATCAGTGACTGGAGTACACACAGATTTTAGGGATCTGCCAGCATTCCTGGAACCAGTTTTCTCCCCTACACACAGAAACCAAGAAATGACTCTATGCCTGACATGAACCTAATTACAAAGAAAATCAGACAACTGAAATTATAGAGCAGTCGACACAGTAATTGCTCTGAACTCTTCAAAAGTGTAAGGTCACAAAGAAATGTAGAGAAATAATTACAGATTAAAGGAGAAGACAGACCCAACCACAGTAGTGTGGGTAGCTACGACTCTGGTCTGCAGGCTGGGACCATGTGGAGGGTTCAGTTTAATTCCCAGGTCTAACCTGTGGCCTTGTGAGGTGGTGTGCATCAGTGTTTCTAAGGACTCCAGGAGGCTAACGCGGGAGGATCATGAGTTTGGAGCTGGACTGGGAGTATAGTCAGTCCCTGTTTTTTTCTTTTTTTAAGCTTATTTCTTCTGAGAGAGAGAGAGAAAAAAAAGAAAGAGAGAGAGAGAGAAAGAGAGAAAGAGAAAGAGAGAGAGAGAGAGAGAGAGAGAGGAAAACAGTGCCCCAGAAAGAGATTCCTTTTTAAAGAACTCAGCATGGAAGTGCACATCTGTTGTCTCAGCTGGGTGACTGAAACAAGAGTATCTTAACATGGCAAGACGTTATCTTAAAAGAATAAGAACGTACACACACAAATTAAATGAGACAAGACAAGTAGCACAGTATGTATTCCTGGAGTTTATCCAGGAATAATTGCTGGCATTTTAATAAGACTGTGGATTATATAAGAGTAATACATCACTGTTAATTACCTTATTTTAAAAAATAATTTTGCTGAAATTATGTAAGATACTGCCTTTTTTTTTAGCAAATTACACTGAAGTATGTAGAGGTAAACATATTTGCAGATACTCAGAAATATACATAGATAGATAAAGAATGAGTAATAGAACAAATGTGGTTTCCTTGGCAAATCTGAGTGAAGAGAATTTGTGAATGTTCTGCATTATTTTTGTTCATTGAAATCTGTTTTAAAATTTTTAAATAAATCACAATCTTGAAAGAGCAGTATGGTACACGTTGGGCCACGTGACCTTGGCAGGTGGAGGGTGTTGCAGAAGAAAGACCTGGATTGACAGTCCCCAGTGAGGAGGGAGTACTTTCTGATGGATACAGAGACTCTTTTCAATGAGTGAGCAAGTGATATTTCTCAGGCCAAATAACAGACATCTCCCACAGAGATGGTTTCTTGATGCCAATTATTTGATAAACATTTGTGAGATAAATTTGTAGATATGATAAAGATCACAAATGTTTACTTATAGTTTACTAAAAATGGATTGTAGGGATCAGCAAATGGCATGGGTGTTAAGGCACTGGACACCGACATGGTTGAGTGTGGTTTGAGACCTGGACCTGGAAGCTTGAAAATCATACCAGGCACAAGTGCATGTGTGTCCAGAATTCCAGGTGAAAAATGGAGAACAGACTGTGGTGTGGCCAGCTCCCCCAGGCTGTGAAATCTACTTTCCTCTCTGTCTCTCTCAGGCTAAGGCATGAGCCTCATGGCCAAAATCTTAAAAAAAAAAAAAAAAAAAAAAAAAAAAAAAAAAAAAAAAAAAAAAAAGAAAGAAGAAAAGAAAGAAAAGTGTTGTTTCATAGAGGTTTCATTTAAGTTGATCTAATTTGAGAGGATGATTCTTTTACATAAAGCTGTCAAACATATTCACTACAATTTTCACGGCAAGAATGAAGGGGTGGCCCTCATCGTAGCTGCTGACAAAATTGTGTTTGAGATAGCGGGTCTCTTTGATGGCATACGTTGAAAAGGATCAGAAGTTTGGTACTCCTGGGCAAAAAATATAAAGAGTCATGATAATAGGGATATACTTCCTGTTTTTAAGTTTAAATAAAATGAAATAAATTCAAAAATAAGGGTTCTTATAGGATCATAAAGATATTAAATGCCCTCATCTTGCTTGAAATACTCAAAACAGAATACATTTTTCTTACTTTCTCTTATACACATATGCCCTCCTGGGTTCCTCAATAGCTCAAGGAAAGACTAAAGCCAGGCTGGTTTACAGGTGAGAGACTTCATTAACCTTTGCATTTCTCCCTACTCATGGAAACAAGGTCTTTCAACGGGTTCTCATGGGGCAAACTTATAGCTTCTCATTCTATTTTCTCTTCTCTTTTTTTATGAAATGGCTCATTTAAGAGCTTCTGTCACTGACTGTCAAAGCAGGGTTCTATATAGTTGGCCGTAACTTACAATAGAGGAAACAAGTTATATAATATTTTTTTCTCTTTCCATCTCATTTTTTCATCTTATCCCAGCATTTCCAATGCTTATAAATATTTCCGAGGCAGGAAGGGTGAATGTAAGGTAAACATCAGAATGAGAACTCTCCAGATATTAGTTTGGAGAAATTATTAATGAACAGATTCAGCTGTCAGCAGGAACACTGAGATGATCAAAGAATGCAGTCCCCACCCCTGATCCTGATCAAATGGAGCTGAGTGTCTGGTTTGGCATATTTCCTCTTAAAAGACAGACAGTGTAAGCCTGTGAATGTGACCTTCAAAGTAAATCCATAAACAACTGTCTTCGTGCAACTCATCTGTGGACTCATCTGCTTCCTGGACTCTACTTCTTAGCATTAGGACAGTCCAGAGTAAATGCCATGCATTGATTACAACTAGGTGTGCATATCCCGAGGACTATCAAACACTCAAATTCACATAATGTGCTAAAATTCATGTAATTTTAACACCAGCTATTGTATTATATGGATACTTCTCATCTAAAATCTTCATAGGAGTTCAATGTAACCAGATTACAGTATTTCTCTGTTTAATTTTACATATGTGTCCAATGATGTACATGCCAATGCATGTTTGTGCATAGACACATTGACACACACATACAAACACTCACACTAACTCAGATAATTCCATAAAAAGGAAACCTTTATTCTGTCTCAATAAGACCAGATGTCTCATCTGCTGCACCAGACCTCCTGCTTCTGGGAATAGGCACTAGACATAGCCTCAAGGTTCTAACCTTTATAAGATTTCATTTTGGGGTTGGCAGGCGGTGTGGTGGTTAAGGTGCTGGACTCCCACATGGCCAACCACATTTTGAGTCCTGGATCTGGCAGCTTGCTTTTTCGCTTTCCCCTTCTCTCACTCTTTCTCTTTGTCTCTTTGGTCAAATTAAAATTAATAATAATTAATCATAAAATTAAGTGAACAATTTTTTAATTAATTAATTAATTAATTCTCTTGGGAAACATGGTAGTTATGACTTCTTATTCTTTTTTTTCTCCTACAATGCCAATTCTAACGGCTAAAGCTGATAAAAAGTTGAGGCCAAACAGTTGAGGCAGCATGGTAGTTAAACAGTTGAGGAAACTGTACCCTACAGGACTGACTGAGTGGTTCAAGTCCCAGACCCGGGGACTTGAAAAGCACACCAGGTGGGTGTTTGTGTGTGTGTGCCCAAAAGTCCCAAGAAGAGAATGGAAGAAAAGGGATTGAGAGGTGGGTATGTCCCCTGTAGGGTGTTTTCTTATATTCTCTCTCTCTTTCCTTTTCTGTATCTTTCCAGCAAGAGCACATGCCTTATAACTAATTTTTTAAATCTGCACATAGATATATAGGTACACACATAGATATATCAAGATCTCATTCTATCAGGCAATCTTCTTATCAACCCTGTGTTTAGAAAAATGAAGGGGAAGCAGGTGGTATAGTGGTTAAGATGCTGGACTTCCCACAAGGTCAGCCAGTCACAGTTGGAGTTCTACACTGGAAGGCTTGAAAATCATTCCAGGCATGTGTGTGAGTTTTCATGTGTGTGTGCCCCCAAAATCCCGAGAGGAGAATGGAGGAGAAGAGATTGTGATGTGGCTATCCCCCAGGTGTGATTTCTCACTTTCTAACTCTGTTGCTCCCAGTCTCTCTACATGTCCTATGGCAACAAGCTCAGAAGAAAAGAAGAAAATAAAAAGAAAAAGAAAAGAGAGAAAGGGGAAAAAAGAATTAAAGGAAAAAGAAAGGGAAGGAGAGAGAAAGGAAGGAAGGAAGAGAAAGAAAGAAAGTGAATAAAAATGTTCTCTGGATTTTCAAATGTCACAAATCTCTACTCTAAAAGTATCACCTTTATTTTATTTTATTTTAAATTATTTTTTAACATGTGCTCACCAGAGAGACAGGCAGAGAAAGAGAAAGAGAAAGAGTGAGAAAAAGAAGAAAGAAAGAGAAAGGAAGGAAGGAAGGAGAAAGAAAGGGAAGAAAGAAAGAGAAAGAGGAAGGGAGTAAGGGAAGAGAGGGAGAAATCTCCAACTCCCTACCTATACAGTACCTTTGTCCTGTGGAAGTGGAGACCTGTGAGAGTGGGACCTGCTCTCATATTCCGGCACATATACACCGATCGCTCAACCCACAGGCAGCCTGGCAAATGTTGGGCAATTGTCATTTTGAACTTACTCTCTGCTAGGCCACATTCTTTTGTATTTTCTAATCTTTTGGTGTTCTTTGTCTTCTTATTTTCTTAGTTCTTCCCTATTTACAAATTCAATAAGGGCCGCAGCTTCTCACAGCCTCCTCTCTCCCAGTCTTACCTTTAAAATGTCAGAAGTGAGAGACTATGACTCATTAAAAATACACATTGAAGAGCTTGGTAGAACAATATTCTTTTTTCCCCCCGAAGTTCTGATTCACCTAGAGTATTAGTTAGAGCTCCACCTTTGCTAATCAATAGTGCAGCCCATTCAGTGACCTGCATGATTCAAGCCAAGCATCAATATAACTGGAACATGAAGCATTGTCTAGCTGCGAGATTTGGAATACGGGGCAGAAGTACTCAGTGCCCACTACCGTCTGTCTGTCTATGGCTCAGAGGTTGACAGAATCCTAAGAGTATTACCGATTCTCTGAATATTCAGTCTCTGTTTCCTCTTGAAGTTATAAAAAGATTAGCTACCGCAGGTTGCTATCCAATAAATGGGGTGGAAATCTATCACTTGATCACCAAAAAGCATTAATATTTTGTGAAAATTTAAAGGGTAAATGTCAGGTTTTAACGTAAAAGGAGCTCACCTTTGGAAGCATAATTTATGGAAATTCATGCATCTCAAGCTTTGAAACCCATTTACGTACCCAGTAGCTAATTAATGGAAATAAGACAAATGACTCTAAGAGAAATGACATGATTTTATCCTAATGCACTATAGAATTCACTCAACTCCATTAGAAAAATGTTCCACCCAAAGAAAATATACCCAAACAATGATGTAACTAAAATTATAATAGGAGTAGTTTTTTTCTGGCATTATGTAACAAGATGCTCTTGTTTTACTTGTAAATAAATGATAACATAGCATAGTTGATGCTTGTTTAAACTTTGCATACAAATATGCGTGATGCCAACTGGATTCAATTTATCCTGTCCTAATTTGAATTAACTTGACGGGTCTTTTGACACATGCTGAACAGACTAATTGTTGCTTATTTGGGTGCACTGAATCAGTGAACATGGCAATCAGAATCCAGGCAGATGTTCATAGTTTCTTTGATTGCCTGGAGCCTGAGGTTGGAAAAGAAGAGGAGAATCATTTTGCTGATTTACTTTTGTTAGTGTCTGTTAAGGCATGGACTGCATTACAAATATAGCCATTAAAATAAGCAGACTCTGCTAAAGAGTTGTGAAGAACAGATAGGAATACTAATTATGATTTTGCCTTTTGACACCCTTGGACTTTTAGAATTCTTTTGTCAGGATTTGACAATGGTAAAATTGCAGCACACATTAATCTTATTTATGTTATTTATATTTTCATTGGTTTTAATGTTGCTATTAATTTATTATGACCAGTTTCAGTAATAGAAAACTACAGAGAAATTTAAAAACAAGTGTACCTACCACCTTTACTGCTCAGTTTCGCAAATTTTGTCTTATGCTCTATTTATAGCATTTTTTAAAAATGTTTTTGACATAGAGTACATGAGCTCAGTGGAAGTCAGAGAGAGACAGTGAGAGGGAAAATGAGAAATCACACCCCGGGGAGATGGTCACACTGCAATCCCTTCTCTTCCATTCTCTCCCTGGAATTTTGGGCACACATGCACATCTGCCGGGCATGAGTTTCAAGCCACCAGATCTGAGACTCAGACTTCAGTCCTTCATGCAGGAGTCCAGTACCTTAACCACTCTGCCACTCTCTAACTTATACAACATTTTTCTTTTTGAGAGAGATTTTTGCTATAGGTTGCATATGCTTGCCAGAGAGACAGAGTGCATGTACATGTGTGTGCATGTGTGTACATTTTTTGAAGTCGCACTAAGTTTTTTTTGCAAATCTCTTTAGTCATAAATACTCTTCTTTTTCTAGTATTTATTTTTTAAAGTAATTCTACTACATGTAGTGCTGTGGTGCTCATTCTTCTTTTCATTTTAACTTCTGTCTTACTTATGTTGATTTCTTTTGGGAAATTTTTCTAACGTTGGATGGATAAGTCCTCTCCAGTAGATCTTGCTTGTAAGAGACATGCATGTTTTGTGTTGTGAATGTGTTCTACAAGTCAGCTATTATATTTGGTTTTGGTTTTGCATCAGCCAAGACAGTTATTGATCTGGGACAACATGAGGATAATACATTTGTAGTAGAGATGGTCCATAGTTAAAACATCTTACAGGAGTTTTTCTTTAATGCAACTATAGCCAAGGCCAAAACTGTATTTCTTCATTTTCTTTTTCCAGAGGAAAATGGTTTAATTGTCTGCTCTCTATAGCAAATGTGGAAGGCCCCTAAGCATCTGCACTGATCTAAATTCCCAACTCATGGAGGTCCAAGTCTCTACCTCCTGACCCTATTAACCTAAAAACATCAACTGGGAGAAAAATACTTAAACTGAAAGGACTTTATTTGGGTATAAGCATGAGGGCTTTAGACAACTTGCAAGCCTAGATGAGCATAATACAGATAGCCCAAAACATGCTTAGCAGGGTCTTACAATCTTTTAACAGATTTTAAGGCAAAAGCATGCAAGCAGATGGGGAGGGAGCCAGGAGACTATGTCAATTGTTTTGGGACAATTATCCTAGGCTACTGAAATCAATGA
>NW_006200742.1:513202-539022 GCF_000334495.1 Tupaia belangeri chinensis | reverse complement strand
GAAGGAAGGAAGGAAGGAAGGAAGGAAGGAAGGAAGGAAGGAAAGAGAAAGGAAGGAAGGAAGGAGAAAGAAAGGGAAGAAAGAAAGAGAAAGAGGAAGGGAGTAAGGGAAGAGAGGGAGAAATCTCCAACTCCCTACCTATACAGTACCTTTGTCCTGTGGAAGTGGAGACCTGTGAGAGTGGGACCTGCTCTCATATTCCGGCACATATACACCGATCGCTCAACCCACAGGCAGCCTGGCAAATGTTGGGCAATTGTCATTTTGAACTTACTCTCTGCTAGGCCACATTCTTTTGTATTTTCTAATCTTTTGGTGTTCTTTGTCTTCTTATTTTCTTAGTTCTTCCCTATTTACAAATTCAATAAGGGCCGCAGCTTCTCACAGCCTCCTCTCTCCCAGTCTTACCTTTAAAATGTCAGAAGTGAGAGACTATGACTCATTAAAAATACACATTGAAGAGCTTGGTAGAACAATATTCTTTTTTCCCCCCGAAGTTCTGATTCACCTAGAGTATTAGTTAGAGCTCCACCTTTGCTAATCAATAGTGCAGCCCATTCAGTGACCTGCATGATTCAAGCCAAGCATCAATATAACTGGAACATGAAGCATTGTCTAGCTGCAAGATTTGGAATACAGGGCAGAAGTACTCAGTGCCCACTACCGTCTGTCTGTCTATGGCTCAGAGGTTGACAGAATCCTAAGAGTATCACCGATTCTCTGAATATTCAGTCTCTGTTTCCTCTTGAAGTTATAAAAAGATTAGCTACCGCAGGTTGCTATCCAATAAATGGGGTGGAAATCTATCACTTGATCACCAAAAAGCATTAATATTTTGTGAAAATTTAAAGGGTAAATGTCAGGTTTTAACGTAAAAGGAGCTCACCTTTGGAAGCATAATTTATGGAAATTCATGCATCTCAAGCTTTGAAACCCATTTACGTACCCAGTAGCTAATTAATGGAAATAAGACAAATGACTCTAAGAGAAATGACATGATTTTATCCTAATGCACTATAGAATTCACTCAACTCCATTAGAAAAATGTTCCACCCAAAGAAAATATACCCAAACAATGATGTAACTAAAATTATAATAGGAGTAGTTTTTTTCTGGCATTATGTAACAAGATGCTCTTGTTTTGCTTGTAAATAAATGATAACATAGCATAGTTGATGCTTGTTTAAACTTTGCATACAAATATGCGTGATGCCAACTGGATTCAATTTATCCTGTCCTAATTTGAATTAACTTGACGGGTCTTTTGACACATGCTGAACAGACTAATTGTTGCTTATTTGGGTGCACTGAATCAGTGAACATGGCAATCAGAATCCAGGCAGATGTTCATAGTTTCTTTGATTGCCTGGAGCCTGAGGTTGGAAAAGAAGAGGAGAATCATTTTGCTGATTTACTTTTGTTAGTGTCTGTTAAGGCATGGACTGCATTACAAATACAGCCATTAAAATAAGCAGACTCTGCTAAAGAGTTGTGAAGAACAGATAGGAATACTAATTATAATTTTGCCTTTTGACACCCTTGGACTTCTAGAATTCTTTTGTCAGGATTTGACAATGGTAAAATTGCAGCACACATTAATCTTATTTATGTTATTTATATTTTCATTGGTTTTAATGTTGCTATTAATTTATTATGACCAGTTTCAGTAATAGAAAACTACAGAGAAATTTAAAAACAAGTGTACCTACCTCCTTTACTGCTCAGTTTCGCAAATTTTGTCTTATGCTCTATTTATAGCATTTTTTAAAAATGTTTTTGACATAGAGTACATGAGCTCAGTGGAAGTCAGAGAGAGACAGTGAGAGGGAAAATGAGAAATCACACCCCGGGGAGATGGTCACACTGCAATCCCTTCTCTTCCATTCTCTCCCTGGAATTTTGGGCACACATGCACATCTGCCGGGCATGAGTTTCAAGCCACCAGATCTGAGACTCAGACTTCAGTCCTTCATGCAGGAGTCCAGTACCTTAACCACTCTGCCACTCTCTAACTTATACAACATTTTTCTTTTTGAGAGAGATTTTTGCTATAGGTTGCATATGCTTGCCAGAGAGACAGAGTGCATGTGCATGTGTGTACATTTTTTGAAGTCGCACTAAGTTTTTTTTGCAAATCTCTTTAGTCATAAATACTCTTCTTTTTCTAGTATTTATTTTTTAAAGTAATTCTACTACCTGTAGTGCTGTGGTGCTCATTCTTCTTTTCATTTTAACTTCTGTCTTACTTATGTTGATTTCTTTTGGGAAATTTTTCTAACGTTGGATGGATAAGTCCTCTCCAGTAGATCTTGCTTGTAAGAGACATGCATGTTTTGTGTTGTGAATGTGTTCTACAAGTCAGCTATTATATTTGGTTTTGGTTTTGCATCAGCCAAGACAGTTATTGATCTGGGACAACATGAGGATAATACATTTGTAGTAGAGATGGTCCATAGTTAAAACATCTTACAGGAGTTTTTCTTTAATGCAACTATAGCTAAGGCCAAAACTGTATTTCTTCATTTTCTTTTTCCAGAGGAAAATGGTTTAATTGTCTGCTCTCTATAGCAAATGTGGAAGGCCCCTAAGCATCTGCACTGATCTAAATTCCCAATTCATGGAGGTCCAAGGCTCTACCTCCTGACCCTATTAGCCTAAAAACATCAACTGGGAGAAAAATACTTAAACTGAAAGGACTTTATTTGGGTATAAGCATGAGGGCTTTAGACAACTTGCAAGCCTAGATGAGCATAATACAGATAGCCCAAAACATGCTTAGCAGGGTCTTACAATCTTTTAACAGATTTTAAGGCAAAAGCATGCAAGCAGATGGGGAGGGAGCCAGGAGACTATGCCAATTGTTTTGGGACAATTATCCTAGGCTACTGAAATCAATGACGAGATGGCCTCAGTCCAGGGTTGTCAGGCAGTCTTTGAGCAGATGATTTTGCAAGAGTAGTCCTCATGGCAGGTCGTACTGGTTTCTGTGCAAGGTCATCATTGTTTGGGCAGAGTTCTTTAAATAATAGTTCTTGTTATTGGGCAGATTAGTGTTAAAAACATATCCTCCATGGCCTTCCCAGCTTGATTTAGTTAGGGTTGAAATAAATGACATTAATGATTCTATTTTGATTCTGAGAAATGTTCACAATGCCAAGTGAATATTAAAACAGTGTTAATATTTCATGTAATTTTTTAATTTTTAGAATTTGCTGGAGTGTGCATGCACTTACTGGAGAGGCAGAGAGAGAGAGAGAATGAAAGAAAGTGAGAAAGCAACCCTCAGGGGATTGACTGCACTGCAATCCCATAATCCCCATTCTTTTTTTAGGATTTTGTGCATACATGCATATATGCCAGGTGTGTTTTTCAAGCCACTGGTTCCAGAAGTCAAAACACACAGTCAGCCGTATGGATCCAGCCAACTTAACCACCATATCACCTGACTATTTTAAGAGAAATAAACACATCAGATTGATGCTGACACCAAGAAATGTCATTTTAAAAATTGCATTGATTATTCTTAATAAAATTTATTTGGAAATAAATAGCATATCATAATGTCGATGCTTTCTCTTTTAGTTATTATTCATGAAAGTTAAAGTAAGGATTATGAAAGAGGAGGGACTAAGTCAAGAGGAATCCTCATTTTTTATCTTCAGTATCCATCTTCAGAATGGTGAGGTCAAAGTACACTAGCCATTTTTAAAACTGATATAATGTTTTCTAGACAATTGTGAAACATAATAAGATTATCACCTTTTTCAGTGATACCCATTGAAGGTATAAAGATTTTCTGGTAAGATTTTTTAAAAGTATAAGCTTAGAAATTTATGCATTCATTAATATTCAGCTCAATGAACTTTTACAATATAAAAAAATCCAAGAAAATAATCAACACATTAAGAAGTATAACATAATCTAAAGTTCCTTATAGAAAGTTCCAACAAAGCCAACTAAATCAATTAGTATTGTTGTAGGGTTTTATGCAAGTAACAGACCAAATGGAGACTTAATTTATTTTTTTGCAAATAAGTAAGTTTATGCCTCTCTTTGGTAAAAGCAGGAACGAGGGACCAGCAGTCCGTGTAATGTCTATGTCACTGGACTCCCATGTAGTCAACCGCAGTTCGAGTCCAGAACCCGGTGGCTTAAACTCCCGCCAGGTGTGTGTGCGTGCGTGTCCAAGATCCCCAGAGGAGAATGGAGGAGAAGGGATTGGCGTGGCCCTTCCCCCCGGGGGGGGGGGGATGATTTCTCACGTTCTGTCTCTCTGTCTCACTCTGTGTTTCTGGAGAGCACACATGCCCTATAGCAAAAAACCTCTCCAAAAAAAATAAAAGACAGGAATGAAGAGAGGAAAAAATGTTTCAGAAGAAAATTACAGTGCACTTATTACTAGATGTTAGCTTTGTTTACATCTGTTTTTTGAGTTTTTAGTATTTCCCTACTGTAGATGAATAGAATTTTGAACAGATTATTAACCTTTTTCCTAACTGTAAGCCTTAAGAAAATTTTCTTAATTTTTATTTCGATTTATTAAAACTAAAACTGCTTTTCTTGAAATTGAAAAAACACATAAAACAAAACAAAGAACTCGTATCTAATTACTGCTGTAAGCTATATAGGCTCAGCTAAGTGCCATCTTACTGTATGTTCGTCCTAATCACTGAGTTTTATACCTAAAGTCAAATATGTGTCCACAGATAAGTTTATATCAGCTGAACTTGCTATTGAAAGTATTTAGATTAATTAAGATCTTTTGTGACTCAATAAAATGTTAAAAACAAGCATACAAAACAAAATAAAATTATAACAGTACTAGCATCCAGAAAGTTCTGAGTGCCCCATCTCACACTAATCCCCATCTCCTACCACGTCATCACTGTTTTTAATTCTGTCAACAGTTCTGAACTTTATTAATTGATTCGAATGACCTGGATTTTTTTACATTAGGTATCTTTGAGATAAGTTATTCTCAGCAATGATTTTGCATGTAGCAAGATATTATATTTTTTCAGATAGCCAATTGAAAAGTATACCTAATTTATTATCAATTCTACAACTTATGCTTCCCATCTCCAAACTGAGAACACTATAAATACTGTTCTTATGTATGTATTTTAATAAATACCTTTGTACATATGTATTTATGCTGGTTATACAATGCTAAAATATTAACATATTAAAATAATCTTCTAAAGTGGTTATAGAGGCTTACACTCTCATCAGCCATATATAAATGGGCTTCACAACCTCAGAACAGTTAATACTGCAGGATTTTAAAAATTACAAATGCTGTTGTATTGAATATTCAAAAGTATATTTTTATTTTATATTAATTTTATTAATGATAGGATTTGTTACCTTTTATATGTTTATTGATAATTTATAGATTTTTTAAAGTGCTTTATAAAGTCTGTTGACTATAAACAGATCAAAAATGGGGATTTAACTTTTTCCTTATTTATAAAGGTATTCATTAATGTTATATTTTAAAAACTGGAGTGAATTTTTTTTTTGAGAGTTTTTTGCTATAGGGCTTGTGTGCTCGCTAGAAAAACAGCGAGAGAGAGAGAGACAGAAAGTGAAACATCACTCCTCATGGGGGATGGCCACGCCGCAGTCCCTTCTCCTCCATTCTTTTCTCGGGATCTTGGGCATGCACACATATGTGCCCGGCTTGAGTTTAAGCCCAGGTCTGGGACTTGAACTGCAGTCAGCTACATGGGAGTCCAGCAACATAGCCATTACACCAACTGCTGGAGGGGATTTTTTTTTTTTAAATGGGGTAAGAATCAAGATTGCATCTTTCAAATATTGTATTGATCTGCACTGTGTATTGAAGACTATCCTTTCCCTAAATCACTGAATTACTGTGATGTCATTCATAACTCAGGTAATTGTGTAGGTGAACCTGTTTTTGTATTCTCTATTCTATTCCATTAGTTTACTTGGCTATCCTCTGCAGTATCTAAAGATGTTTAGTGGCTCTTGGGGCCAGCAGTTAGCGTAATGGCTATGTCGCTGGATTCCCACGTAGTCGACCGTGGTTCGAGTTCCGGACCCAGTGGTTTAAAACTCACGCTGGGCGCGTGTGCGTGCGTGCCTGAGATCCCGAGAGGAGAATGGAAGAGAAGGGATTGCGGCATGGCCATCCCCCCTGGGGGGTGATTTTTCACTTTCTGTCTCTCTGTCTCTGTCTGTCTGTCTGGTGAGCGCACATGTCCTATAGCAAAAACCTCTCAAAAAAAAAAAAGATGTTTAGTGGCTCTTCATGAGAAAAACCACACACCTACCCACAATCAAATAGCTAACTGTATCCAGCTCTAGGAGTTCAACTTGTTGGGCTCCACACTCCACCCTAGGATGAACAATGAGGGCTTGGGAAAAGGAATATCACACAGGAATTGGCTAGTGGCTGGCTGGAGGAGGCTGGCAGTCAGTGAGCTGCACCTGTCATATGCTCCAAGCTGCAGAGTGGGTCCATGGGGTGGTGACTGGGGCTCTGCACTTGCCCCATACATACCCCCATGATCAAAGGGACATGATATTAAATGTCAAATTAAAACCATCATGACAGGTGTAAAAGATGTGATATTTTAGTACTTTCCAGGGCAATTTTTCTGCCTTTTAGAACATAGAACCTTAGATTTTCACTCTGTGCTGGACCCTACAAATTATATTGTGCCCTGTTTCTACCAGATGCAAAATTCACATTTTCTATTTCCTTCTATTATGCCAATTTTTATTCTGTCAGTGTGTTCACAATTGCTAATATTCCAGCTACAGTTTGTGATATCTTTGTATATGTAGTAATGTCTTATATTTCATTTTGTATAGCTTTTATTTCAGTTTTTTGCATGATCAGTCTTGACAGGTGTTTAGTTAAATTTATTCCTTTCAAAACATCATATTTCTTTTGAAGTTAAATTATGGTGATTTCAATTATTAAGGTGATTCTAAGATGTTCTATAATAGCTACTACTTTTTAAAAATTTTAGTTATCATACTTGACCATGTTTATAAATAACAATCATTCTGAGTGTTTCACTAAATAAAAAGAAAGTGCTTTTAAAACCATTCTTCTGTACCATTAGGCAATTACTCTAGATTTTTATTAGATGCTGACAAAAAAATAAAGTAGGTATGATTTTGACAGAAACTTACAGAACTGTCCATTACAAGTTATAAGTCTCTCGATCAACAGTTTTTTCCACTTCTGTTTATTGGTAAATTTGAATATCTGATCTTCTCTGATCTGCTTTTTATTACAACGTCTTTATTTGTTCATATTCCACATACGAAATATATATGAGTAAAGATATTTTTGGCTTAGTATAAAAACAGGCTGAATTCTGTTCAGGAACCTCTGTTTTAAGGCAGGTAGGCTGCCTCTTCACAGGAGCAGATCTTGGGTCGAAGGTCCACCTCTGATCCAATCAGTTGTGACTAAAAAGGTCATGTATGTATAAAAAATGTACAGCCATCTGGAGGAATATCTGATGCTAGAAACTACCACATGTAAATTAGTTTCTTAATGGGCACATAAGAGGTAAATGTAATCGATTTGTGATAATTGTTATTAAATTAAATTTAGCCTAACCAGCCTCCACACTTGGGTGATCAAATTTGGCCCAAAGCAGTCTTTGTATACAACTACTGAACTGCAAGCTAGCTAGATGTGCAGGCTAGCTGTGTCCTAACCGAAGAGTGTACTCTGATAACAAAGGAACTAAGCAACTTAGCCAAGCATTGCCTCAGCCAATCTCAGTCTGAAGGCTGCCCAGTTATCCCCAAATAAGGCAACCACTGAACTGAACCAATCAAGTAATCTCTGTGATAATTTCCTGTTTCTCTGGTTATAAGTGTAGCTTGCCATGTGGGTGGGGGCATTCTTAAGCATCTTCGGTTCAGAATGCTACTACTTCTAGAACCTTTTTTTACCCAAATGAACATCAATTTAACTGGTCTCAGGTTTCTGTTTCTGTTTTGCTTTGTTTACCATTGGTGACAGAGCATGAGAGAAAGAGAGAGAAAGAGAGAGAGAGAGAGAAAGACACCCTCCATGGGTTTCAGTTATGCCTGAACTCCCTTGGTCCGTGACTCCTGCCTGCCAGAAACTGGGTATAAATGCACTCGCCTGGATGTTTTCAGGCCAAACAGGCCAGGAACTTGAACTGAGGTCAATATGACATTGCCAGCTCCACAGTCTCGTAGGCTGCCAGGTGCCACAGAGGCTGTGTCTGTTTTATTTATTTATTTTTAATAGGATGTACCCTTCATCCTGGAAATAAGGAATAGCAAGATCTATAGAGAATATGTCTAACTAAGAGAAATAAAAGTAGACCTATAGCATCTAGGAAATTAATCAGTGTTTTTTAATTGACATTTTTTAAGAACAAACATGCTACGACTGGCAGGCATGACATTGCTGTCGATAATTCATAAATTTATACAGTAACTTTTTTTTCAATAACCAAAGCCAATCGGTTTCTTTTTTTTTCTTGCCTTTCTTAGAAATCAATATCCCAATTACAGTCTACTTCCAGTGAATTGACACTCCGAATATAATATCTTTGATAGCAGACACAGTAATACAGTCCTTGAATATGTACGTATCTACCCAACTAAATTATTTTTTATATAAAGCATAGACACAAAAACCACATAAAATTATAGATACTTTATAAAAATAATTGTAAGACAAATACCTGTATAACTGATATTCATGATAAAAAATCGATATTTTCAGATGACTCCATGGTGCAGTTGTAAGGTGCTACTCCTAAGAAGGTGAATTACGCATGACCACCTTCCTTGGCATGCCAGGGTTGCCTGAGTCACCCTGGGCTCTGATGTGGGTTTTCATGATCTTACCAGCTTAAGGGTAGAGGCAGGGGATCCCGGCATGACCAGGCTCTGTGGAGGCTGATCATCCTCTCTTTCTCTCACACACTCATAAACACACTATTATGATTAAAGAAAACACATTTTTAAAAAATAGATCTTTCCAGCATCTCCAGAGTGCCCTTTGTCCCCCACCTTAAATAGTGTCTTCTTCTACATCCCAAGAAGGAATTGCCCTCCCAACTTTTATAATCATCCTTTAGCTTTGAATTATTGTTCTATTCTCTAGCTATATCTCCAAACAACATTCCATATGTCTCATTGTAAGATATATTTGTATATGTATGTAAGTGTAGCATCTACACACATCAAAAATATATAATATTGTAATGCATTTACTCCTTTAATCTTGTTTACTATGGTCAACAGTATGTGTGTCAGGAGAACCAGCAGTTAGCGTAATGGCTATGTCGCTGGACTCCCACATAGTCGACCGCGGTTCGCGTCTCGGACCCGGTGGCTTAAATCTCATGCCGGGCACATGTGCGTGCATGCCCAAGATCCCGAGAGGAGAATGGAGGAGAAGGGATTGCGGCGTGACCATCCTCTCTGGGGGGTGATTTCTCGCTTTCTGTCTCTATGTCTCTCTCTGTCTGTCTGGCGAGCGCACGCGCCCTATAGCAAAAACCTCTCCAAAAAAAAAATGAAAACAGTATGTGTGTCAGATGAATCCACAATTTTTTGTGAAGGTTTTGGTTGTTCACTTTTTGTTAATTTATTTAGACTGTTCTATAACATATTTGCTTTATTGTTTATGGTCATTGCAGCCTAATATAAATTATCCTTGTATAACATTCTGGTAAATGTATCCTGGTTTTAATAGGCAAGAGATTCTTTAGGATTTATACATAGGAACATAATTTTGTCCATGGTAAGTTATACATTTTCTGAACTTCTCCAGATGTCCCAAAATAATGTTTGAAGTAGCTCTACCAATTTACACTATTATCAGCGATAGGAATGCTCTACACCTTTGCTAATATTGGTAGTAACAGAATTCTAATTTTATCCTAAAAATATTATTAGACAACCAATTTAGTACATGTTTACATCATATTATAGTTTTAATTTTACTTTCTTGAAAATATTTTCAGTCCCATCAAGCTAGACAAGTTGGTTTGAAACTTTTCTCTATTTGGTGATTCAAAGATTCAATCTCTTCTTACCTGTGACTGAGCTGTCTTCAAGAGCCTTGCCACTATTTGTATCTAGTCAGCAAAAAGACCAAGAAAGTGTGACTGAACTAACACTCTTCTTAAGCTTAGTGACAGCCCTGTATTAATTTTGCTCATATTCTTTTATGATACTTTGCCACATAACCAAGTCTAAATGAAGACATGGAAAACCTAATCCGTGAGTACACAGAAGCAGGAATAAATTCTGTGATAATGAATAGCAGTTTCTGCTACAATTATCTCAAAATAGTTTATAATAAAGAGTTAATCCTTTAGGGACCAGCAGTTAGCATAATGGCTATATCACTGGACTCCCATGTAGTCGACTGTGGTTCGAGTCCAGGACCCAGTGGCTTAAACTCACGCCGGGTGCGTGTGTGTGCGTGCCCAAGATCCCCAGAGGAGAATGGAGGTGAAGGGATTGTGGCATGACCATCCCCCCTGGGGAGTGATTTCTCTCTTTCTGTCTCTCTGTCTTTCTGGTGAGTACACTCACCCCATAACAAAAATCTCTCTCAAAAAAAAAGAATTAATCCTTTATCATGGGCTTGCAGCGTCTCTTCAACCTTGCATAAGATATGCAAACATGCACAGGTTTATTTTAAAGTTCTTATGTACCACTTGTACATTTTTGTATACTCTGTGACAAAATTACATTACCCTACTAACTATCCTATTTATTAAGTCTTAATATCTACAAAGAAAAATTCTCCTATTAATATTCATGAGTATATTCAATAAATTGTGCTATTCATAAATACTTTGCTATGTAAAATTATCTAATTTGTTTAAATTTAGTAAGAGAGTGCTAATTTGCACATGCAAAAAAGTTGGTATTTTATTATCATAAAATCAGTATTATAAAATACTATCAAACTGATAAAATAGTGAAGCTGTCAGTGGGATGCTTTACTAACGTTATCTAGGTCGAATTCCAAATCACGTTCAAATGTCTCTTTAATTGGGGGTATTTTTTTTAAAAGTTTATTTATTTCCTGACAGTGAAAAGAGAGACAAGGTCTTCATGCTATGGTTCTTCTCCTAACCCTGTGGCCAGCCAGGATGAGGGGCACACTGTGGTCATGCCCAGTATGTGGGGAGCCCCGAGATGTGAACCTGGAGCCTTCCCACGAGGCTCCAGCTGTGTCAGTCACCGTTTTATTACCTGCACCACCATGACTGGGCCTCACTATCATTTTTCAGAATGCTTTTTTATACAGTAATCATGTCATTGTCTCTCTTCCTCTCACTCTTTTGTAATTCTGTCTCATTTTACTGTTTTTAGTTTAAGCTCATTATATTAAGTAAAAAACAAATTTAAAATTATTTTCCTCATAAATTTGAATTTTTATCATTTTCAAGTAATGGACTTTATCTCTAGAAGGTTTCTGGTCTAAATCTATTTTGGGTGGTTTAAGAGAACAATTGTAACTGTTTTAACTAGTATTTGAATGGCTCATATTTTTCTCCTATTCTGCTTTCAGCATTATAATTTAGGTGTGTCATTCATAGAAACACACAACATAACCTTGATTTTTTCCTTTAGTTTTTTTCTTTGTTTCTAAGTGGAGCATTTAATGAATTTACATTTGCTGAAATGACAAATGTATTTATAGTCTATGCTATTCCTTCCCATCTCTTCTTTATTTCCTTTTCTCTCTTCTTTTGCGTTATTTTATTCCATTCCTTTTTTAAAAAATTAATTTATTCCATGAGCGAGAGAGATGGAAAGAGAAAGACAGAGACACAACACAACTAACAGGGTCCCAATGCTTTGAGTTCCTCCGCTATTATTCTCTGTGTACCTATTTTCTTTCTATGTGAAAATGGAGCCTGAAGAATTGAGTATTTGTGGATTGGTGGTCTTAAGGCAGTTAAAGGAAAATAATTTCATCTAATTTTCTCAGAAAGATGTTTTTACTTAATTGTTTAAAGTGGTTATTTTTAAGATGCCTTAGAAGGCATTCTAACTTTCTTCAATTGTTAGAATCTTTAATAATTTGCATATGTCCCATTTACAAAAAGAATGTGTGTGTGTGTGTGTGTGCATGTGTCTGTGGATAGCTACATACATTGCCTGACAAATACAGGAGGGACTTCAAAGCAAATGACAGATGATAGGCTGATGGATTGGAAATTTGGGGGCATATGGAGAGCTACTGAAGCCCTCATTTTGTGTATAATAAGAAAATGAAAATAGTAACTGAGGAACATATGGTTTTTGTTTTGTATTTTTCTAAAATGTCTCTCTTAGGACTTAGACTCCTTCACTTAAAAGGGCATTTCCAGTCCCGTATTACTGCTGGAACTTCGAATGTGCTAGCAGTCTGGAAATTCTATATAACACTGTCCATGGAGTTAGGAAAGGAACAGAAGAGTAGATAGAAGGAAAAGTACTCCCCAGCAGATTACGAGTATGTGTAGTGTTTTATTTCCCAATGCTAAAAGGATTATTAGGCTATAAAGTATTAAAAATGTATATAACACCAACTTTTTAAACATGTGCTTGAATCTTCAGCTAATGATTTTAAGAGTCTTATGCCTGTACAATTCAATTTGTGATTAATTTTAGCATAAAAATTATAGTTAATGTGGAACTATGCCAGATCTCAGATGCTTCTACATGGTACACTTGTGAACACAGTAATTGCAAATTATACTAAACGTACCAAATGAGCACATGAAAGACTTATTATGTACTTAATTTTACAAATGCTACTTAATCATTGCTTTCGTAAAACTAGGCTGAAAAACAAGAAAATTAAAACATCAAATGACACTCTTGTCAACAAATAAAATATCCCATTGTGATTGCTGAACAATTAGAAAAAAGGTATAAAGTAGCCTTTCACAGTAATTATTTTATCTTTTCATATTCTGAATGTCATCTAAAGCCTTGAACTTTTATTTGTGCTATTACCATTTTGCAAATATTAGCTTATCTAATTGTCATTTCAATAAACTATCCTGCCGTCCTTCAAGTGATGCATTACTTCTAGCTCAAATTGGATCTTCTTAACCCCCACCAGAGCCTTGTTAAATGTTGGCCCAAAGTAAGAATTATAGTTTGAACTGTGTTCCTTCGAAATTTGTACGTTGATTCTCCAAACCTCAGGACCTCTAATTGTGACCTGTATTTGGAGACTGACCATTTTTTTTGGGGGGGGGTGGGGGGAGGTAAGGAGAGATTTTTGCTAGAGGACATGTGCACTTGCCAGAAAGACAGAGAGAGACAGAGAGACAGAAAGCGAGAAATCACCCCCAGGGGGGATGGCCACACTGCAATCACTTCTCCTCCATTCTCCCCTCGGGATCTTGGGCACACGCGCACATGTGCCCGGCATGAGTTTTAAGCCACCATGTCCAGGACTCGAGCTGCAGTCGACTACATGGGAGTCCAGCGACATGGCCTTTATGCTAACTGCTGATCCCTGGAGACTGACCATTTAAAAAGATAAGTTAAAATGAGATCTTTAGGGTAACCCTAATCCAGTCTGACTCATGCCCTTTTAGAAAGAAGAAACTGAACAAACAGAAAGACGCAAGTCATGTTACAAACAGAAGAAAGATTGTGTATGAACTCAGTGAAAAGCTAGTCATTTGCAAGCCAAGCAGAGAGGCCTAAGAAGGAACCAAACCTACTGACACCTTAATGTCAGACTTCCAGATTCTAGAACCATGAGAAAATACATTTCTGGTGTTTAAGCCATGCAGTCTATGGCATTTTGTTATAATAGCCTATTCTAGTCTGTCGTCTTACTCATCACAGAAATACCCGAGACTGAGTAATTAATAAAAATGGAGGTTTTGTGGGTCTAAGGTATGCTGAGTTCTCCTGCTGAGAGAGTCTGAGGCAGCAAGAGTATTGCAGGGTGAGGGAAGAGCAGAGCCAATGTGCATGTGTTTGTGTCTTGTAAATTCATAAGTGTCCAACCATGAGGGTCTGACCCAGAGGCCTACTCACTTCTCAAAGGCCTTACGTTTCAACAACATCATCAGATTAAGTCTTCACCTTCTCAGCACCATACAATAGTTCATAGGATTTCAATACGAGGATTTCAGGGCAATGTATTCAACCATAGTGCAGCCTTGGAAAACTGAAACAGTAAGTACTGAGCGATAGTGTTGCATGTGAAAGGAAAGTTAAGGAAACAGAGGCAGTTAATGGTGTCTTGAAAGTCTAGGAACTCATTTGCAGGCAGTGAAAAGGACCAAGGGCATTTGAGATAGAAAATTGCTTGCAAAGGCAAGTAGATTTTATTCATGTATTCATGAATATTTATTGAGCCTATCATATAGTCTAAGCTGTCCAGATACAAGTAGGTGCAAAAACACATATGGCCCCAGCACTCATGAATCTTCCAATTTATAAAGAAAGGATTTACCAAGCAAATCATTTCAAAAATATGTTTTTATAAGCTGAAATAACTGTATAATGCAATATGAATATATGCAATAGTGAATTAATACATTCTCCTTTGTTAATTCAGCTTTTTTTAATTCAGCTTTTTAAAGTTCTCATTTCTCTCCGCTACTGACTTACTAACTTAAAAAAATATATATATTGGTTATCCTGGGACCAGCAGATAGCATAATGGTTACTTCACTGGACTCTCATGTAGAGTCAACTGCAGTTTGAGTCTCAGACCAGGTAGCTTAAACTTCATGCCAGGCACATGTGCTTGTGTGCCCAAAATTCCAAGAGGAGAATGGAGAAAAAAGGATTGTGGCATGGCCATCCCCTCTAGTGAGGGGTGATTCTCACTTTCTGTATCTCTGTCTTTCTCTGTCTTTCTCGTGAGCTTACGTGGCCTAGAGCAAAGATCACCCCCCCCAAAAAAAAAAAAAAAAAAGATTGGTTATTTTAAGGTTTAAAATAGCTTTTTATTTTAAAACATCTTTAATAAGTCAATCTTTACTCGTACATACTATTATTCCTCTTGCTGTGTAGAATAAGCTGCTTGCAATTGTATATACACCCTCTTTTGGAACATTGCACAGTGGTTGAGCACTGGGTGTGGGAAGCTGGATTCCACGTGATTGAATACTGTTTATAATACATTGTACTCTCAACAACTTGAGGTATGTGTGACACAGCAATCCCTTCTCTTCCAGTTCTCTTTTCGAGATTTGGAGAACACACACATGTACACATGTCCCTTGTGTTGCTCAAGCTGCTGCATTCAGAACTTGAACCAAGCAGTCAGCCGTGTGAGAGCCAGCCAACCTAACGATCCCACCACTGGCTGGTTCCTGTTGTTCTTAAGTCTCAGTCCTAAGCACTGTGCTCCTAGGTCTCAGTGGTCTGACTCTTTGTTGTCTCTAGCCCTATCCCAGCTGCAGTTCTGGCACTGCATGTATTCCTACCTCTCCCATCAGGTTCCCTCATCCATTTTTGTGAATGCCCTGAAGGCCACAGTGTTTGTTTCCCTTTTCCCACAGTGAGTTGTGAAGGGGAGTTAGTGAAGAGGTATCCAAGTGGGCCTGTGCCCTTCTTAAAATCATTGCTGTTCTCCTTCTCCAAGTCTGCATTATGAGGTATCCTTCCTCGGAACTTTAATCAGTTTATTTGTGTATCTTCTGAAGTCCATGCAGAAAAATCTGCAAGCAGGTGTACACTCCCTCTATATATTCAGCACTAAAAGGCTCAAAACCTTCTTACTGACATACACTTGATGTCCAACCACTTGTTAGGAACTCTGCTGTGGTCTTCTCACCAGCTCCTGGTGCACCCTCCTTGGTAAGAACATGCTCATAGCTTATCTTCCCTTTGCAGGCACCAGTCTGTCCTTGGATTTTAAGACTAGTAGGCTGTGCCACTGTCTCAGTTCTCTGGTTCAAGAAAAGTCATGAGCTTTCAATTGGTCTGAGTTTTCATAATTACATAAGGGTGGCAATGGCATTCCTTCCAGCTCTCTACATTGCAAGGAGTGGGAAATCAAAAGTCACAATTTTTGAGTTAACATTTGAAAGATGAATTAGAGTTAACTAGATGAAAGAGGATATTCCAGAAGAGTATTCAGATGAAAAAAAAAACCATCATGATATGAGAGAATATAATGTTTTCAAAGAAATGAGAAAGGAGCAATGAGCAGTGGCTGGGCAAGGTAATGCATAAATAGAAAGGGGAAAGGTTGGAGAGTCAGACAGGTCACGTTATGCAAGACCTTGCTTGGTCATTGTCTGTGAAGAATAGGATAGCAAAAGAATCTCAGAATGTTGTTTTGAAATATGTACCAAGGGATGCATTTTAGAAAACTAATATAAAATTATGTGAGCTAACCCTTTGCAAGTGACTACAGTGTTCCAGGAATACCAAGATGTATCCTTGGATAAGGAAATGGCAATGGATATGGGAGGAAGCAGGCAGATCCCTTTTAGAAGGATCCAACTCTTGCAGAAATGGTGACAGGTATAAGATGGCCATCACACAAGTTAATTATAGGAACTTCAGGAGATTAGGCTGGAAAAGCGTTAAGATGAGATTGTGAAAGATCACATAAGAGAAGCTAGGAAGTCTGTACTGATTTCTCCTGTAGGTAATAATAAGATTGCAATAGGCTTTAAGTTGAGTGAGGTGATCATCTTTAATTTGGGGAGAGAGAACTTAAATTGTTAAATGATCTATAAAGATGGGATATTATTATGTTCTGAACTAAATGCAACATTTTAAAAGCCTATGTTGGAATTAATGTATATTAGCATTATAAAACAAGATAAGAAGTGTTTGTTTCAGGCATTTGAATGAGCTCCTAAGATAAAGAAAATTTAGTTTTATTACCACTCCTCAAACAAAACAAATTGCCAATGAAATATACCAGTCATAAAATAAGAATCATAGTCTACATAAAACTTATTTTGAATAAAATGAAGATAAACCATGGTCAGATGGAAAAAAAAGGTATAATTTGACAACTTCTCTCTTCATTTTTGTGGTTCACATAAAACCATAAATGAAATATATTTTTTATATCATAGAAAATTTATAAATCTTGGTTTACACAGTAGGCTGCATTAGTTGCCCTTCTCCAAAGATTAGAAATGTTAATTTATTAGTATGTTCAACTGTCCACCCACTTGTTTATTCAAGTGTTCACTGAAGACATACTGAGTACTGGACAGTGCATTCGGTTTTCACTGAATATCTAACAGAGTACTGGATGTTGGATCCGCCGTCGGTGAACAGTTCCTGAGTTGGGGGGGTGGGATTAAAGAAGACAAGATGGCAAGATAGAAACGAGAGGACTGCCAGTCAATAATGGTGAGCCACGAGTTAAGTTTATTGCTGTAATTTATACAGAAACATTTGGCTTCCTTAACATGGGACTCAAAAGTTCTTGCTGAGTTTACCAGGTTGTTGCAACAATACTTGGAACATTCTGCACATAACAATTCAGTCATCCAAGGTTAGGTGTGGACTATAACCCTGGTCACCGTCTGGTGGTCACGTCCCACACGTTCCTCATGTCTCCTTCTTGGCTCCCCACAACTGGATACTGTGCTCGGTTCACTGGATGCATGAACTCCAAAAAATTCAGTGGCACAAAATGTGTTCTTGAAGTGTCCATAAATGAGACAAAGACATTTCTGGGGTGAAGTGGGATACAAACACGTGTGTGCCAAGTAAGGGCAAAACCCCAAAATGAGGTTGGATAGAGGCAGTTCAATAAAGTGAGGCTAGATTTCTTGATTTGATAGCTAGTGCATTCAGTTTAAATCAGTTGAGCAATATGGTAATGTTTTCTATACCACCTGCTTCTGTGTTCAGTTCTTTTATTTATTTATTTATTTATTTATTTATTTATTTATTTATTTATTTATTTATGGAGAGGATTTCTCTATAGGGTGCATGCACTCACCAGATGGACAGAGAGACAGAAAGTGAGAAATCACCCCCTGGGGGGGATGGCCACGCTGCAATCCCTTCTGCATACCCCTCTCAGGATCCTGGGCATGCACACACGTGCGCCTGGCATGAGCTTAAGCCACCAGGTCCGGGACTCGAACTGCAGTCGGCTACATGGGAGTACAGCGACATAGCCATTATGCTAACTGCTGGTCCCTGTGTTCAGTTCTTGAGCTTAAAATATTGTTAAAATATAGTTACTAATTTCAAGAAAATGCAATCTAAAAGGAAAAACAGGCACATTCAAAATAAACTACAATATCAATTATTTTTATTATTATTATTAGGATTTGAAAGAGCCAGAGAAAACACTCCTGAATGGAATGTGGTCACATGGCAATCTCTCTTCGGCCATTCCTCCTTCCCATCAGAACTTTGGGCATGCATGGACACTCAAGCCATGTTTTTTCAAGTTGCTGGACTTGGAGTTGAAAGGCAGCCATGTGAGTTTCAGTACCCTTGAGTGCTAATTCAGATTCTGGTAACAGTAGAAACTAAGTGAAACTGCAATTCAAAATTAGAGTTGGATTTAAAATATTTCAGAGCAAGTGATTAGGAATGAGATCTGAAAGGGAAATAATACTTCATCAGGGGCGAAACAGTAGAGCAGGACTTCCTGGCAGAGGAGAGAGCACAGGACAAAAAAGAAAGGACAAAACCAAAGAAGAGATCCTTTGTAGCGTGCTCAGTGAGCTCAGTCAGGGAGGTGTTTTACATACACTCCATCACCATTAATCAAAGATATAGTCACTATTGATCTTCAGAAATGTCAAATCTCTGTCCCAAAGAGGTAAACTGCTTTCCCCAGAAATCTGGGGCTACTACGCTTGCTTAGTCTCTTGCTTAAATGTTCATGATCTCAAATATAACGCTCTAATGAGTGAAGTTGTGTGGCGTATCGGCAACTGCAGGCAACTCGGCGTGGATCAACTGTATGTCAGAACTTATTTCTTTCTTCTCTTCACGTTGTATCATTGTGGGGGAAAGCCCACCATTTGAAATTGTTAGTTTCAATCTCTCGTGGCTCCTTCCTTCAGGCACCTCACTAGACTCCAACTTCATTAGGCTGCCACAGATTGACCAGGAGCAAACTCTAGTCTGCCTTTCTTGAGAATGGGAGTAGTCCAAAGGACACCCCAGGTGGACAGCTTCATGGATTCCAATGGCCTCTCCATTCATTGCTCTGGTCCTATCTAGATGCTGGGACTCTCTTGTGCTACTGAAGTGTTGCTTTTCAGATTTAGGAACATCTCTTGCTGCAGACTCATGTTCTGGGCCACATTAGTTGCTTTTGCTATTTATAGAAAAATCAACTCATTTCCCTGCTGTTCTGCTGTCCAGCCTTTCTCCACTACTTCCTCTGACATTAAACCCCACCTACTGTTTCCAGTCCAAATGGAAGAAGATCCCTTCTCTAATTAAGCTATCTCAGTAGGAAAGGGGAAAATTTCCTTTTTAAAGCCATGAATTAATGTTTAATAAGTCTGATTTATTGCTGAGGTTATGGGGCTGTGTTTTAGTCTACTTTCATGTGCACATTTATAAACCACAATTTGGTCAGTAATTTTAGCATCCCCAGCCATCTACATATGGTTAAAAGTGAGCATTTTAAAATTATAATTATATCCCCAAAGATTTTGAAATCTGTGTTTTCCCTTTCTTCTTTTGAAACCTATCCCATATGTTCTTCAATTAGCTTCAGAATTTTCAGAACAAAATGATACCCTGGTACCATGAAAATTAAGGAAAAAGAAAACTTTCTCTCCTTCCCACCAGAATTGTTTTTCTCTACTAATCACAACATCTGGTATAACAGAGTCCTCAAATAACTTCATAAACAACTCAAATTTTTGTTTAAAATTCCCCTCTTCCTGACTCTACTTGAAGTCCACTCTTTATGTGAATTCAGGTCTGTTTTCGGTTGTGGCTTATTAGTTCACTACTAGCAGTTTATTAACTAAAACATCCGTACATACGTAGATGTAACTGCAGTTGTTCATAGCGGATTACCCCAATCTGTCAAGAAACATCAGAAGAAAAAAAATAATAATAGAATGATCAAAATTATGTCATGTATTATTTTGAATTCATTTCAGAAATTTGAAGATTTTTTTTGTGTGTGTGTATACCAGAAGTCTGTTGTTTAACATGTCTCCATTGTCTTAGGTCAAAATATTAAAATATATACAGTCTCTGGGGCCAGCAAGTGGCATGCTGGTTAAGGTGCTGAATCCCACATGTCCCACTCTGTGGTTTGAGTCCAAGGCCCAGTGTACACATGCTGGGCAGTGTGTGCATGCCAAAATCCTGAGAAGAAAATAGAGGAGAATGGGCTGTGGCATGGCCATTTGAATCTGCTAGCAGTTATAAAACCTCAGAAGGTGTGATGTTATAAGTTTGAATAAATTTTTTTTCCCAAAACATTTAGTATTGGGAAAAATATTTGATATCACTATTCACATTATATCGATATGTCAATGGATCTATTCTTCTATTTTAATGGATTTTTATCCTTTCTTTATAAATTACCTCTCACGAACCATTTTGATGCCAAGAAAAAACCCACAGTGATTTAAAACACACCCACTAAAAGTTCATTTTTATGTATAAAAACAGACAAATGCCCCTGACAGGGTCTCATCACATCTTTGAATAATCACCTCCCCCAAACCTTCTACCAGTCAGAATCACGAGAGTTTGTACATCCACTCAGTATGCTCAGATTGGTCTAGGAGATGAAACCCTGGTCTTTCATATGGCTTCCAGTTCTGGACAGTGGCTCTCCGCTGCTTGTATCGCCATGACTGGCCCAAAACAACTCATTTTATTAGGTTGTCAGAAAAGTCATGATGTATTTTTGTCTATATTTTTCTATGCAAAAATGTATCATGACTTGATTAGATTTCTTGTTTTCTGTCTCTCTATTCCTCTGGCAAATGCATGCACCCTATAGCAAAAATCTCTCAAAAAATTATTTTAGCTATTCCAGTTGGTTCATTTTCAATATAATATTTATAATATTCTTGTGTCCATCTTGAATAAAACTTCCTTAAATTTTGATAGGAAATGAATTGAACCTGTAAACTATTTTTGAGAGAGTTGACAACTGTATTACGCTGATTCTTCAATCCATGAACACACTATGCATCTTCATTTGCTTAGATCTTCTTTGATTTCTTTCATTTGTGTTGTATAATTTTCAATTTAGTAATTTTATACATGTTTTGTTAGATTTTTACACCTAATTGTTTCATTTTTATTAAAAATTTTAAGAAGTATTGTGTGGGCATGTTTTTAATTGTCAGATGGAGTCTATGCTTGGTAGAGACAGAGAAATAGGTAGAGGTGTGAAAAAGAAAGGGGGCATGGTCATGCCATAAATCCTCTCTTCTATTTCTTCATCCTGTTGGAATTCGAGGCACACATGCACATACATACACCCAGCATCTTTTTTTAAGCATCCAGAGCTGCAATTCAAACCATGGTTGGCAATGTGGGATCCAGTTCTCTTAACCATCAGGCTATGGGGCTGGTCCTATATTTAAGTTTATTTACTCCATAAATGAGCAACTCAGGGCGAGAGCGAGAGCCCCCAATAGGATCCTGTTGCCACAATCCACCCCCAGCCTTCACTCAGCCCCAGCTCATGGCTAACACATGTCTGGCATATTATAAAAGTTCTCTAAACTTGGGACTAGCAGTTAGCATAATGGCTATGTCGCTGGACTCCCATGTAGTCAACCACGGTTTGAGCCCCAGAGCCAGTGGCTTAAACTTATGCTGGGTTTGTGTGCGTGCGTGTCCAAGATCCCGAGAGGAGAATGGAGGAGAAGGGATTGCGACGTGGCCAACCCCCCTGGGGGATGATTTCTCTCTTTCTGTCTCTCTGTCTCTCTGTCTCTCTCTGTCTTTCTGGTGAGTGCACGTGCCCTATAGCAAATTTTTTCTCTAAAAAAAAAAAAAAAAAAAAAGAAAAGAAAAGAAAAAAAGAAACAAGTAAAATTTTAAGAAATTCTTAAATAATAATTGTAGTCAACAGAGTTGAAGGATACAAGATCAATATACAAAAGTAAAGTCTTGGTATATACTAGCAATGAACACATGGACACTAGAATTAAAAGTACACTACTGGGAGACCAGCAGGTGGCATAATGTTTACATCACTGGGATCCCACACAGCCAACCATGGTTAGAGTCCTGGACCTAGTGGCTTAAAACTCATGCTGGGCAAATGTGCATACATACCCAAGATCCCAGGAGGAGAATGGAGGATTCCTCACTTTCCATTTCTCTGTCTCTCTGGTTAGCACATGTGCCCTATAGCAAAAATCTCTCTTAAAAAAAAAATACTGGGGCCAGATAGTGATGCAGCAGTAAAATACTATGATCTGTGAGGCAATCCCTCATAGGAAAGTTCTTGGTTTTAAGTCTAGAGAACTTTTTTCTTTTTTTAGAAGACCCTGGCATCTTGAAAATTATGCCAGGCACTTGTGTGTGCATGTCTAAAATCCTAACAGGATGGAGAAATGGAGAAGAGAGTGTCACATGACCATTTCCCATTGTAGGGTGTTTTTTTTTCCTTTTCCTCTTTCTGTGTCTCTATCTCTCTTCACCAAGTTCATATGCCCTCAGGGGAGAGGGGGCACTCCTGTTTAACTGCCTGTTCAATATCCTTGAGAAATCTTTAAGGTAGACTTAATTAATAAAATAAAAATATTATGAGGCTAGCCACTGGCATAGTGGTTAAGGCACTAGACTGCCATGTGACTAACCACAGTTCTAGTCCTAGACCTGGTGGCTTGAAATTCATGCTGGACACATATGTGTGATGCCCAGAATCCTAAGAGAAGAATGGAGGAGAAGGGATTGTGATATGGCCATTTCCCCAGGGCGTGATTTCTCACTTTCTGTCTTTCCAGTGAGTGCACATGAATGTAGCAAAAATAAAAAAATCATGACCTGAATATAGCATCCCTTCCAGATCTCAGCACAGGTAGACAGTGTGGTTCAGTACAGAAGAATGATCCTCAATGGCCATCACCAAGCTCAGTTTCTCAGTTCCTAGGACAGGTGAGTTCATATACCCTTTTGTCTGTGCCCTTTCCTGCTCAGACAGACCAGCTCTTAAGGATGTTGGTGTGGGTAGAGTTACCTAAACAGTTGTCTAGATTGCTCCAAATCCTTCCAGAAGATTCCAGGGGTGTGATTATTTCTCTATTCTATGTTGTTTCAGATTCTAAGGAGTAATAACCATTCAGCAGTGCCATGAAGCCCTCTGAGGTACAGTGGCTCAGTCACCCCTTCTGCACAGAAGTCATATTTTCTTGATAATGTCATTCTTTGTCTCTGGTTAAAACTCCCCTGCATTATTTCTCAGACAATTGATGTGGAGCTAACTAAACTAGAGGAGGTCCAACCTCAAATTACTAATGACTCCATTTGCAAATATGTTTGTATTATAATGCCATTTCCATATGGGATCAACCCAGATTGGGGGGGTGGCAGTAGATACAGGATACCTTAGAGGAAGACTTGACTTTCGATGGCATCCTTCTGGGTTCTTAGCTGTTTTCACTATCCTTGTGAAAAACACAGAACCATCTCATAATAGAGCCTGGTATGGCTCCATATTTTTACCCTCTTTTTTCTTTCTTTCTTTCTTTCCTTCTTTTTCTTTCTATGAGCTCTGACTCCATTGTCTCACTAAGTGGCTGATCTGCCCAATTTCTACTGAATTTATTAATATATATCTTATAGACTTTTCCTTCTGTTCTGGGCAATAAACTTCTCTGATTAAGGTGTCGTAATTTTCACCCTTCTTTGCTTCTTTTTACCCAATAAATCAGTGTTCTGTGTAGGATGCAAATGCTAAGAAGGGCTAACCCACAGGAAGCACAATAGGTAGAAGTAAAACAGCAGGGAGTTCTAGAGGACAGGGCAACTAAGAGAATAGATGCCCTCATCTAAAAGATGCAGTGGGCACTTGGATCAGATCCTCCAAGTTCTCAAGAGAAGCCAGACATTGGGGTTTTTAAAGGTTAGCAACTAATTAAAAAGAAAAAGAGGATGCATATGAGCCAACATTACACAGACCAGACAACGTTGGTCTGAGAGTCAGATCTGGCTCTCTGCCCCCCAATTTAGAACTGCTACTGCTGCTAATCTTTAATGATTTCTCCGAGGGTGCCAGAGGTTATCACATAAACAGTCTTTCTGTGGCTCTCATTAATGTTCCTCAGGTGGCTTTGGAGATCAGGCCAACACGAGGCCTTCTTACAGTGGAATCATGTCTCATGTCTTCTTTTCAGCTCCATGTGGAGCGCAGATCTGCCTGGCTCAAAGACTCATTGTCCAGCTGACCACTGGCAGAAGGGCAGGTTTCCCCCAAAGAGCAGAACACAGGATCTCTGCCCCCATCGCTGTCCTGGGGAAGAGCCTGTCTATATTGAATAGTTTATTGTGCCACAAGCTGGTCTATAGCTGTGCGCCTCAGCAGCGGCAGCTCAGTTCCTCTGTCACGCAGAATCCGCAGCCATCAATACTATTGTTATCTTGGGCACTGGGATTTTATTTTCCTCGATGCTTTATTTACTTCATTGAGCAATATTGAATTTTCTTCTGCCGGGGTTGGGTTGTGAGACTAAATCATCAGCAGGTGCTTTAAATTGTTCTCTTGGTGATTGCTTGTTTCTATTTCTGGTGTCGTTTTCTCCCTGAAGTACTGCTTTAGATTTTCAATTTTGGTGGTCAGACCTGTGTTTCTCTTCACTGCAGAAGTTTAAGCAAGTCTCTGAAGCATGTCTTCCTGTTTTATTCCTTGTTTCTAACGTGTCAAGTCAAGCTGGCCGGCAGCAGAAGGAGCTGCAGCCTGCTTCACAGAAAGTTACAGAACTGTACAGGGAACGCCTGGTGTCCTAAGAGAAGAAGCAGAAAAAAGGCTTTTTTATCCATAGTCCAGATGAAAGGAGAATCTACTTTTTGTGCTCCAAGATTTGTCTCCCCCAGATTCGTGCTGTAATCGTTACCTTCCCTTTTCCTCACGCATTTTCTCTCTTCGACTTTTGACTGTCATTGAGATGGAACATATCTACACATTTCTGGGGATTTCAAAACTGAAGCTCATTTACCCACAGATATTTTCCAGGGTTCTTAATTAAGGTTAGAGTCCTTGTCATACATTACCTCAGACCTCTCTGTATGTTACTTATGCTGCTTATCATAAGACAAAGTCTGGAGTTGAATATTATATCCCAGAGTTCAATCTGGAAGATCGAACCTCAACAGTAACAGAAGAAAGATTAAGTACATGAGTCTGAACTGCTGAAACAGCATTCTGTGACTTGACTAAGATATTGCTGCTTTTCTTCTAAGCTTTGTTGTCCGGTTTTAAGGATTTTTATCCTGTCTTGAGCTGTCATAGATTCATGTACCTACTATTTGAACAAAATACTAACCTGTTTCTAGGCTTCAAGTTTCAAGGAAATATCCTTACCAGTTCAAAACTGCCTTTCTTGAAACCACCAGCTGAACTTGCTATTGAAAGTAGTTAGATTACTTATGATATTGTGTGGCCAACAAAATGTTGGGGGAAAAGGAATTGAAGACAACTGTAGACAGCAGAGATAGTGTAATAAGAGAGTGGACTAGGGCAGAGGGTCAGACATGGTGTAAAAAAACATATATATATATATGAAAGTAGTAATGGAATTTTATGGATGACAACATGCATGATTAAGCCACTATGCAGTTTACTCTAGAGGGGAAACCACATTTAGTATGTTGTGATGATGCTCAGGGAATGAATGTAAATTTAAAAAAAAATATTCAGA
>NW_006200742.1:510467-512846 GCF_000334495.1 Tupaia belangeri chinensis | reverse complement strand
AAAAAAAAAAAAAAAACGCAAAATGTACAAGACATAAGAAATGGAAAATTGTTTGTTGATAACACGTATGTTGGTGTGCTTGATTGAGCCAACAGAGAGTGTAGTTTGGATGGAAAATTCATTTTGTATACTGTAATGATGTATAGCGTATTAATGTTAAAAAAAGAAAAATTAATTAATAAAAAAAAGATTCATAATCTGTTTTTTTGTTTTGTTTTGTTTTGTTTTTTAAGAGAGGTTTTTGCTATAGGGCACGTGCACTCGCCAGAAAGGCAAAGAGAGACAAAGAGACAGAAAGCAAGAAATCACCCCCCCAGGGGGGATGGCCACTCTGCAACCCCTCCTCCTCCAGTCTCCTCTCAGGATCTTGGACACGCACCTGGGGTGAGTTTAAGCCACCAGATCCAGGACTTGCATCATGGTCGACTACATGGGAGTCCAGCAACATAGCCATTATGCCAACGGATGGTCCCAAGACTTATATTCTTTATTGTTATTATCAACATTGTTGTTCATTATGTTATTTTGGTAATACATGGCCATGGCCTAGCTTTAGAGATTTTTTTTTTCTTTCTTCTATGGGGCATGTACACTTGCTGGGAAGCAATAGAGAGACAGAGAAGGGAAACTGAGAAATCACCCTCCTGAGGGGATGGCTATGCCATAGTCCCTTCTTATGCATTCTCCTCCTTGGACTTCAGTAATGCATGCACACGTGCTTGGTCTTCAAGCCACTGAGTTTGGGGCTTAAACCACAATCTGCCATGTGTGAGTCCAATGCCTTAACAGCCATGCCACCTGCTGACCCCTCAAGTTTTAAAGGTGAGTGCTTAAATCTATCTTATTCACCTCTGAATCCTTAGAAGAAGAAATAAATGAATATATGTCTCAGCTGAATCTATCACACTTTTATATCCTTACTCATTTCAATTTTCCGGGATGGCATTAATATTTGACTCCTATTTGCTAAGCACTATTTTAGAGCTGCACAGAAAGCGCTCGCATTACTCTCAGAGATCAGTAATTTGGGGTTACCTCCTCTCTTTTCCTGCTGCATATATTTCCTCTCTCCTATCTAAGTTATAAGGCGGGGATATAATTTGTTTACCAGTCAATAGCTTGATTTTGGCTGGAAACAAAATAGCGTGTTTTGTATACTGAGAATGTGAGATTTATAAATTTCATGTAACTAGCAATTAAGTTAAAATTTTTATGCCCAAGAACCTAAAACTCTTGTTTATTATTTTATAATGATGTGTGGGGCTGCTCTAACCACATATCCCAAGTTTAAAGAATAGGAATGTATTTTCTCACAGTTGTGGAGGATGGATGTCCAAACCGCGATGTCGGCAGGATGGATGCCCCCGGAGGTCTGTGAAGGAAGCCTCTGCAGTGGGCCTCTCTCCCTGGCTTAGAGATGGTGTCTTTTTTCCTGTATCCTTTCCCATTGTATTCCCTCTCCATTTGTTAGGGAACAGCAGAAACACCATGCTTCTAGAATACCTTAGATTTATGAACTCTTCATAAATGGCTTTCTGCTTGAAAATGACGGGAGGCCATGAGATGGGTGTGATGTGGTAAATGTGTTCTCCAAATTCCAAGGTGTGCTGTCCAGCCTCGGGGGTCATTTAGCCATAACTCGCTTAGGGACACTGAAACCACCCTGTTCCCGGAATTTCCTTTACCTTTCTAATTCTCTAAGAAGCAGCTTTCTCTAAAGATAACTTTCCATCCCTGTCGCCTTAGAAATGCGGAGGTTGAGAGAGGGTAGCAGGTGCACCCTGGTGTGGCCTCTCCTCCCTCCTGACTCAAACTTCTGTCTCGAGTGGTACTTCCGCATGTGCTTCGGTTGACTGTTGGACAGAAGGATCACAAACATGTTTTGTGTCACTGGGACTAAATTTCCCCTTTTTAAAAGAACTTCAGTCATAATGGATTAGAACCCACCATTATGACTCTACTTTGACTTGACAGCTTCTGTAAAGACCCTGCCTCCAAATATAGTCCTGTTCTGAGGTCCTGGGATTAGGACTCCAGGATATGAATTTTTGGAAGACATCATTCAACCCATAACATGCCTACGAAACCATTAGAACTGTGAGGAATAACCATGAGCTCTCATTGAGAAGACTGACTAACACTCAGTACGGAGCAGTGACTGACACAGATCACCCAGCCAAGGGCCAGGGTTGTACAGAACTCAGACCACAGGAGTTCAAAAATTAAAATAGCAGTTGGCACTAGAGTAGTTAAACATCTGAAATGCAACAAAAATAAAGCCTGAAAAAAACATGCTTAATTTTAATAAAAATAGAATTCAAATAAATATAAAAGATTTTAAAAGGCATTTAAGGTAAGGGGTATGGGGAAGCGCACAGA
>NW_006200742.1:494306-510436 GCF_000334495.1 Tupaia belangeri chinensis | reverse complement strand
ATGATTTAAGATGCAAGGCGCATTGCATGTGAGAGTAGATGATCAGGCCTGGGGAGAAGAAGTACATTGAGGACACAGAAGGAGCATAAGCCAGATGAAAATGGAAGGTTAGGCTAGTCAGAAAATGGTTTCGAGTTGAACCTTGGGAGCACATTTTGTACTTGGGTGTAACACAAAACAAGTAGTAACTGAAAAGTTTTTGAGTAGGAGTTTGAGAGATTATGGTAGAATCCAGAATTAATCAGTCTTCACTCCTTTCCTCATCTATGTACTTTGTAATGTGGCATTTCAGCTCCCCCCATTAGGGGTCCCTTTCCAGTGAACCTGCTGACCTTTGACTTGCCTTGGCTGATAGACGGTGCCCTGACTGGGGTTCAGAGAGTGGCGCAGCAGTGAAATGCAGTGAGGGTTCGCGTGGTTGTTTCACATGGCAAGGTTCTGGGTTTGTATCCAAAGGCCTCCCCAAGTCTACCAGGCTTGCTGCTCATGATTTGGGGCTGAATGAAGCTGTGAGTAGACTGTGGTGTCAAGACCGTGTTGGGGTAGCTATCTCTCTGTGTTTCTCTCTCTCTCACTCATGGAATAAATTAATGAATCAATTTTAAAAGCAAAACATAAAAAGAATGTCCCCTAATTAGTGTGCAGTTTTTAACCATGGACTCGGATGAATGGCTATGTTACTTCTCTCTCTCTCTTTCTCTCATCTTTCCAGGTGACTTTACAGGTCCATATCAGAGTATGAAACCAAGCAAGAACCCCTAATATATTTTCTAGGGTTCCTGAAATATAAATATAAAGTCCATTTTCATTGTAATGGTCCAGAGTAAGGAGTAAGTCTTCAAACTTTGATTATGATAATGACCAGCATGGACCATGAGTGAAGGCCATTTGACCTCTAAAACTCTCTCACTTAAAGGAAATTCATTTCAATGTGTAAGATGTTTTGTAGACTGGAAACTGCTGGTTGTGAGCACACCATGCTGAATTGTTCCAGACACCTGAAGAGGAATTTGATTATCTAAGGCCTCACCAATCAAGAATGCCCACGAGCTGATCACGCCCTCTTGAACCAATCACTGAACTGATCATGTGCCTGGGATCTCTGCCCCTAATTTTGCCCTTAAAAACGCATGTGGGGAGCAGCTCAAGGAGACCGGGTCTTTTCAGCATGAGCTGCCCGCTCTCCTTGCTTTGCGCTCTGCAATAAAGCTGTACTTTCCTTCATCACACCATGTGCCTGTGGCTTGGTTTTATAGCGTGTGGGCGAGCGAACCTGATTTGAGTTCGGTAACAAGTACAATGCAAATGTCACTAAACTTCCTAAGAACAGTTTAATTTGCTCATTAAAAGCACTCTCAGACAAAGCATCTATTAAAACAAAAGATAGTAATTTTAGGTAGAAATTAGTGAATAAAAGGAATGGATAATGTATATATGGTAGTCTCTTTTGCTCCTTTAGTTCTTTTGTTCCAGACATTCTCCAGAGGTCTGTATTTCTGTACATTCACTTTTCTTTTGTTAAGCAGATGTGTCACTTAGAGACAGAGTAGCAGAGACGGCAGGAAGCTTCTAATAGCAGTACATATGATTTTTGATACAGATTTGCAATACTGTGAAGGCTTTTGCTGAGAAGCCTTACATAGTAACGAATGCAGTATGCAGTATTAACCTTCCACTGAGTGTGCCTCCAGATGCTTTATTTGAATGAACTTAATTAGAATCATTCTAAAGATCTTCTGTCTTTCACTTTTTTGTATGATTCATCCCTTCCTATTTGTTACAAATGAGAATTTTATATGGAAATAACTCATCTCCATAACAAGCCTAGAGTGCTGGTGCAGTCTCTTCCAAATGATGTGGGATGAGTTAAAGGATAAAACAGAAAAAAAATAAGCTGAAGCAACAATTATCTTCAGTTTATGCAAAATCACCTACTATGTTAATGTTTTGCAGACTTGTATTTTTTTACATTAGGAATAAAATCCATGTCACTAAATAGTCTAAACCGGATTTTGAGAAGTTTACCTTGCAATTTACAGATGTACCATACCTTTCTCTTTTCTCTAAAAACAAATTCCTTAAGAGTAGACATTTACATGATCTTTTTTTATTTCAGATATAACAGAATATTGTAATACACACACTCTTAGTTCAGATCTTTATACCTGCAACAGGGCTAATTGATTTAACTTGCACTGCAATACCAGATCACAGCGTACTTGGACATGTAAGCCCAGAGTGAGACATATTGGAAAGGACTCAGTTATTTTGGTCTTCCTATGCTCAGGTCGGGCAAAACTTTCCTCTTTGTGTAATCTTTACCAAGGGCAAGTGGGAAAAAAAAAAGAAAGAAAGAAAAGAAAAGAAAAAGAAAAAAGAAAAATAAGAAAGAAAGAAAACAGAGATAAATTAGGAAAGCATCTCCAAAGGCCTTACTCAACAACTTAAGGTATTTAGGCGGCATAACAACCAATAAAAGTTTATAAAATATTTTAGTTTTGTCTGAGTGCCTATGGATAAGCAACAGGTAGAGGAGGAAAAGGAGAGCTTGTAAAAATGTATCTTTTTCATTTAAAAAAACTAGAGGGTTGACAGGTGGCATGGAGGCTAAGGGTGCTGGACTCGTACATGTCCAACCACAGTTTGAGTCCCGGACCTGGTGGCCTGCTTTCTCATTTTCCCTCTCTTTCTCTCATTCTGTTCCTCTACGGTCAAATTAAAATAAGTAAATAAATAAAGTTAAAATAAAAATAGTTCTTTAAAAAAAAAGAAAGGAGTTAATGTGATAGGATGCGATTAAATAATTTTACATATTGAAATAATCTGCTTGCATCTACATTTCTTATGGAGGTCTTTTTTCTATGTATGGAGGTTAGATTTGGAGGCAAAAAGAAAAGCATTCAACTAGTTTTTAAAACTATGTAGTGAACAATCATTACTACACTAACTTGGGTAGTAGCAATTAAAATGAAGGGGAAGGAACAGATGTGAAACGGATTAAAGGAGAATTGGCAGAAATGAATTCAAAGAATAACAAACAATTGATAATGACCCTGAGTGCCTTTGGCCCAGGTGAAAGTGTGGATGGTGGTGCAATTAAATTAAATAAAGAGAAGGGAAAGGGAAGGAGATTTCAACCTGATGAGTTGTCATCTTTGAGAAAGTGTCCCCTGCACTTGGTGAATATTCCCTTATTTTTGATGTTAAAACTTTCAAATAGCTTAGGGATCGAATTCTATTGTATTAGAGTAAAGGGTAAACGGGTGCATAAGAATTTCGAGGTGGTGTTTACAATCTGCCTACAAAAAGTTTGACTCTGAAGATCAGGCAAGAGAGAACATGCAGATCCTTTATTTCCTCATTTTTATATTTAAATACATATTGAATGGCTTCAATGCCCTGATCTTCTAGTTAGATAGTATTTTTATATTAACTATGTGTAATTATTTCCAAGGCACCCCATCTATTCAATTATTCATTACTTGCCAAATTACACTTATGAAAGTCACATTAGCAGACAAAAATATGTAAGTGAATTTTAGCAGCTAATTTCTCTATACATGTACTTTTTTTTTTGGAGAGATTTTTGCTATAGGGTGCGTGCGCTTGACAAAAAGGCAGAGAGGGACAGAGAGATAGAAAGTGAGTGTTCACAAACTGAAATGATCACCTTGTAAACTAAAGAATGTGATTGAATGTATTTTTAAAAATGTAAAAAAAAGAGAAAATTAAAAAATAATAATAAAAAAATTGAAAAGAAAAAAAAAAATAATAATAAAAAAATAAAAAAGAAAAAAAAAGAAATTGAGAAATCATCCTCCAGGGGGGATGGCCACATCACAATCGCGTCTCCTCCGTTTTCCTCTTGGGATCTTGGGCACGCACACACATGTGCCCGGCGTGAGTTTAAGTCGCAGGGTCCGGGACTCAAAATGCAATCGACTAATGGGAGTCCAGCAACATAGCCATTATGCTAACTATTGGTCCCTACATGTATCTTCTTACGTAGCACATACATACATTTCAATATAAATTCACCTACCTTCCTGCAGTGCCACAAGCATGTATTGCTTAAGCAATTACAAATTATTTTCATATGTAACCTCTATAATAGCTTTGAGATACAAAGTCAACTGATAGAGCTGTGACATATTTATTTCACTGAGACTTGCACTGCACACTTTAGTAAAGATAGGATTTCTTTTCTATTTGTTGTGAGGAGATTTCAAAACAAACTTATGGCAAATGGAATTAAAATACAAGCTTATTCTGGTATAAGAATTTTGAAAACTCTGTATAATTTTTTCATAATATATGCATTTTCCATGAATGTCTTGAAGACCCTTTCCATGTTTTAAGGCTCAGCAAGTATAACTTCTCTTAAGATGTACCCAGGGAATGATTCTGAAATATTTTAAAATAGTAAAAATTAGTCATCTTTTCTTCAAATTATTTTATTATCCCTTTGAGCTTAACTCATTTACCTACTACTACCATAATTTGGATCTGTATCATTGACCTTTTACATATTTGCAATAGTCTCTTGGCACTTGGTCTCCATACGTTTCTCATTTCAAAGATACTTTCAAAATAGAGACCAGTAGTTGGCATAATGGCTATGTTGCTGGACTCCAATGTAGTCGATCACAGTTCAAGTCCTGGACCCAGTGGCTTAAACTTATGCCGGGTGTGTGTTCATGTGTGCCCAAGATCCCAAGAGGAGAATGGAGGAGAAGGGATTGCAGTGTGGCCATCCCCCCGGGGGGTGATTTCTCGCTTTCTGTCTCTCTGTCTTTCTGGTGAGCACACATGCCCTATAGCCAAAAAAAAACCCTCTCAAAAAAAAAAAACTACTTTCAAAATAGAGTGCCTACCATGTCGATGCTGGAAAATCTATTCACATAGTTACTCTGAACATGATTTTCTTTGTGACTTTGCCTTAATCAAGAATCAATATTCCCTCTTTATCAGTTGTATATCTGTACTCCTGTACTCCTTGGGGAGACTTTCCACTCATGATAGCCCAACACTGAATACAGTTCTTGGCAATGCGCCATGTGGTGTCCTTCACTGACAGGTGTTTCCTCAGACCCCTCATCCTCTTCACTTGCCAGACCTCATGTGCTTCTGGAATGCTCTCGTGAACTTCCTGTGTAAAATGGTCCTCCACTCTTCCACACATGGCTAGCCACACCCTACGAACACCCACAGCTCTGCCATCTTACTCATGAGTACATGTAATTGTCTTTCAGTTCTCTGAATCTCTGTGTAGTCTGAATCCTGAAAATAAACTCTTAAATGTAATGGATTTCTTTCTTCTATTAGACTATAACTTAAGATAAAATATAGATAACATATATTGCAACTCTTGGGACCAGCAGATGGCATGATGGTTATGTGGCTGGACTCCCACGTGGCCAACTGTAGTTTGAAACCTGGACCCAGAGGGCTCAAAACACATGCTGGGTGCATGTGCAAGCATGCCCCAAATCCTGAGAGGAGAATGAAGGAGAAGGGACTGTGGCATGACTAGCCCTCCTGGGTGTGTGTGTGTGTGTGTGATTTCTTGCTTTCTGTCTCTATGGCACCCTATAGCAAAAATCTCTCTAAAATAAATAAAAATAAATAAATAAATAAATGTATTGCAATTCTTCGTACAGTTTTTAAACTTTTTTTTCTTTTTTGGTAGAAACCTATATTCCATGGTGGTGGCAAATGATATACTAGACTATTGATTAATTTTTGATTAAGTGACATCATATTTTCTGTGATGTCATTGATATTCATGGCTTAGTGACTCGAACCTGACTATAGCTTTAGAAAATATTTACTTACAATACCTGATAAGACTATCAACTCTTTAACCCAGAAATCTAAGATGAAAAATCAACTCACAGCAGACATATCACTTTCCCAATTTTAGAGCATTGATACCTTTAGAGTTGTTTTTATTATTGTTGTTTTATCATTTTTTTTCTTCCATTCTTATTTCTTTCAGTAGAGTTGTAGGGGCAAGCAGGTGGTATAATGGCTAGGGCACTGGACTCCCACATGACTGATCCTAGTTTGAGTCTCAGACTCAGTGACTTGAAACTCACATGTGTGTCCATACCCCAAACCTCAAGAGGATAATAGAGAAGGGATTGAGGCACGGCCATCCCCCTGGGGAGTGATTTACGCCTTTCTGTCTCTTCTGTCTCTGTCTCTCCAGTGAGTACACATACTCTTTAGCAAAAATCTCTCAAAATATCATTAGAGATGTAAAATCATGTAAAACTCTGTCCAGATAACTACATAGTAACATCTAACAAATACATTTAGTGTTTCTACATAGACAAGGAACTTTAAAATTATGAAAAATACACAGTTTGGAATTTTATATGTTTTTTAGTTTATAGAAAATATATTTTAGTTTTGGGAACCAGCAGTTAGCGTAATGGCTATGTCGCTGGACTCCCATGTAGTCGACCACGGTTCACGTCCCGGACTGGGTGTCTTAAAACTAAGGCCGGGGGCGTGTGCGTGCGTTCCCAAGATCCCGAGAGGAGAATGGAGGAGAAGGGATTGCAGCGTGACCATCTCCCCTGGGGGGTGATTTCTCGCTTTCTGTCTCTATGTCTCTCTCTGTCTGTCTGGCGAACGCATGCGCCCTATAGCGAAAAACCTCTAAAAAAAAAAGAAAATATATTTTAGTTTATAGAATGTTAGCTATGCAAATAATACTTATCCATTAATTAAATATTTTCTTGAAATAGATAAGATGCCAAGGGACCAGCAGTTTGCATAATGGCTATGTCGCTGGACTCCCATGTAGTCAACTGCAGTTTGAGTCCTGGACCCAGTTGCTTAAACTCACACCAGGTGCATGTATGTACGTGCTCAAGATCCTGAGAGAATAATGGAAGAGAAGGGATTGTGGGGTGGCCCTTCCCTTTAGGGGATGATTTCTCGTTTTTTGTCTCTCTGTCTCTCTCTGTCTCTGGCGAGTGCATGTGCCATGCGCCCTATAGTAAAAACCTGCCCATCCCCCCCCCCAAAAAGATGCCAAAACTCACATTTATCAAGCAAATGGTTTCACATGACTTTTCTCCATATGGACCTGAGGGAACTATAAATAAATCTTCCTTAGTGGATTTGTTTTTAAATTCAATGTCTGAATATCCTATGTGGGGTTGAGCAAAGAAATTCTGTCATTTACTGGTCAATTTTTCTTTGTGCCCCAGAAATTCTCATTTCCCTTCATGTGCCAGAAAATAGCAGCCAAACATTTTATTTACATCAGAGACCCTAAATGTGATCATTAATTAAACAAGAGGACTCGAGTTTACTTTGTACCCTAGATTGTCACTACAGTAAGATCTGCTACTGAGACAGGGTTTCTTTTCAGTTTTGACAAAGACAAATCTTTCCATTATGGAAAAAAGGCTTACTTCTTTATTTCCTTATAGACAAATAGAAATAATTTAAAAACAGGAATCACTTTTTGTTTAATTTTATGTTCAAGTAGGCAGAATGGCCATTTTAAGAGTACTATAAAATAGGGACCAGCAGATGGCATAATGTTTACGTCACTGGAATCCCACATTGTCGACCATAGTCTGAGTCTCAGATCCGGTGACTTAAAACATGTCGGGAGTGTGTGCAGGCATGTCCAAGAGGAGAATGGAAATGAAGGGATTTTGGCGTGGTCACCCCCCTGGGGGGAGTGATTTCTCACTTTTTGTCACTCTGTCTGTCTGGTTCTGAGTACATGTGCCCTATAGCAAAACTCTCTCTAAACAAACAAGCAAACAAACAAAAGATTACTATAAAATAAATCTCAGTTATTGTAAAATGAAATATTTTAAAAATTATTTCAATTTATGGTTTTGTAAGGGATGAGTTAACAGTAGGTTTGTAACTCTATCCACCCCCTACCCAATCTCCTTATACATATTGACTGATAGATTAAGTAGATGGAAATTAAATGAGGATACTGTAGAGGTTACTATGTCCTGATTACTGAACTAGAAATGCGTTAAACAGGATATTTTCCCCAAAGATAGTTTTATTATAAATAATCTTGCAGCTGCTTGAACAACAGTCCAGCTGGTACAAGGATATGGGACTAGCTAAGTATAAAAGTAGAGACCACAAAGCCTATTAAAATCATCCTTCTGAAGAACAAAGCACATTGTGGTGCGGAAAAGGGACTTGAGAAGCCACATCTGATGGATTTGGGCTCTGTGGATATTAACATGGCTTATGGTAGGAGAAGTAATAATGACATCCTTTGTGAATAAAACTTACATCTTATGTCTTTGGTGATTTGGACCTCTGATAGTGCCATTTGTTGTACATCTCAAAGATTAAATCTTTATAGATGTCTTGCACTGTAGGTAACACACGTTGGTTAGTTACATTTTAGAAAGGAGCTTCGAGGAAGAAATCTAAAGCAGTGTTATCTATTTAACTTATTTGAGTGTCAGATAGTGAGCTAAGCCTGTAAGTAACTCATATATTTTGTAATTATCAAGCATGTGACAGACTATTTAATATGAAACTGATAATGGTCAAGCTTCAGGATATTTTTCATACAGGCTTCATTAAAGATCCTCTGATGGCTCCTAGAAATTTATTCACAGGGTCATATCACTGGTACAATTTTCCAAGGATATTTTGACCATGATGAGCTAAGAGCATTGTATTTCCACTCCAACTTCTGTCATCTTTCCTTGTGTTGGGGGTGGTGTTGGAAGGAGTCAACAAGGAGGAAATTCAGTGAGGATTTCATGTATTTGGAATTTGGACGATAGGTGTACATGGCGAGGCATAATTACATGGCTTACAGTTAATGTTAGGCATAATTAATGGCAGCAATCCTATGGTAGGATCAGCTTTTTGGGATAATCTCATTACTCACTATATTACAATAACCATAAAGGTATGATCCTATGTACCATGGCTTGCATGTGTTTGGTGTTGACCAGAATATGAAATCCATTGACAGTGGAGGAGAAACGACGTTTCTAATGGACAGAATCGGAAGCTAGTCTGTGGAAAATTCTCCCCAGTTTTGTCTGTATACAAGCAAAAAATGTAATAAAGCTTTTTCTAAATTTTAAAATATTTTAATGTTTTTATAATACAAGATGAAAAGAAGAAATATTTTTATATAGCAGGTTAGAAAAGCTTACTCAATTATAAATGAAAGAAATTCTTCAACAGAGTAACATTCGAAGAGATTGAATCATAGAAATGCTTTAGAAAGTTAATAAAAATATTTTCCTTGTATTTTCTGATTTTGTTTTGTTTTGGTTTAGGTTTGCTATAGGGTGTATACATTCGCTGGAGAAAGAGACGAGAGAGAGAGAGAGAGAGAGAGAGAGAGAGAGGAAAAGTGAGAATCTACCCCTCAGGGAAGATGACCAAGACACAATCCCTTCTCCTCCATTCTCCCTTCAGGATTTTGGGCACACACACATGTGCCCAGTGTGTTTTTCAAGCCCCTGGGTTGAAGACTAAAATTATGACGTTGGCCATATGGGACACAGCCACCTTAATCACTGTGACACTGGCTGGCCCTTGTATCAATTTTTCAAAAAGCAATAATTGGCATAATATCATTACTATTTCCAAATAGTCACTTCTATACTTTATTTAGCCTAGGCGTTTTTCCCCCTCAGGAACTATGCCAGATTGCATCAGGTTCATGACCCACCACTGCCTGCAAGGTCTTTATTATTCTTTGTATTTTTCACCTGAGTAACTCACATACGTTAGTGCCAGTACTAAAATGTCATCTGATGTGCTCCTTTTATTCCACTGATCTCTTTTATCCAGATTAAATCAATCATAAAGAAGTGAAAACTAAATCTGATGTCATGCAAAACACCATATCTATACATAGAAAGAACAAAAACAGACTGAACATTCAGTTAGCTAGTTACTCATTCTATGGAGTGCCAAATGTAAGGTTATTTTATCTAAAATGACAATACAACATCCCTGATGCAGGCTAACATGCAAAATATTTTCTCTTATTGCTCAACCTTCACTGAAGTAAGTATCTGATGTAAAGAATCCCTCTTGATTAAAAATACTTTTTATGTATGATTTAGAGATTGTATTTTGGGTAAAAAGTTCTGGGATATTTTTAATGTTGAAACTGTGGACATGTTTGAGACTTTCTACAATGTTTAATTAAGAATAAAATCTTCTTAAAATTTACGTATACTCTATCCTTATTTTGTAAGTATTGTCATGTGGTGTTTATTATTTTGTTCATGCGGGGAGTTTAAACAACTTGTATCTGAAGGGTAATATGCTTATTCAAAAGTGTAAAGGTATTCTAATCTGGATGGTCAAGAGAATCAAAAGCCACTTATGCAAAAGAGAGCAATTTGGAACCTGTTTAAGAAAGAAAATGACCAATCCAGGTAGACAAGACTTGAGTTTATTTATAAGATTCATACTCCCTTCTTAAAAGGACATTTACAGACTTGATTTCAAAAATAAAAAGAAACTCAGAATGACAAATGTTCATGTTTTAATTTCAATATTACAGGTATGCTGTTTTGTGATAAATTATCAGTTGAAAATATTCCAGTGGAATCTGGCATCAATTAATTTAACACTTTATTTAAGAAATAATAAAACATTTATTTTCAAGTCTTACATATATTATTTAAAATAGATACAAAGTTCAGTTTATAATTTTTAAAATTTTACTGCTATTTCAAGCTACCTGAAAGAAAATACCTTAGTGGAAAAAAAAAAATGCTTTGATTACCTTGAATAAGTATTACCTTGAATAACTTTTAAAACAAGTTCTATCAGTAACAATCCACCCATCTTTTTCAGTAATTAGGTAGGTCAAATGATTTCTAAAATTATCCTGGAAGGAAAGAAATAATATTTGTTGGGCAGGTAAAATAATATTTGAGACTATTACGCAATTTAGAATCAAATTCAAGAAACTGATTAAAAATCTAACATTGCACAAATTCATAAATAATTTCTTAGTTTCCATCAGTAATCTTAACCTGTATTATTGAAACACACTAAAAATAAGAACATGTGATAAGGTAGAGAAAAATTGTACACATGATTGTTTGCTTGATGGAAACATCAACTTGTTAAAATAGATTCTCATACATATTTTCCTGTCCAAAAATATAATCTTGCTTATTTTCCATATATACAAGTATTCTGTGAAATTCTGGATTCTGAAAAGTCTGAGGTAAAGCATTGAATAAAGCATTGAAATGCATGAATTTTTTGGCTGAAATTCAGCAAAGTTACTGTCAGCAGAGAAGAGTCAATCGGAGTGTGCTTCCAAAAGTCTTCCAGGATTTTGCTCTCTCAGAAATTGGTTGGCGACATCAAATAATTGAACTCTTCAACATCAATATATACAAAGGCATTTTATTATCAATCAAAGAAAGGGAATTAGAGACATCAGAAATTACAACTTAATTTTTTTCATAATACATATTTTTATTGCCATCATAGTTTTGCAATTGTCATGAAATTGGAGTCAGATGGAATTCAGAGACACGTGCAAGTTTTGGAATGGACACATAGATAACAGTATGGAACTGTACATAAAATAATTACAATTTATTAAACACACTGTTTTAGCACATCCTTCATGGATGGAAGTGAGCACCATTTTTATGAATATATATTTTTCTCTTTTTGTTTTCTACAGCACCAAAGAAATCCAAATGGGAAAAAGGAGAGATGAGAATTGGGAATGGAGACTCAGCCCTGTGTCCATCTCAGCCACACTATCTTATAACATAGGACTTTCAAAGCTTTTGTCATGTGATTCTGCCCCACAGGACATCAATATTTCTTAAACGGTACATGTACACATAGCAAGTTGTTTTCTATACCATCCTTATTCAAAACTTGCATGTGGCATAAAATGGGTTGGTGGCACCAAGGTATATTTTCTGTCGATTTCATATGTCCTTTGTCTTAATCTTAGCCCAGAAAACAAACAGGACCGACTTCAAATCCAAACTTCTGATTCTGATCACCAAAGTCATTGATCATGACATCCACAATAGGAACTTGATCAATTTTTGGCGTATTGATTTCAATCACAGTCTTTTCATAACCTTGTTTGGACTGTAAAATTAAGCAGAAAGAAAAAAGTTAAACATTTATTATTTTTAAAATAAATTACTTTTTCTTAAGCTTCTAAGTGGATGTAAGGTGAGGGAGAAGAAAAAAATAACTTGTTAATTATATATAACAATTCTCCTAATTATCACGATGTCACATGTAATTTTAAGTTTTGAATCTTGAGAATTACATTTCATGTTTAGCTGTAATTATCCAATTGTGACACTCTGACATATTACAATTAAAAATCTTATTGAGTTCATAAATACAATTTAATATGAAAATTGATATTGGTGTTTGATTCCTTTGTGTAAACAATATATTATTATTATTATAGTTATAATTAAGACATATATAATCAAATTCTTTAATGAAAATTTAAATATAGAAATTACAATGCAGGAGGTCAAAACTCAAAATATTTGGCTTCTATAAGTTCATTTTAAAATATTTAACAAATGACTATTGAAAAAGTTTTTGACACTTTTGCTCCATTAATTTACTTTGTTTTCTATTTTTGCATTTATTTATTTATTGTTATTATTATTTATACATTCAATCACTATACATCATTTAGATTATAAAGTTTAACCAGCACGATATATACACCTCAGTCCAGCCCAGTTGAGAATACTATACGCATGCTCATCAACAGATAATGAACCATATCTGTGTCCCACAAATGTCTTACCTCTCTATTTTTCCCCCAAATTTTCTTTCCTATGTTTTTCCACTCTACTCTCCTTCCACTTTGTCCCCATTGTCCATAACAATTTTTAATGCTTTTATATCCTCTAGTGTTTCAGTCTCTACTATAGAGTGCAGACAGTCAGTATATGTTAAGTGGAGACATACAATGTCTCTCTTTCATAGCCTGACTTGCTTTACTCCACAACATATTTTCCATACTTGTCCACTTTCTATCAAATGCCAGGACCTTGTTGTTTTTTATGGCTGAATAGTTCTCCATGGATTATATGTGCTACAAATTTTCAATCTAGTCATCTGTTTGTGGACATTTGGGTTAGTTCCATGTCTTAGCAATCAAGAATAATGCTGCTTATAAATATAATTGTGCAAGAGCTTTTCTGGCTAAGCATTCTCCTTTCTTTTGGGTAGATACCTAGGAGTGGAATTGTTGGTATATGATAGTTCTATTTGAAGGTCTTTGAGGAACCTCTATATTGTTCTCCACAGAGGCTGGACCAATTTACATTTCCACTAACATTGTAGGAGTGCTCCCCTTTTAGCAGGGCCTCTCCAGCACTCATCATTTTAAATTTTTTTTAACCTTTGCCATTGTGACAGTGGTTAGGCAATATCTCACTCGTTTTGATCTGCATCTCCGTTATGATGAAGGATGTTGAGCATTTTTCATATACTTTTTGGCTGTTCATATGTCTTCCTTAGAGAGTTGTTTATTCAGCTTATTTTCCCATATTTTAATTGGGTTAATAATTGTCTTCTGGGTAAGCCGCTTGAGTTCCCTGTGTATTCTGGTTATCATTCCCTTATCTGAGGCACAGTAAACAAAATTCTCTCCGATTCTGAGAGTTGTTGATTCACACTAGTTACGGTGTCCTTTGCTGTGCAAAAACTTCTTAATATGATGTAATCCTATCTGTCTATTTTGGGGATTATTGCCTGTGCTTTGGTGGCCTTGCTTAAGAAGTCTTTGCCTACCTCAATGTCTCCCAAAGTTTCTTCAGTGTTTTCCACCAGTTGTTTTATAGTTTGTGGTCTTAGGTTTAGATTTTTGATCCACTTTGACTTGATTTTTGTTAATGGTTATAGATAGGGGTTCAGATTCATCTTTTTGCAGGTGGATACCCAGTTCTTCCAGCATCATTTGCTAAAGAGGTTTTCCATTTTCCCACTGGATTGATCAATTGACTTTATGCTTTGGGGTTTATTTCTGGGGTCTCTACTCTGTTCCATTGTCCCTTATGTCTGTTTTTGTGCCAGTACCATGCGTTTTAATTATCACTGCTTTGTAATATATTTTGGGTCAGGAAGTAAGATGCCACCCACTCCACTCTTCTTGTGCAGGATGGCTTTGGCAATATGGGGTCTTTTATAATTCCAGAAAAATTCTGATTGTCTTTTCTAGATCTGTGAAGAATGTCTCTTGTAATTTAATAAGGATTGCATTAAATATTAGATTAATTTGGGGGAGGATTGTCATTTTAATCATATTAATTCTGCCAATCCAGGAACATGGGATGTCCTTCCACTTTTTCGTATCCTTTTTTATGTCCTTTATTGGTTTTCATAGTTTTCCTTACAGAGGTCTTTGATTTCTTTGGCCATTTGTATTCCTACATATCTTATACTTCTTGCAGCTACGGTAAATGGGATTACTTTCTTCAGTTCTGTCTCTGTATGCTTGTTGTTTTTATATAGAAATGCTATAGATTTTTGTAAGTTAATTTTGTATCCTGTCACTTTACTATATACATTTATTACTTCAAGAAGTTTTTTCGTGTAAACTATTGGGTCTTCTAAATATACAATCATGTCATCTGCAAACAGTGATAATTTCAGCTCTTCTTTACCTATTGAATCCCTTTAATTTCATTTTCTTGTTCGATCACATTGGCTAAGACTTCCAGTACTATATTGAATATGAGCAGAGAAAGTGGGCAGCCTTGTCTTGTACCAGTTTTTAGTAGAAAGTCTTCAGCTTTTTCCCATTCAGCATAATGTTAGCTATAGGTTTTTCATAGATGACTTTTATTATGCTGAGAAACTATTCTTATATGCTGATTTTCCTGAAAGTCTTAATCATGAAGGAATGTTGTATTTTGTCAAATGCTTTTCTACATCGATTGAAATGATCATGTGGTTTTTATCTTTCTTGCTCTTAATATGGTGTATTATGTTTATGGTTTTGCATATGTTGAACCACACTTGCATCCCTGGAATAAAGCCTACTGGGTCATGATAAATAACCTTTTTTATGTGCTGTTGGATATGGTTTGCAAGTATCTAGTTGAGAATTTTTGCATCTATATTCATCAGATATATAGGCCTGTAGTTTCCCTTTTTTCTTGTATCCTTACAGGTTTGGGGAATGAGGTTGATGGAGGCTTCAAAGAATGAATTTGGGAGAGTGCCTTCCTTTTGGATCTCTAGAAACAGTGTGAGTAGAATGGAGGCTACTTCTTTGAACATTTTATAAAATTCAGCAGTGAAGCCATCGAGATCTGGACTTTTCTTTGTTGGGAGGTTATTTATTACTGATTCGATCTCATTGCTTGATATAGTAATATTCAGGCTTTCTATGTCCTCCTGGGTCAATCTTGGTAGATTATATGTGCCCAGGAATTTGTCCTTCTTATCCAAGTTCTCTTCTTTGTTGGCATATAGTTGCTCATAGTATCCACTAATGATGTTTTGTATTTCTATTATGTCTGTTGTAATGTTGCCTTATTAATTACAAATTTGATTTATCTGGTTCCTTTCTCTCTTCTTCTTAATTATTCTAGCTAATGGTGTGTCAATCTTGGGCTATCTTTTCAAAGAACCAGCTTTTCCTTTCATTTATTTTCTGTATAGTTTATTTATTTTCTATTTCATTCATTTCTGCTCGAATCTTTATTATTTCTTTTCTCTTGGCATTTTTTGGATTTTTTTCATTGTTGTTATTTTTCCAGTTGCCTGAGGCATGATGTTAGGTTGTCCTTTTGTCACCTTTCCATCTTTTTCTTGTGCTCACTGATTGCTATGAATTTCCCTCTTATGACTGCTTTTGCAGTGTCCCATAAATTACGGAAACTCGTGTGCTCATTATCATTCATTTCCATGAATCTTTTGATTTCAGTCCTAATCTCTTCAGCAGTCATTCAGAAGTAGGTTAGTTTCCATGTATTTGTATATTTTTGAGGGGTTTTCCCGAGATTAATATCAAGTTTAATTAGGGAACCAGCAGTTAGCATAATGGCTATGTCGCTGGACTCCCACGTAGTCGACCGCGGTTCGTGTCCCGGACCCGGTGGCTTAAAACTCACGCCGGG
>NW_006200742.1:489250-494113 GCF_000334495.1 Tupaia belangeri chinensis | reverse complement strand
CAAGTTTAATTCCATCATAGTTGGAGAAGATGCTGGATATAGTTTCTATGCCTTTGAATCTGTAAAGGCTGGTTTTGTGCCCTATTATGTGGTCAATCTTTGAGAAAGTACCATGCAGGGTTGAAGAAAATGTATATTTTGTGTTTTTTTCAGTGGAAAGTTCTATAAATGTCTATCAAATCCATCTCATTTATGGTATCATTTAGATTCTGAATCTCTTTGGTAGATTTTTTTGTTTGTTTTGTTCACCTGTCCAATGGAGATAATGAGGTGTTGAGATCGCCAATAATTACTGTGTTACAGTCTCTCTCTCCTTTCAGATCTAGCAGTCTTTTCTTTACATATTTGGGTGATCCTCAGTTGGGTGCTTAGATATTTATAAGCGTTATTTCTTGGTGAATTAGCCCTTTTACTACTATATAATGCCCCCCTTTGTCTCTTCTTACAGTTTCTATCTTAAAGCCTATTTTGTCCAATATCAGTATAGTGACTCCTGTTCTTTTTTGGTTTCCATTTGCATGGAATACAGTTTTCCAGCCCTTCACTTTTAATCTATGTATGTCTTTATCCATGAGATGGGTTTCTTGTAGGCAGAAGATGGAGGGTTTCTGATTTTTAATCCATTCTGCCAGTCTGTGTCTCCTGATTGGATAATTTAATCTGATAACATTCAATGTTATTATAGATATTTTCAGACTTGTCCCTACCATTAGGTTGGCCATATTCTTGGTTGGTTTTGTTCTCTTATTGCTGTCTGTCTCTCTTTAGTTTTCTTGGTATAGTGCTCTTTTCTGAATTTCTTGAAGAGCTGGTCTAGAGTTGGTAAATTCTCTCAGGTTTTGTTTATCCAAAAATGTTTTTATGTTCTTTTCCCATATGAAGGAGAATCTTGCCGGGTAGAGTATTCCTGGTTGAAATTTTTTTCACTTAACACTTTGAATATATTTCCCCACTCTTTCTTTGATTGCATTATATCTGATGAGAGGTCCGATGTTAGCCTGATGGGATAGCCTTTGTAAGTGATTTGATGTTTCTCTCTTGCCAATCTTAGTATCTTGTCTTTGTGATTTTGGCCAATCTAGCTATGATTGCCATGGACAGGATCTTCTTGGATTGATTCTACTTGGGATACTTTGTGCCTTTCTAGACTTGGAAAGTTTTTTCCCAGAATTTCATGGAATAGGTTATTAATGCCCTTATTAGTTTCTTCACCTTCTTGGCTAAAAATTATTTGGATGTTTGAGTGTTTCATAGTATCTAGTATTTCGTATATATTATCTTCAGTTTGCTTGTTTTTTTTCTCAGGAGTTTTGATTAGTTTTTTCTAGGTCAGAGGTTTTGTTTTCTACTTCCAAGATTCGATCTTCTGCATGGTCTTACCTACTTTTAATACTTTCGAGGGACATTTTGATTTCTTGTATTGCAGTCTTCATATCTAACAGTTCTGTTTGATTCTTTTTATGGAGTCCAATTCTTCTTTCATATTGTGAAAGGACTTCCTCATCCCTTGTAGCTCAATGTCTCTTTTCTCTTGCATCTCATAAGAGTTTTGTTGCTATAAATATTCTAAATTCTTTTTCTGACATTTTGATAATATCTTCTAATTTTTCTCTACTTGGAGAAGAGTTACAGTGTTCCCTTGCTGGAGATGTATTACTTGATTCTCTCATTCTGGAGGCTCTTCTTTGATTTTTAGTCATTTGGTAATGTATTCGCTTTTTGCTAATTTGTTGGAGAAGGATTCTGTAACTGTGAGCTCATGTGTTGCCCTTATTGTGAAATAATTTGGTGCTATTTTCTCCCTTCTACTGTGTCCTCCAGTGTGGGAATAACAGAAGGAGTTTTGCAACAGAATTTAAGAAGGGGAATTTCACTCTTTTTGCAATCACTACAGTGAGGTGCAAGGAATTCTCTAAAATTCACAATGTTCAGATATTTAGCTGCTATGCACCTAGTCTTCTCTAGGCAGTAGGTAAGGGCTGAGCAGTAAAACAGGAAAAACAGGAAAGTAAGGTGAAAGAAAAGAAAGTAGAAAAATAGAAATAGGAGTCAAAAAGCAAAGAATAAAGAAGGAAAGAACTAGAACAAAAAGAGGAGAAAAAAAAACAGAAATCACATCACAGAAAATAAAATTGGGTTAAAAATGGAAAACCACATGGGGTGCAAGTGCACCATACAAGGACCAACAGAGGCAGAGGTGGAAGTGCCTGAAAGGTTTCTGTCCTCCTTATGGGAAGAAGAGACAAATTAGCAAGAGAAAGGCACAAACAGAGCAGAAAGCAGCTTTTCAAAAAAGAGAAGAATAAAGTTAGAAGGGACAAAGAAGAAGGAGGGCGAGAAGCTCTTGCCTACCTTACTAGCACTGTCTGGAAGTGGGGCCTTGGCTGGGGGAGGTGCTTCACAGCTGTGAAGCTGAATCCAGAGGGCCAACAGAGGCAGAGAGCTGTTTTTTATTTTTTCATTCTTCATTTATAATTGTTATTTCCCTTCAGTCATAAATATACAGCTAAATGAGCTTTTTAGACTATTCTATAAATTATATTCTTACATGGAATTTCCATATATGAAAAATAAAAGAAATCATTCCAGAGAATAATGATAACCAAAAAAATAGAAGACACCAAACTGGGATAACGTAGTGCCAAATAACAAACTCCTTATAACCAAAATACAGGGCTATAAGTTAGCTGTGGTATAAGTATATAATGGTGATTCCTTCATCTTTCATATTAAAATCATGGATTAAGGAGGCAAATGACATAAAGTTTTTTTTTTTTCTTTTCAAGAATAACTAGCTGCAATATAATTCAAATTTAGGAACAATAAAATAACATCTGATCCAAGATTACCTCCTGTTGCTACTTTTCAAATGTCGCTATGTACATGTTTCTGTGTTCAGTGTCTGTGTGTGTGCATCTGTGTGCACACTGTGGTTTCTCTACCGTATTTTAATACGTCAGTGTTCAGTGTCACCTCCTGATAACAACGGACGTCCATTTCACAGGAGAAGTCTGGCTTAGAACCAAAGGCAGCTGGCTGCATGCTGCCCCTTATCCCTGTGAAGGGACGCAAGCGCAATCACTCACCGCACAGCCGTCCTGTAGTGCTTTGATGTAGGGGTTATTGTCATAGGACATCTCCTCGTCATTTGATCCCAAGAATCGAAGTGCTTTGTCATAAGTCCCTGATGACACATCATACCAGGCTGCTGACTGATGACAGTGGTAGGTAAAATTTTGCCGAGCAGAGGCAGTCAGAAGTTTCAGGAATGTCATTTGCACCATATTAATGGAATTGCCTTCAATGTCTACATATGAAAGCTGGGAATAAAAGAATAAGAAAGCCTGTAAAGACTCTCTCCTCTTTTCTGCTCTGAAAGATAAAATCATTATCAATAGCGAGCTGTGATGCCAGAAGCATGTAGATAAATCAATAGCCCATTCTAGCCTAATAGAGAAGGCATACTTTGAGGGTTAGAAGATTCAGAGGCAGGATTTTAGGAAATCAGGGTTGTATCCCACCTGAGGTATTTGAACTACTGTTTATCTTTGAAAGAAAAAATCACTTTATCTCTATGTTTTAATTTACTAATTAGTAAAAATGAGAAAAATGTGCTTTACTTTCTAAAACCTGTTTCATTATATTTATGTATTTTCTTTTTTTCCCCTTCAATTTGCTATCAACTACATGTGCTCACCAGAGAGAGACAAGTTTTTTGAAAGAGAGGGGAAATGAGAAAGCAGCTCCCATGAGGGATGACCACACCAGAAATCCCTTCTCTTCAAGATTTTGGACATGCATGTACATGTGCCCAGGGTGCTTATCAAGTCACCAGGTCTGAGACTCGAACCGCACAATAGGTCATATGGGTTCCAGTTGCTTAACCACCATGCCACTGGCCATATTTGTTAATCTTTTTTTAAAAGAGTAGTAAAATAAGGAACAAATGAAAATTGAAGAATGTCAATACAATGCAAAAGATGTTTTATGTTGTTTGACTTTTCCTAGTCCTTTCGAAACATTTGTAGTGTATTTGCTTTACACAAATATTTAAACCTGTCTCTGTACTTTTTATTATGGGAACATATTTCCACTTTCTGCACAGGCATGCCTATTTTTTCTTTTCTTTTCTTCTTATTTTTAAGGTTTTTGCTTGCTGGAGAGAAACAGAGAAAGACAATGAGAGAAAGTGAGAAATTGTCCCCTGGGGGATGGCCACGCTGCAATCTCTTCTTCTCCATTCTTCTCTTTGGATTTTGGGAATGTATGCGCATATGATTTGATTATTAAGGGTCTGGGACTCAAGCCACTGTTGACTATGTGGGAGTCCAACACCTTAACTGCCACACCACCCACTGGTCTCAGTTTTTCTATTTTTAAATAATGTGCATATTCATCACTATATCACCAGGAACAATAAAAAAGCCTGAGACAACAAAAGTGAATATCTGTTGAGTCAATATGTATTCTGTATCTATAGCAAGAAAATAGTCTAAGTTATAAATCATTAAAAACCATCTATCATAGTTTTCAATAGTTGTATGGGGTATAATTGAAATATGCGCACTTAGCTGAAATCTATAAACCTAAATTAAAACATAATATGTAAGGAGCCAGTCTCTTTGCCTAGTAATTAAGAGAGCTCAATCCCACACGGTTCATAGCACAGTTTGAATCCAGCCCCAGGAAGTTGAAAACATGCTAGATGTATGTACATGTGTGCCCCAAATTCCAAAAGAATGGAGAAATGGAAAATAATTTTGGTGTGACTATGTTCCTTTGGAGAAACGTTTTTTCACTTTCTCCCCCTCTCTCTGTCTCTTCTTCCTCTTTTTTTTTTTTTTTTTTTTTTATGTTGGTGCT
>NW_006200742.1:462119-487119 GCF_000334495.1 Tupaia belangeri chinensis | reverse complement strand
GCCTCTCTAACCGGCAAGAGCAATGCTCTATAGCAAAAATCTCTCTTAAAAAGTTTTAAAGAAAATTATTAAAGTGAACTGTTAATTAATTATATGGAATTATTTATTTAAGTAAACTTGTGCTACAATACCCATGAAGGGTCAGTCAGTTCACATTATTTCCAAATGTAACAGTCCTAAAACACACATACACACACACACACATATACATTCCAAAAATATTCTTGCAGAAAATGAGATAGAAGTTGTCAGAAATACTAAATGAATATCATATTTCTATACCTTATATTTCTAACTCAATCTGCTTTTATGATGTCTATCTCAGGGACTTAAGAAATGTACACTTTATTTGATCATGTTACTTTAATAGTATTAGTATATTTTTATTCACTTTGACACAAAGTCTAAAATATTTTCGATTGTTTTATTGTGGTTTAAGAGTTAGTAGATTGAGCAATCTACAGAATGCATGGAGTCCTGCTCAGTGTGCTTTGGACTTTCACAGTAGGGTCTAGAAATACATCAGCTGAGCATCACTTACAGAGTTCAAGACAAGCCATAATACATACCAGCTTTCCTCTCTTAAATTCACTAAACCAACTTCCTGGTTTCTCCTTTGGCCATGATGAAATTCTTACCTATTGCAAAAGAACAGAAAAAGTAGAAAGCAGGTGAAAATCATGAACAGATATTTTTATGCACATTATCAATAATTTTCAGTAAGACTAAGAGACTGAAGTCTTTTAAAATAGATCTACCTTGGATTACAAAAGAATGAGACAGAGCAAAATTTGAGATTGATTCTATGGTTTCCATGTAGTAAAGACTATCATTTTCTTCCTGTTCTCTTACTATTATTATTATTTTAGATTAAGTGAGAGATTTGCGCTATGGAGTGTGTACTGCCAGAGAGACAGACAGCAAGAAACTACTCCCCCCTCCCCGAAGGGGGACGGCCATGCCACAGTTATCTTCTCCTCCATTCTGCTCTTGGGATTTTGGGCTCTCAGACGCACACATACGCCTGAATTTCAAGCCACTAGGTCTGAAACTTGAACTGCGGTCGACCACATGGGAGTCCAGCACCTTAACCACTATGCCATCTGCTGACCCTATCTTCTTGTTCTTTTCTCTTGTGGCTCAAGAAGAAAAGTGGGGAAAAGCATCTGCTAGAGGCATACTAAGAGTACAGGAGATGCTGGTGGAACAGTAAGGTGACCGCTTGCCAGTCAGGTGATGAGCAAGGCAGGCGCCATCAGCCACAGCCCACGGAGCTGCTCGGAGATCAGAAGGGGACACTATGAAAAGTCAGGGGCAGGAAGCAGGTCTAATTTTGTCCTGCTGGGAAGAATATTTAGACTCTTTTTTGGATCTGTAATTATTTTTTTTTCTTTGTAAAGATCAGCAAATTAGAAGGGTGTTTAAGTACTCACCAGAGGAAACTTTACTGATCAGTATAAGGGGAGGCATTTCTTTATTTTCTCATATTTCTCTGGAGGCTAGAACCAGCGAACTTTATTTCACTTCCCACATGCCAAGCAGGGTTGAGAGATGGAAGTTGCTCTGCCTCCTGCCACTACTACATACTCTATACTGATGAATTTAATTGTTTCCCCAAAAAGCATTAGCCACACATAAAATTATAAGCTTGGCCTTCAGGAGTTTCCTGTAACTTCGTATGCCTAGATCATTTACATAATTTGCATTCATTTATCACATGAATACAAATAAAGACTAAATTTCCTACTTATAAAATAGTTGGAAAATATAATTATGCTAGTGAAAAGTCTTATATTAATGCTTTGTATTTAGCATTAAGGAGAGAATTCAAGGGCACTGATGCTGTTAGGTCAAAGTCAAGGAATCTCTTTAGAGAGAATAAGTGAGAAACAGGCCTGTGCAGACAATACACTTATTTTATATAAATGTTAATTCTTCACAAAATTGTATATTTTGACCATAATATGCAGCTGTGAGTTACACCATGTGGTAACTAGGCAGAATATTATATATGCACTAAAATTTGAGATTCAGCTGTGCTGTGTCATAGAAAGCATAGAATTTGAGAGAGCAAGCAGGTGCATAAAGAATGCATCTGGGTAAAAAACAAAGGCGAGAAGTATTTGTTAACTGTGTGCATCACTTTGGTGTCTTATTCATGTTTATGCAAATGAAATGCTCTAATTACTCTGTAAGAAAAGCAGATAAATGGAAATATGACAGTATAATGTCCCTGTTTAGTTCAATATTGCAAAAACATGGCAGGAACTGTCAACATTCACCACCAAAACAGATTGGTACTTACTCCCTCAGATTTTTTGTCTGGATAAATGCAAGTCTCACCACCAGACGTGAAATTACAGTAAACTTTGAAGGAATCGCCTGAGCAACCTTGGTTAGGATCAATCCAGTATTCACCTAGAAGGTATTAAAAATAATCATATACAAATGTATTGATATGAAAGTTAAATGCATTATATATCCAATTTTATTAGAAACAGGAATGTGGAAAATAAATATTCATAGATTGTCTCGCATTTATACTTTTGCACATATTGAGGTATACGCCTAAATGACCAAAGTATGATCCTTTGTCTTATATGCTTCAAATCTTTGAAAATACTCCATATGATCTACCTGGACAATTATTTTTTATTCTTAGCATGCCTAACACATTTGGGTTTCATCTTAAATGTCACCTCTTAAATATTAGCATTCTATTTATACACCTGTAATAAATTGCCTGCACACTAGAAGCAGATACACTTGATTCCAAATCTAGCAAGTATTATGTACTACTTAAATAATGTTAGTATGATAATCAATATATTATCTTCTAGCTTATTCATGTTTAACAATGGAAGTGGTAGCATCTACCGAACCTCCGTGATCATATTCTTGTCTTACTTTGTAAAATGGTTTCATAGTAAATGTACTTCCTTTTCAAATGAGGTCCTGAGGAGGACTCCTTTATTAAGTGCAGTCAGCTAAGAATGCCAGTATGAAAATGCTGCAGAATGAATTCTACCATAGGAATAACCATGAGCATGAATTTGATGTTATATGAGTAAAGATGATAAGCAGCAAAAGTAACACAAAGTTATTTTTTAAATAGTTGACAATATTATTTTTCAATAAGAGTTATTGAGAAATGGTACTGCTAATACATGTGATGATTACTCTGTATCCATCCTCTCATGTTTTTCATGCTGCCTCTCATTCTAAATTAGTTTGGATTAGTCAATCCGCTGGCTATGAACTTTTTTAACATCTTAAATGCTCCGTTTCTTAGCTTAGTATTGGAACTCAAAAAATGCAATGCCAACCTGCTTTATCCTTTACTACTACTTGTGCATAAACAGAGGAAGAATTTCAATAGTCACTAAGCTTCTCCTATTTTTTTTGGGGGGGGTAATTTTAATATCTTTTTAACCAAAACATTTATACTTTTTGGGATTACTCCATTAATAGATTAACTTCTAAAACGAAAGAAAAACTACCGAAAAAAGAGAAAACATTCATGATTTTTATCAACAAGAGATAACTACTCTTATTCTTTGATAATTGGAATGATGTGGGATGCATCATTATTTTTTATCTTGATTTATTCAGTTAATATTGTTTTTAAATGTTATTTCAACTACTATATTAATAGCTTAATTATTAAGATACATCTGCTAAGAAATGTGGTTCAGGATCCTATGGATACAATGTTTAATTTATCTCTCATTTATTCATCTCCCATTTTCACTTCTACATCCTAACTTAGGCTGCCATCAGCTCTTCTCAAGATTTGCTCTTAATCACCTTCCTTTGATTTCATTTTGCTTCTTTCCAAATCACTTCAAATCATTCTCCAGTTTGCTCAGAATTGTTCAGCCACATAAATCTTCTTTCAATTCCTTCAAAACACCAAGAACTTACCTTCTTTGAAGCCTTACAAATGTTCCACACTCTGCCTGAAATACTCTTTTCATTCTTTGCATTACTATCTCTTTAAGGTTTCAGCTTAAATGTCACCTCCTTAAATATTAACTCCTGGTCATCTAAAATGAATCATCCCTTAATCATCAAAATGCTCAGCTGTTTTTTCCATAGTATCTATCATAATATGCTATTAGTATTATTTTTGAGATTTCCTATCTTTATCATTAGATAATTAGCAAATTTAGAGCATTATTTTTTTCTGTTCATCCATGAATCTCTATACGAAGAATAGTTCCTGGCACTACTAAACAAATAAATATTTTATCTTAATTAATTAATTACTACATTAAAGAATTAATGAGGCTACTTTTTATATAAAGCCACTGAGAACTGTAATCCACAGTGACCTTACCATTCCCACAATACATATAATTTTTACCTTGACTACACCAGTTCTGCTTAATCATATATTTTTTCATAATTCTGTACATGTAATTGTATTTTACATTTGATTTTCAATTATGCCTACCTTATTCATCTAGATTATATATGTAGGAATCTCATCATACAGTCATATATTATCTTTATTCTTATATAGAGACCATAGAAACTCAACAGGAATTTTCTTATAGGCCAAATATATTTAAATTTGGAAATAGAAGGAAAATTTTCTGACACATGCTCAGACTAAATTATTTACAGTGAGAAGTTAGAATCTTCTTATAATGCATTGATCTAAATATACTTTCCCCAAATAAACATATAAGTTTGAAAAATCTGTATTTTAGTTTGTAATAACTTCCATGTTTTAGTTTGAACAGGCTGTGTTTAATTAATACAAGATTTTATGACATTCTTCCTTAAGGGTGGCTGTTTCTAAATGTCATCAAGCTTTTCTATCTGCACTGAGTTGTTTAGGTCACAGTTACAACATTCATTATGGGATTCATACAGAAAACATACCTTTTCAGGAGTAAAAAGGGAGGTAAAATATTTCAGTATAAACTGGGAGATTTAAAATCAGATAAAAATATGTTCCTTGTTAGTTTACTAATTATATGAATTTAGTTTACCAGTTTAGCACTGTCTCCCTTTCAGAAAGATAACTGTGCAAAATGTCTTATATAAGAATAGGTATGATAATTATCTTTTTCTTTTTTTTACAGAGATTTTTGCTATAGGGTGTATGCACTCAAAAGAGAGACAAAGAGACAGAGAGATAGAAAGTGAGAAATCACCCCCATGGGGGATGGCCACACCGCAATCTCTTCTCCTCCATTCTCCTCTTGGAATCTTGGGCACACACACACACACACACACGCATGCCCAAGTTTTAAGCCTCCGGGTCCAAGACTCAAATGGTGGTTGACTACATGGGAATGTAGCCATGTAACCATTATGACACTTGCTGGTCCCAATAAATTATCTTAATTATTATTGCTAAATAAGCTATTTGCAGTTGATTATTTTTATCTGAAAGTATCCAAATTCTTAAATATTCTGTGTATCAAAGATCACAAAACTTACATATTAAATATCCAACTATTATGCTATTTAATCATATCTACATTATTCCTATTAATGTAAAGTACTAAGCATATCATTGTGTCAATTTTAACTAATCATATTGATGCAATCATCATTATGTATTCATATACATATATAAATGTAAAGTTAGTAACAATCATATAGTGATATGAACATATGTGTACACACATAAAACTTATACTAGGATAGATACTATGAGACAAAATACATTTAACCTATCTATAATCATTGAAAAATGATCTTGTCATAATTTAATAAAACCTTATTTAACAGACAAGGCTTTTCCAAAGTAGAACTTAAATTGCACAGTGTAAATGACTTTTTCTGTCTACAAGACTAGAATTAATAATTATTTGGTTCAGTTTTATTTAGAGACTATATTAAACATTTAACTAGAATTAATGAGCTGACAGTGTACCTCGGTAACTCAGTGCTTTTGCTTTGTCATGTATTATTAACATACCATCTGGGAAGTCAGGATGGCTGAGTTGCAGGTCTTTGCAAGTTCGGGCTGGATTGGTCTGAGTACCCATTGGAAACTTCATATGCTCAATGTCTTGTTTCAGGGAATTGAGGGAACCAAATATTTCCTCCATTCCATCCGAGTAATCAAGAATATTATCATCTGCATCTGCCTGCATGCCTTCAGTATGTCTTCTTGTTTTTTTGGGGGACAAAATCGGTAAAGGCTGAATGACCTCACCCGGTGGACCCTGTGAAGAAGATAATGTGAGTATAACTGCTTCTAGAAGTAAATTTTTCTTCAGATATGAGCTATTACAAGTTTATTTTTTTGCTACAAAAATTATATTTGGTTCAGCTTTTCAGTGACTATAAAATATATGATGTATGGTACATTTATGAATATGTGTGTTAATTTTGTAAGTTCTTTTAAAAGGAACCTTATTAACACAATGAGATAGACATTCAAAACATAATTTCTGCTCTTTATACATTAGTATAGTAGAGGTTTACGTATATCTATGTTATATATGTTATTCTCTTATTTATTAATTAACTCTCACATCTATGCCCTTTCTCCACGACTGGATTTTAATTTCTGAGGATTAAAACAGCATCTTTTAAAATATATTTTTATTTTCTTTTATACATTCAATCACTATACATTACTTAGCTTGTAAAGTTAATTTTCCAACATGAACACATTTCACACCAGTCCAGGACAGCACTTTTAAGATATTATGCTAACTAATAGGTTGCCTACTACAGTTGAGAATAATTTATATTAAGAAACACCGAACTTAAAAAATACATACATATTAGCTTGCTTTAAATATGTACAACTTAAATCTTTATAAATTAACAGACTTAAAATAAATGGAATCAGAAATGAACTTATTTATATGGAAGAGCGATACCAAATAGTTAAACCATACTGTTATGGGTTGAATTGTGCCCTACCGAAATTCATGTGTTGATGTCCTTCCTCCCAGCACTTCAGAATGTGATCTTATTTTTAAATAACATGGCTACATTTACAGTTATTCAAGTTGAGATGAAGGCATTAGGTGGGCCCTATCCAACGTAACTGACAGTCTTTCAAAAAGGGGAAATTTGGTCACAGAGATGATGTGAAGAGACAGTGAGAAGTCAGCCATCTACAAACCAAGGACAGAGACCTGGAACTGTGAGACAACAGGTTTCTGTTTAAGTCACTTGGTCTCTGGTAATTTATTATGACAGTTTTAGGAAATGTATACACATATATAGTTAGATACATTTTAGCTTAAGAAATTAAATATTTTTGCTATAGCGTACATGTGTTCATTCACTGGAGAGACAGACAGATATCCCCCAGGGGGATGGCCATGCTGCAACCCCTTCTCCTCCATTCTCCTCTCAGGATTTTGGGTATGCATGTACATGCACCCAACATGAGTTTCAAGATGCCAGGCCCGGGACTGAAACTGCAGCCGGCCACGTGGGAGCCCAGCATCTTAGCCACTACACCACTGCTGGTCCCCACATGGGTCAATATTTTAATTCTTCCACTTTACAGTTTTATGATGCCTGGAAATTTTCCGTATTAATAATATTGGGTCATTGGAAAAGTCAAGATATATTTTTCTATGTTTTTCTATACAAAAACACATCATGACTTTTCTAAAGATCCAATAGTATTGTAGCTATTCTTATTGCCTTTACTTTTATCATTATATGTACCAGGAAATAAAATGCCAAGCATTTGAACTTTGTCTTTACTTCTAGAGTTGGGAATAAATGAATTGTTGTGGCACACAAAATATGTTTCATTAAAATGTGACATAAAAAAGTATATAATCAAAACACGGTTATTTTAATATATATTATGGTTTGAATGTGTCCTTTAAAAATTCATGTGTTAGGATTTGGTTATGATGGGATTAAGAGGGAAAAACTTAATCTGACTATAGTGTTGAGAGGTGGAGCCTCTGGGAGGAGATTAGGGTCAGGATGGGACCCTCATGATTGGATATTCATGGGATTCTCAGGAGACAGAGACAAGGACACAAAGTCTGCTCTGCTCACATTTAGTGAACTCTGCATCTTGGGACTCTGCAGAGAGTGCTCACCATCAAGAACCTCACCTCATGTGGCTCCTGGATCTTGGACCACCAAGTCATTAGCTGAATAAAACCTCTATACTTTATTAGTTATCCAAACTCAGGTATTTCTATTATTAGTAACCCAATGGTATAAAATAATAATCAAGATATCTGTATATTATTAAGAGTAAAATCAATTTTAAAATAAATATTGACATGTAGATGTAGTTACTTAATTAACACAGTTACCATTTCCTATAAAACCAACAATGGTGACAGAATGTGCTTTTTGTCTACCTTATGAACTCAAAAAAAAATATCAGAAGTCTCCAGACGTGAATTATCAGAACATCACTCTTAGCATGCACTTACTGGAGGTCCAGGAGGCCCTGGAAGACCACTGTCACCTTTCTGACCAGCAGGTCCCTGTTTGAAAGGAAAACGGACAGGATATAAATAAGGACTAAGGTAACAGAAGACGCTTCATTGAGAAATTAAAATGCAAAAAGGAAAAGTACTTACACTAGAGCCTTTGTTGCCCTTTGGACCTTGAGGACCCTAGAAAATGCAAGGGCAGAAAGCATAGATAAATATCTGGAGCATTCGTGTCTCCTTGGGATAGCCGTAATTTCATGAGACCCATTGGTCTTGTACTTACAGGCAAGCCTGGAGGACCAGGTGGACCTATGGGACCAGCAGGACCTGGAATTCCCTAAAAAGGAGAATTGTCCAATTTAGACTTTTCCTCAGCTTTTCTACTTTCATGTTTTACATAACAATGCACATTTTGAAATCTAGAGAATTTGAAAATACTTAAGAATAGCTTAAAAATACTCCATTGTAAATCTATCTACTCTGAAATATTTTCCTTATTTTGTTGGAAAGTTTATCATTTTTGTCATACACACATATGTATATTTATAAAATTTTTATCTATACACTTTGTATTCCTACAAATCTAAGAATGAAATTTTCATGAGATGGGAATTTAATACATGTTTGCATAGCTACTGAATTGTAGTTTTTATAATTCCTCATTTATTTATATTTTTTACTTGTCTACTTTAAGGTTAAATAAAAATATTTTTTGAAAACTCCACGGGCTTAAGCAATTAGAATAAAGATGCCCTAAATTACTTGTTTGATTATGTTTAAAAGGATGTGTGCCACTGTGTGGGTATTACTGAAAAGGAGTAGGAAAAATGGTCTACTGTTTTACTCACTCCATCTCCCTTTGCTCCGGGAGATCCTTGGGTGCCAGGGAGTCCTCGGTCACCCTTTTCCCCTTGTTCTCCTGGAGGACCAATCAGGCCTATTAAACCGGGATGTCCCTTTGGAAGGCAGAGAAGAAATTTTAATAATACATGAATTATAACCATTATTAAGTTCTAGTCATAATATATTTGTGTATTAAATTCATGACATAAAAAATAACAAACAAGATTAAAATAATCTTTTGAATGGAGTATAGGATTAATAACCTCCTTCTTCTCACCCAACCTAATCTTTGACTGCTTACATTATGCGAGACCTTCATTAAAGGTTGCAAGTATTACGGAACCAAATGTATTTCAAAAATTTATCATTTTTCAGTATTTCATTTAAGGAATTCCCTCACCTAAAACACAAAAAATGACTATATGCAATAGTGGTGAAATAAACGACTAAAAACTCATTACTTTAATAAGTATCTCATGTAATATTAAATGATTTGCTATTCTTTTGATACTTTGCTGCCCTTGGAGGACATTTGGATATTAAAAATAACCCAAGAAATATTAATGACATCCACCTAAAAGGCTTATTTTAACTACTGTAACTCAGCATAAATTCTGGGGTATCAAGTTACTATTTCAAATATATTTTTGTAGTTTAAAATTTTCATTCCCATGTTTAAAAACACAAAAATGGGCATGCTGTTAACCCATCTGTTTACTTTTGAATAGTCACTTTGGTATAACCATATGTTCTCTCCACATGGCTCTGAGAGGGAGCATGGGCAGACATAACATTGGATTCTGGTACATTTTCCACAATTACGTTGCATACTTTCAGTTCTCTAAATACATCTGGAAAGCTGAGGATTGACAGATTTTTCCATAGTTAGAATAACAAGGACATTGTCTGAAATTTTCTTTTGAGCAGTTGTTAATGTGCAAAAGTAATTACTTCTGCTGTTAGCTTGTGGAAACTGTATTTCATTCTTACCTTCTCGCCTTTGGAGCCAGGGTCTCCTTTGAGACCAGGTAAGCCAGGAGGTCCCTAAATAATAAGAAAAAAAATTAACATATGTAGAATAGGTATGAATTAGAGAATCCTATTTCTAGTCACAGAGAAAGTTTGGTTTTGGAATAAAGGGGTTTATTGGCCAGCAATTGGCATGTATGTAAGGTGCTGGATTAGCACATGGCTGACCAGTTTGTGTCCCAGACCCAGGGGCTTGAAAAATCATTCTAAGTGTATGCCCGAAATCCCAAGAGGAGAATGAAGGAGAGGAGATTTCAGCGTGGCCATCCCACCTGGGTAGTGATTTCTCACTTTCCCTCTCTCTCTTTCTATCTCTCTTGCAAGCACACAAGTGCTCTATGGCAAAAATAAAATAAAATATAAAATAAAATAAAACAAAAGGCTTTACTTTGTAATCATAATATTGAAACTTTTGATTAAATATATGTGAAGTTAAAAATGGGACTTTTGCCTTCTCTTGAATTGTTGATAGATCCATGTATCTACTGTTTGAACAGAATCCTAACCTGTTTCCTGGCTTTAAGTCTTAAGCAAAGTTCTCCTAACTTTTTTTTTTAAATTTTGATTTATTAAAGCTAAAACTGCCTTTCTTGAAATTAAAAAGATATATATATATTTAAAAATGCCTATTTAATGACCATGGTAGGCTATATAGCCTCAGCTAGGTCCTATTTTATAGTATATTCATTCTACTTACAGTTTCATGCCTTAAGTCAAACATTTGTTCACAGATATTTATGTATCAGTGGAACTTGCCACTGAAAGTAGTTAGATCAATTAAGATATTCTGTTAACCAATAAAATGTGGACAGGGGAATGAATGGAAAGCAACTGTGGATACCAGAGATAGTGTGGGAGGAGGGTGGGAAAGGGCAGAGGGGGGGAAACAGGAGGGAATATCTATCTATATCTATATCTACATATATAATTTGTTGATGATAACAGGCATGACTAAGCCATTATACAGTGTATTCTGGATGGTAAAACTGCATTTTGTATGCTGTGATGATGTTCAGTGAATGAATGCAAAATAAATAAATTAATTTAAAAAATGGGACATGATATATATACCTTTTTAATTCAGAAGAAAGTATAAATTATTAATTACACTAAATTTAGAAAAATTCATAAATTATGTCTAGTGGCTCAAATACTTTTAACGTAATTTCAGATTTCAAAAGTTACAATATTTTTAGCAAAATTTTAAAAATCTCAAACTTTATAAAGTTAATGATCTTTAAAAAACATAAAAAAGACAAAAATTTTAATACACAATTTTGTTTGTATTTAAATAACAACTATTTTGTATGTATTGAAATAGCTACCTACTAATCTACATAATGAGATTACTTATCTATACACCACTTGAAACTGAGGCTCTATAATGTTGCTAGGCTACAGACAGCTTTGTGAATTATGTCAATTCTTATTTTTTATTCTCTTGAAAATAGATATCTTTCACTAATTCTTGGAAAGAAGTATATAATTAGAATATCTTTTAACCCCAATAATGTCTTGCATATATAAGATGCCACAGAATCTACAAACTGTTACTAATACTTTTCTTTTCTTTTTTTTTGAAAGGTTTTTGCTATATGGGGCGTGCACTCACCAAACAGACAGAGAGAGACATAGAGATAGAAAGTGAGAAATCACCCCCCAGGGGGGATGGCCACACCGCAATCCCTTCTTCTCCATTCTCCTCTCGGGATCTTGGGCATGCACACACACACGCCCGGCGTGAGTTTAAGCCACCGGGTCCACGACTGGAACCACAGTTGACTATGTGGGAGTCCAGCAACATAGCCATTACGCTAACTGCTGGTCCCACTAATACATTTTCAATGGTCACAACATCTTGATGTGGTATTTATATCCTTTTTACTAGAGATTTTTTTTTAAATTTTGTTATTTATTTGTTTTTATATTTCCCCCCAAACATTTACTTTATATATCAAAAATATTTTACTCATACTCCATAGTTCTTCACAGTTAATAAACAACTTTTAAAATTTAAAAAAACTGAATTTTAAAGAAAATGTTCAAAATATTTGTTATAATTTTGTTTGTGTCTCTATAACAACAGAGACAGTATGTTTTTCAATATTTTTTATTTGTTTCTTTTTTCATTTTTTTCATATTTCTGAGAAAATATTGACATGTCAACTACTCAAACTACTGAAAAGCAAACACCCAACACACAATTCACACATAAACCTCAGTTCATCCCTGACTACCAAGTATTCTGTGATACACCACCTGCTAGCAAAGGTGTCTCTTTTTCTTCCTTCAAAGTCTTCCTCAGGGTAATCCTCTGATGTGGCTGCTCTTTTGCAATCTCTACTGATTACAATGCTGGGCTGGAAAAGTCCAGGTTATTTTATTGTACGAATTCTTTCATATGACTTCTCTAAACCTCTCTGCCCGGCAGAAGTGTTTATGGTGCCAGACCATCTTTCCAAGAGTTTCTGTTGGCTTACTTGAGTTCTATAAAGTCTTCCTCAGGGTAATCCTCTGATGTGGCTGCTCTTTTGCAATCTCTACTGATTACAATGCTGGGCTGGAAAAGTCCAGGTTATTTTATTGTACGAATTCTTTCATATGACTTCTCTAAACCTCTCTGCCCGGCAGAAGTGTTTATGGTGCCAGACCATCTTTCCAAGAGTTTCTGTTGGCTTACTTGAGTTCTATAGTCTTCTGGTTTAATCTTCAGATATGACATTCCAGTCAAAGCCCTGTCCAATAGCGAGTATTTCCAATTTCTGATTCAAGGCAACAGGTATTATTGAATTTATACAAATAACTATTCTGTCACAAAGTAAGAATACTCCCAAATATTTTCCAATTCCAGAGGAGTCAGGAAGGGAGAAAAGTTTATGTTTCCATTTAAAGACACAAACCAAGGAAAAGAAAAAACATTTTAACCAATTGTGGAGCATATCAACAGCTCAAAAGAAAGCAAAATCCTTAAAATGGGAAAACAAAGCAGAGTAAAAAAACAATGTAATGTTTTACTCAGAAGTCATAAAATTCTGTTTCACCAATTCAGTCTTATGTAATTAATCTCTTCTGCTTAATCTGCAGTGTTATTGTGATCTAATCTTTCCATTTAAATCCTGGAAGTTAACATTCAGCATTATTATTGATATGTCTTGTACCTAGCACTAAGTTGGACATTTTCTTGGTTGCTTTTTGTTCTCTTATTTCTGTGTGTGTGTGTCTTTAGTTTTCCTGGTAAAGCACTCTTTTCAGAATTTATTGAAGAGCTGGTTTGGTGTTGGTAAATTCTTTAGGTTTTATCTAAGAATGCTTTTTTTTGAGAGGTTTTTGCTACAGGGTGCATGCTGCGTGCGCTCACCAGAAAGACAGAGAGAGACAGAGAGACAGAAAGTGAGAAATCATCCCCCCGGAGGAGATGGCCACGCATCCCTTCTCCTCCATTCTCTTGTCAGGATCTTCTTGAGCATGCACACACACGCGCCAGGCGTGAGTTTAAGCCACCATGTCTGGGATTCAAACCACTGTCGACTACATGGGAGTCCAGCAACATAGCCATCACGCCAGCTGCTGGTCCCGTATCTGAGAGTATTTGTATCTTTTCTTCCCATATGAAGAATAATCTTGCCAGGTGTAGTACTCTTGGTTGAAACTATTTTTCACTTAACACTTTGAATGTATTTTCCCATTCTTTCCTTGCTCACGTTGTTTCTGATGAGAGGTCTGATGTTAGCCTGGTGGGATAATCTTTATAAGTAACCTGACATTTCTCTCTAGACAATTTTCGTATGTTGTCTTTATCTGTGGATTTGGCCAGTCTTGCTAGAATGTGCCTTGGAGAAGATCTTCTTGGATTGATTCAATTATCAGGGGTCCTTTGTATTTCTTGGGTCTGGATATTTGAATGCCTCCCTAGATTTGGAAAGTTTACTTCCAAGATTTTGTAGAATAGATTATCAATGCCCTTATTAGTTTATTCATTTTCTGGGATACTGAATATCCGAATATCCCGACGTGTCCTTTTCGATTGTGAGAAACTATTTGGGTCAGCCCCTGGTATAGTGGTTAAAGAACCTACTTCCTACATGGTCAACCTCATGGTTCTAGTCCTGGAGCAGCAACTTGAAAAACATGCCAGACACATGTATGCATAACTAAAACCCCCAAATAACGGAGAGATGGAGGAGAAAGGATTTCAGTGTGACCATCCCTCATGTGAAATGCTTTCTCACTTTCCCTCTCTCTTTCTCTGACAAGTAAATAGGTACTCGGTAAATTAAACAATGAAGGAAACGAGATCAAGTCATTTAACATCTACGTAACAAAGTTGGGACTCAAATTTAGGACTCTGGTTCCTAGTCTGAAAGTCTTTTACCATGTGATGTTAGATTCCTTAGGAATGTAAGGTTTTGGAATAACCAAAGAAAAGATGGTATTCCTCAGGCAGATAACATAAAGAGTTACTCCAAAAGAACAGAAAGCAAGTCTCTACTGGAAAGTTTTGAGGGAGAAAACATCTATGCGTTAGAGATGACAGGAAAGTGAAAGAGAAAGCACTGTGTAACTTGGCTGGTATAGAACTGTGAAGAAAAAAATGTCAAAACTTCTTGAATCTTGAGCTGAAAATTCCTACTCATGAGCTAGAAATGGTCTTAGCAAATTATAACATGGGGCACTTGAGGCCATTTTATACTTGTCTATTTCAAAACATGTGACCTTTGATAATTTTTTTTTCCCTTTTTTTCTTTTTAAAGAAGTTTTAGGGCACATTAATTCACTGGAGAGAGAGTGAGAAGGATAGTGAGAAATCACACCCCCCCCCCCCAGAAGGAGACCATGCTGCAATCTCTTCTTCTCCACTCTCCTCCAGGGATCTTGGGCATACACACATACTCGTCTGGCATGAGTTTTAATCCTCTGGGTCCAGGACTTGAACTGGAGTAGGCCATGTAGGTGTCAAGTGATGTAACCACTATACCATTTGCTGGCAATTTTTCTCTTAATAATTTACTGCCATTAAGGCCACATGTGGTTTAGTGATTAGGACACTGTACTCCCACATGGCAAGCTGTGGTTTGAGTCCCAGATCTGGTGGCTTGCTTTCTCACTTTCCCTTTCTCTCTGGGGAATGCACATGCACAATGGCAAAGAAAAATAATAATAATACATCAAATTAAATAAATCATTCTAAAAAAAGAAAAATAATTTATTATTATTATTTGATAATAAAATATAATTTGATATTATCTGATATCATGGATATCAGAAAGATCACAGGCACTAATTCTTTTGAAAGATCATGGGACCAACTTACTGATTCTGTTTCCAGGTCAGAGAGTCAGCTAGAACTGATATAAATTAATCCTGTGATAAAGTCTCCACAGCATTTTATAAATTGATTCAGTTACAGAAAGAACCAAATATGACACCACTATTTTTAAAAAAGAAACAAAGAAACAGACATGTAAGATGCTATAAATTTTGTGAGATCACAAAACTTGTCAGTGGAAAAAAGAATAAGGACTTGACCCCCAGTCTTACTACTTGACCAAATGTTCCTACCATGAAAAATATGATTTTCTTTTCCATCACATTAAAAAATATACACATCAAAAGATTCTTTTTCTGCTCAATTAATTGGAGTTTTCTCCTGACTGCTCAATGGAATTCTCTATAAAAATTCTTTAGTTTTTGGAATCCTTGTTTTTGTTTGTTTGTTTTTTGTTTGTTTTTTTGAGAGATTTTTGCTATAGGGCACGTGTGCTCACCAGACAGACAGAGAGAGACAGAGAGACAGAAAGCAAGAAATCACCCCCCCAGGGGGATGGTCACATCGCAATCCCTTCCCTCCATTCCTTTGTTAGGATCTTGGGCACGCACCCGGCGTGAATTTAAGCCACCGGGTCTGGGTCTGGAATGAGGGTTTGCTACGTGGGAGTTCAGCGACATACCCATTACACTAACTGCTGCTACCCAGTTTTTGGAATCCTCATAATAGTTAGGACTTATTCTGCTTTTCCTAATAACACCCCCAAGAAGGTATTTTTAGCTATCATTTCTAAATTGAAGCTCATTTTGCAACGATTGATAAATTTCATAATAAAGAAATGTATGTTTTTATACAAATATAACTCTTTTTTTAAGAATTATTTTATTTATGTATTTTTTAATTTATTTTAATTTGACCAGAGAGGGACAGAGAGCATGGGAAAGTGAGAAAGCAAGAAAGCAATCCTCCAGGTCTGGGACTTAACCTGTGGTTGGGCATGTGGGAGTCCATGCCCCTAACCACCATGCCACCTACTTGCCCCCATGTATAAATATACATCTATTTCAATTATTTAACTTTGTTTTGTAGTTCAAGGCTATAACATTTATCTTTTTATGTTTTTATATTTTTATGAAAACTATAATGGCTTTAGTATCTCTTAGTCTTGCCTCTTGCCTACTGGAATACTTAGATTGATGACTTTGAACAAAAATTTTTTATGTACAAATTGTTAAACTCTAACATTGAAGGCAACACAAAATAAAATCCTTGTTCTGAAATTATGACAAGTAAAAATATGCAGTCAACAGACACTGACGGATTTACAAAGGACCCTAAAAGATGATTTATATGGATATGACTCATGGCAAGATGGAGCCAAAATAATTAAGGATGGTGTGCCTGCAACAAGGCATCAAATCACAAAGGAAACCATTCATATGGCTTTCTGTGAGTTTGAATTATTTCAACTGAATTGAATTATACTTTCAACACTTTTTATTGTTTTTATTATACTACACTTAGAAAGCATATCATTTTAGTTTTAACCAAACTACATCATGAGTGATGACTACTGTATCTTCTATAAGACTACCATGAAACATTTTCTTTCTACTTAAAGATTTACCTTTTTTAGTGAAAATGAGCACATTATAATCTAGTCTATAACTTTTATATGAATTTAAAATATTAAGAGTTATTGATTTGATCTAATCACCCCTTTCTATAAATATTCCTCATGAAGAAGTTAAAGGTAATGAGTGTTAATTCTTCTAAGCTAATAATCTCTCATGAATTACAAATTATACAGGTAAGGATAAATTGCCAGACAAAATCAGATTCTTATTTTCATTAACTTGAAATAGAAATTGGTAACTTTATGATACTGAAAGCTGTTGTAAATAACCCTCTGAACCTGAAACAGATCAAAAACAGCTCCACATATAAAATGTTATCCCAAGTACCCATATTTTCTATTTTCTGCTGAGGATATAGTAAATTGAAAGCCCCTAGAGAAATACATAATTCATAAGTAATAAAGTAAAAAGGAAAACAGGGACGATACATTCTGAAGTGTTTAGAATACACAATCAAACATTTTCCCCTGCAGTATTATGCTTTGCAGAATATTTGCTTTGATCTGCATCTCAAAACACTAGTGTATTGAAATTTTAAACAAGCTGAAGATCCTACAATTTAGAATATAAAATTGTGAAATAATGTGGAATTTGGTGAAAAGCAAATGCTTTGTTATTTAAACTTGCTTGATTATAATGAGAATGTTATACATTGCAGCCCTGTTTACAGAGTTCAATTGTAGCTTTAAAGAAAAATATCTGACTGGGATTAGCAGATGGCATAATGGTTATGTTGTTGAACTCCCATGTATTCAATCATGGTTCAAGTCCTGGGACTCAGCGACTTAAAACTCATGCCGGGCACATGTTTGTGCATGATCAAAATCCCAAGGAGAATGGATGAGAAGTGATTGCAGCATGGACATCCCTCAGGGTGGTAATTTCTCACTCTCTGTCTCTCTGTATCTCCAGAGAGTAATGTGCCCTATAGCAGTCTCTCTGTTAAAAAAAAAAAAAAGAAAGAAAAAAGAAAAATATCTAACTGTAATTCAATAACTCCTCCTACATTTTACTCATGCTTTCATGCCTTAAAAAACACTATCAGTTACTGTGTATGTCATTTTGTGACAAGGATTGCATGACAGTAATACATTTTTTAAAAAATAAATACTGAATAATTTTTTGACTACATGAGGACAAATAGTTCTTTAAAGTAAAGGAATATGAAACCAAATAAAAGCTTAAAACTAAAACAGATTTCAGTTCTACCTACAACAAACAAACTTATTCTAAAACAATTAATTCACGTTAATTTTGACTTTGTAGCAGACAGAAGAATTTAGCCACCATTGCTCTTCTCTTTAACACACTCAATATTATTCTCATTTAAATGCTGTTGACTATCTATAAGTAGCCAGGAGTTCCACTTTAAAAAAAAATTACTCTATTAGAATTCTTCACATAGGCTCTTCATTGCTCTTAGTTTTCTGATACTTTCCACATGTGCTGTTTATTCTTAGTTCCGTATAGTGATTCTAAATGTTAATATATGTGTGCATGTTTGTATATAAATATATGTGTGTGTGTATATATGTATGTATATATATATATATATATATATATATAAATAAATGTGTGTACTTGTATATACATGCACAAAGGTTGAATTCAAGCATATACATGTATTTAAATTATTGTTATTTTTGTTGTAGGGCATGTGTGCTCAACTGGAGAGAGATGAAGAGAGATACAGAAAGAGGCGAAGTGAGAAATCACCCCCCACCAAAGGGGATGGCCACTCTGCAATCCCTTTTCCATCATTCTCCACTCAGGAATTTGGGCACACATGCACCCACTGTTTTTCAAGATGTCAGGTACAGGACATGAACTGTGGAGTCGGCCATATAGAATCCAGTGCCTTAGCCTCTACACCACCTACTGGACCTAAAGTAATTTTTTTTTTTCTTTTTGGCTATAGGCACGTGCGCTCACTTGAGAGACAGAAAGACAAAAAGCGAGCAACCACCACCCCACCAGGGGGGATGGCCATGCTGCAATCCTTTCTCCTCCATTCTCCTTTCAGGATTTTTGGGGATGCACACACATGCGTCCAGTGTGAGTTTGAAGCTGCTGGGTCTAGGACTTGAACCATGGTCGTCTACGTCGAAGTCCAGCAATTAACCATTATGTCATCTACTGATCCATAAAGTAATATTTACTATGAGAAATATCTAGTTTTTAAAGCAAAAAAGAAATATATTAAATCTGAATTCTCATGGAGTTGGTAACAGAGAGTGGGCAGGCACCAAACAGAAGGATTTGTTTCATTCTACCTTAAAGACTTCTGCCTGCAGAAGGTTTGGGTAAAATTGTAGAACTGTTTCCTCTGTGGCTAATGAATGCTCTGTTAGAAAGAGTCTGATAGTTAGATGTGTATCTGGATAGATGAAAGCAGTAAGTTGTACTTAATGAAAGCTGAATTGTATTTCAAGCTGGGGTAAGGGCCCAGCCGAAGGGGCACAGTCCACAGCATACTGGATCGCAGGGCTGAAAGCCATGAGGAGCACATGTCGACTTGGATATGGATGTGAATATATTTATGATTATAATGAGGAAAAATATGTAACAGAGAAAGCATTATTTATAAAAAGTTCATGTGGATTAATTTCAGGATGAATGTAAATTTGAATGAGTTTTGAAGTGTCCATCAGTCTCACCTCCCACATCTTATGCACACTTAGAACCTCTCTTTTCCTCTTTCAATATCTTATCATACACCTAAACAGGGAAGGGCTCCCTCAGAAGATGATACTTTAATAACCCACTGTGAGTATCCCCGGCATCTTCTGCTTGATTCTATTACAACACCTCTCACATATGTTCTAATGGTTGTAAGAGGAATGGTACTTTTTAATCTCTTCCATGTGCTTACCAACCAACAATTTGCAAGCAGGTTTATCAATGATAAAAAAGCATGAATAAGGTCAAACTTAGCTACTTTTCACTAAGAACATGAAATTGAATACTTTCCAAAATATTTACCATTTTTAAATTCATTTAATGATTCTAGATTTGGTGCTGCAAGTGCTAATCAATGGTCTAAATATACTACCAAAAACTCATTTAAATAACATAAGAACCCCACAGGTGGCTATTACTATTTATTATTGTCCCATGGGTTATTAATACCCCATTTAACACATTTCAAATTTATAACATTCCAAGGGATAAAGGCTACTAATATTACCAGTTTCAAATGAAGAACTTAAAGCTAAAAAGAAAAAACAAAACAAAACAGAAAACAAAACAGATGAACTTTTCTAAAGACACCCAGCAAGTAAATGGTACCATTTATTTTTGAAACCACGGAGTCTGGCTCTTAAATTGATAACTTTACTCAGAGACCATGATACCCTATTCGCCCTGATTAAAAAAATACCTATTCAAAAAAAATCCTTCTTAGCTGAGTTGAAAATCTCATTAAATTGCCATAAGCATCATTCTAAAGATGATTTCCCTGTCCACTTTCACCTCATAAGGACTAAGCAGAGTTTTCACTAAGATTAGATATCACCAACTGAAGCTGTGCAAAGTCCACATGGTCACATTGTAAGTCTTCTCCAATAAAACAAGGAGCCAGAGAATGAAATGGGACCAGACTGTTTGTGATGCTTACTTCACTTTACCTAAAAGGGTTTGAGCTGTTTAGCCCTCTAATGCTATAAATTCACATTTACTTGAGTCAGAAACATAAAATTGTGCAAGCTGCGGTCAGGTGGTGTGTCTGATAGTTGTATTTTTAATATTAACTGAAGGAAAATCTCCAGCATGGTGTTTTTTATTTCATCTGTAAAAAGGTCAGAATACTTATTGGAAAATCTGAAATAACAAGAAAAAATATCTCTGGCAAATTGTAGGGTGACATTAAGGAAAAATATTTTTTTCCAGGCTCTGGCGCTGTGCTGTTAGGCGTTTACTGTATCTAAGAAGAATATCCCCAAATAGCGGTGCAGAGGTGGAGCCAATCCTGCTTCAATCACCTAACTGTGCTTTTATGCTGATGGGAAAATATGCAGAACTGATAATATGCTACTTGAAGTCAATTGAGATTGGATAACCTTTATCCAGTTCCTAAATAAGTGATCTTTAACTTCAGTGCAAATTTAAAAGTAATCTCTTTAGTACTTATGAAGTATTTGGTAGGTATGTTAGAAGAATTTGCCATAGCATCTTTATTAAATAAATAGCTGAAATGCCTCCGGAATAATTAGGACTGTGAATTAGGACAGTTTGGGTGGCTTTCTGAGTATGCATATCTCTGAGGCAATTAATATATTCATGATAAGAGGTGTTCGAGTGAAATAATTACTAAATGGAAGGACTTCAATGAGAGGTATCACAATTTAAACTAATGGTGCTTTGTGTATTGTTTGCTGTTTTGATTAATCTCTTCACACATCACTATTTTGGGGCGATAAAGTTCAAACATCTCTAGTATGAAATACATCTGTTTATAAATTAAGCAAATCACCTAGTAAGCAATAAAAGAGCAAATCTTCTATTTTTCACTTTCTGCCCAAATTATGCAGCAAGGATACCTTGGATCTCCTAGTAAACTCCATCTATGAATGGCACGGAGGCCAACTAAAGGCTTTATTGCATTTCTTAAGCATGTTGCTTGCACATAAGTTTATAAGAATATACAAGCTTCAATGTTGTAATAATCCTATTTTCTTCATTAAAGGAGTTTAAAGTTTTATCTTTCATCCTGTTTGACTCACAAAGAGAACAATTTATTTAGTTACATATCTCTATATACATGTGCCAACACTACTCTTTTAAATGAAGTGCCAGGAAATCATGTATTGGAGAGATGTGTCTAGAATAGGAAAAAAATGGCCTGGCCCATTAGTGATATTTTATCTAGACTGGAAATAGATTTATTTATTTATTTATTTATTTATTTATTTATTTATTTATCTATCTCATCTTAATGTGTATAAGAAAGAAAAGATCTGACTTTCTGGTATATTTTCCAAATATGTATTATTTAGGACTACTTTATTCTTTTTAGGTATGAGTAATATACTTTCCTGAATATGGTAATAAAAGTCAATTTATAAGCTAAAATATCAGAAATCTTAGTTTATAAACAATTTAGTTTCAGGAACCCTCTTTTTTTAAATAATGGAAGAAAATGCTACTCACCATAGGACCGGGTGGACCATCTTGGCCTGCAGCTCCAGGAAGACCTTGTTCTCCCTACAGAAAATAAAAATATTTTTTGAATTAAAAGTATACATTTTTTTAATTTTGAAAATACAAAAAAGAAAAAGTGGCAACCAATGCTTTTGAATTCTACCACATGGACAACATATACTAACATTGTAAGCAATTTTGTCTTCTTACTATGTGTATAAGCAAATATATCCACATACACGTGCACACATATTTGTATGAATGCATACATGTATGTGTAATAATTTTACATCATTGAGATTTAGTTTTATATACTGCATTCATAAGTCAGAATTTCACAGTGAACTCAATAAGCAAGTGTCAAAGTTATGTTTTAAGACCATCTAGGTTTATTATATAATATCTATTGATGTCCCACAATAGCACCTACACTATATCTTATGAAATAATGCCTACATAAACATTTTTATTCACGATGTTTTAGAAAGAAAATGTCACAATAGGATCTTTTAGCACTGATGCTCACCACAGGGCCAGGGATGCCCCGAAGACCTTCTGGACCAGGCTTTCCGGAAGGTCCCTGAGGACCTACTGGGCCAGTTTTTCCTGGAGGACCTTCAGCACCAGCTTCCCCCTGTTAGAAAAATAAAATATGTGAACACATTAGTAATGAGAAAAGACATTTCATTGTTTTATTAAATGTATTGTGACAAGTGTCAGTCAATGTATTCCTAAGACTTTCAAACACAATACCTATAATAGGCATTTTACCTTAGCACCTTTTTCACCTTGTCTTCCCTCTGCACCTGCAGCTCCAGGAGGACCCTGTAAACATAAAATTGCATTATAGTATGTGTCACTTATGAAAGAAATGTTACTGAGGACTTATTTACAAATAGTCCAATTCAATTTGTAGCAGACTCTAATAAATTATGATTTTCTTCTTTTTCTATTTACTACTTTGCTAAAGGGTGTGTGCACTTGTTGGAGAGAGAGAGACAAAGAAGGACGGAAAGCAAGAAAGCCCCTCTCATTGTGAATGGTAATCCCACAACCCCTTCTCCTCCATTTCTCCCTCTTTTCGAGATTTTGGCCAAGTGTATATGTGCTCTGTATGTTTCTCAAGCTGCCAGGTCCAGGACTCAAACTGTGCAGAAGGGCATGTAGTATCCAGCCACCTTAACTGCCACACCATGGGCTAGCCCTAAATTGAGATTTTCTATCTTTATAGAGCTTAAGACACAATGAGGAAAGTCCAAACCTTTATGTATAAGCTTTCACTTAAAATATTAAAAATAAGGCACAGAATGAGTATATTATAATGTAAGAAAAACACATCACATTAATGTAAGAAAATAATGAAAATAAAGTTTTAAAATATATCATGATGAATTAAAAGTTGTCCTGAGTACATTAAATATTCAGATGCTTTTTGTCATGTGGTATTAACTGAATGTATTGGATTTTACTTCCATCCTTATATGTGTTTGTAACCTTAATCTTAGGTCATTTAAGCATTTTTATGGGATCACAGTCCTACTCTTAGGTCATTCAAGCATTTTTATAGGATCGTAGTCCAAGGATATTTCAAATTGTGATGGTCACCAGATAATAGTTTTTTCATTTTCTGGAACTATATAGTTCACATAAATAAGTAGCATTAAAAAGTAGCATTACATTTTAAAATCTAGTTTTAGAGCAAAAATAGAAGAGAAAAACTTTATATTCGAGATGTTATCCAAAGCATAAGTACAGAAAGATTTCTAAAAAATGATCTTTAAGAAATTGCTTTTCATTTTTATCCCCAGACCCTCTTGTTTTCCATTTGATTACTTCAATTTTTACAATGAATTGTGCTCATTTCATTAACTGAAATTGAGGTTGGAGGTTGTCGTGGTGGTGTTAATTGTTAAGAAAAAGGTGAGGCAGGAGAATGAAGTGCCCTTTTTCAGATGCTGTGTTAATATTCTAATGGCGACTACATGCCAGCCTTTCATATGGTCTTTCAAATACACATTTAACATGAGTATCAAGCACTTCATCAAACCCAGAGAATTCCATGAACTCATTTTATCTCTGAGTTAGTGGAGTCATTATTAGTTATTATTTTCTCAATGTCATCACTGTAACCTCATCTATTATTAGACATTCATTGTGCCTCAGCACAAAGATAAGAGATACATAAATTCTAGAAACAGCCTTTTAAGGCGGCATCAACACGCTGATAACAATATATATATTAAAACTTCAAAGTGCATCTTTTAAATTTCCTTCTATTTATGCAAGAGGATTTCCGTGCTGAAGCGTAAACTTTAAATATTTTCTAGTGTTAAAGTGTTGAGCCATAAATTATTTTAGGGTAATATCTAAAATATCAATCTATGCAAAACTGATAAAAAACAACCCTCACAACTATTATTTCAAAAGTAGAAGTAATGAATTCAATAGAACAATAGCTTTTCCTTATTTGATAAATGATTTTCGTTAAATCAATAATATAAATGTATGTACTTTGTATTTTTTTTTTAATTTTACTTTTTTTCCCATCCAGAGTACACTGTATATTGTCTCAATCAAGCACATCAACAAACATGTTGTCAGCAAATGATCTTCCATTTCTTGTTTTTTGTATGTTTTGCTTTTTTCCCCCCATCCTTGATTCCCTATCTCTTTCACTCTGCCATCTCACA
>NW_006200742.1:395402-462108 GCF_000334495.1 Tupaia belangeri chinensis | reverse complement strand
CTTTCCCTCTGCCATCTCCCACTCTCCTCCCACACTGTCTCTGGTATCTATGTTTGCTTTTTATACTGTTTTCTCCCCACATTTTATTGAATCATCAAAGACCGTAATCAATCCAAATACCCTCATAGCAAACACAGGTGACACACACATTTCCATGAACACAAGTCTAACTTTACGCATCCTATAAAGTAGCACCTAGCTGGGGCTACATATCCTACTGCAGCCATTGAATAGATATATTTTCTTCCTGAAACTTTTTTTTTGTAACTCAATTTACATTCCTTCCCTAAGCATCATGTACTTTGTCTTCAAATTAGATTGCATTTATACACATTTTAAAATAAAGTAGATTTTTCAGTATCTGGCTTTAGGAAAAGCAATAGATCCACTGTCTAAAAACAGAGCAAAACATATCACCTTTCCTCCAAGGAATAAGAGGAAATCTGAGTTTGAAGAGCCTAGAGAATTTTCACACTACTAAACTATAAGACAGTTTTATAAAAGTGTGATTAAGATAAAGGGTCACTTCATTCTCAAAGGATTTCCTCCCTCTGTGAATAAATATATCTGTTGAGGTGAAAAGCCTTTTTCAGTGAATTTGTTCTGTTTTTTTTTTTTTTTTTTTCTTTCTCATTTTCCCCATTTTAACGTATTTCCTATTATTTTCCACCTGGAGAAATATTTTGTTGTTTTAAGAAAAACTATGAAGAGAGCAGACAACAAACTTTTTCTAGGAGAGTGGGAAGATTCCTTTGCGGAGTGGGAGAGGACCTTATAAAGCAGCTGTGGTTTGAATGCAGCCCCAAAAGCATGTGCTGGAAACTTAATCCCCAGGGGATGGTGTCAGGGTTGGGCCTCATGGGAGGTATTTAAGTTATGAGGGCTCTACCCTCATGAATGCATTGAGACTGTGTAAAGGGGTTTGAGGCCACAACTTCCATCTGCTGCTTCCGAGCCTTCTCTGTGCCCTTCCACCTTTTCTTTTTCCTTCCATCAGGGCATGTTGTAGCAAGAAAGACCCCAGGACATGCTGGCCGCTTGATCTTGGACTTCCTTGTTTCTTGACCCAGGAGTCAATTTGTATCTGTTTATTACAAATAACCCAGTCTGTGGTATTCTTTTATAGCGGCACAAATCCATTAAAATGATGCCTAAAGGCAAATTCTTGCTTTAGTCGTTTATTTCTCATGTTTGCATAAAAAGGACAACTTAATCTATTGAGCTACTGGCTGTACTTTCAGGAAGCAATGAGGTTCTGATAGGAAAATGCCTCATAAAAACAGGACAGCGTAAACCAGGCTCCAGTTAAATCTCCACCGATGGTCACTGTAACAACAGATTTTCCTACTAAGGAGAAATACAGTCCAAATAAAGTATCTCATAGTATCCTCTTCCCGCTATTTATGGTTTACAATGTTTTTAGGTTATCCATTCTACTCATGTCACAAAAATTTAACATTCCTTATGTTGGAGAAATGGGCTATGCATGGAAAACACAAACAGGAAATAAAATGGAAACCATAAGGAGTTCATGAACTTTTGTTACAAAGGTAGATATAAAAATTTAAAAATAGAGTACCTTGTAAAATATACTCAGGTTAGGTAGGTATATAAAATAGGGACATTGCTCCAGTTTGACTATAGGGAAAGCTTTCCTTGAAAGCTGATATTTATCTGAATCGTATAGTCGGGGTAGATGAGCTAGGAGTGTTTCCTAACACTTTGCCTATGCCCATCACATGTTGCACAAGGACTCAAGGATGGGGTAGAGGGCACTCCTGAAGAAAACTGCTAGTAGCTCAGCCAGACAATTAGCTAAGAGTCTGCATTCTTGTTGGTGACAAGGGCGAGATATCATGGTACGTGATTGTGTGATGGCTTAAGAGTTGAGGGGGAAAGAGAAAAATCAGAGAAAAGCAGGGACTTTTAGGGGAGTCCTGACTTTTTTAATATTAGCAAAATAAGCTATGACAAATTTAGTAAGATATTAGATATTTGGGTAAGCATTTTCAAAAGTATTAAATGAACATGTGTTCTCATTTTCCACATTAAAAAATTGAAAAAATTTTCCCAAGCAGTATTAAAGAACACTAACATTGAGAATGTCCAAGAAATAGATTTAAATATATTTAAATCAAGAATTTTCAGAATATTTGCCACTTTTTAAAATTCTGGTTTTTTTTTTTATATGTTCAGTCATAGCCTATCATTAGAGCATGCAAAATGAATTTTCCCAGCATGAATACACTGTCTGGCTAAAGATATTATCATACACATTATCATCAACAGATAATTTTCCATTTTTGTGGTACCTTAAATATTTTGCTTCTGTCCCTTTAATATCCTTCTTGAATGCTAAATCTTTAAGACAGGTGTGTAATCTGAAATGATTCCCAATTTAAATACAGACTCTGTTTTCTTAATGACCTTAGCAGGCATAATTTTCTACCAAAGAGAAATTTTAAAAGAATTTATTATCTATTTTACTCTTAGAATTTTTTAAACCTATTCGTTTATATAATGTAGAAAAACTTCAAAGGTTTTTGAAAAGAAACACCTCGATTTGACTTAACAGTATACACATATCTACTATGTGCATATATTTATATACATGCAGTATATATGTATAGATATGTTATATATAACTATATGGTATATGTGCTTTTGTGTATGTATGTGTGTGTGTGTGTGTGTGTGTGTGTGTGTGTGCATGTGTAGAATAAGTTAAAGTTTCTTTTTTCTCATCAATTAATAATATCAGTTATTTTAAATTTTTATTGTGATTTTTCCTTTCATGACATGAGCTAGATCATTTTAAATTCTATTTCATTTGTGCATTTCCAGGTCATAATATGTAAATTATTTTTTCAGCTCTCTGTTTTTCAATAAAACAGTACAGAAGCAGCTATAATGATAACTTGAGTATTAAAATTCCACTGCTTACTGAGACAAGCTGCACAACCTTCTAGTGCCTCAAGAAAACATACATTCATTCTCAAGTATTACAAATGCATGACAGAAGGTACATGTACTACAAATTACAACTTAATTTTCTACTTGTTCAATAACCATTAGAATGTTGTTTCTCAGTATCACTGCCACTCACAACATTTTGATCAATATTCTATTAGGAAGTTTTATTATCATTCACTTGGAAGATTCACTCACAGAATAAAGTGGTAATACTTTAGAAAAAATTTCTAGTCATCGCTACTTCCGCCACGAAATGTTATAACAAAATTGTTGGTCTACTTTTCTGTTCCCTCTGATGTGGGAACACTAGGGATAAGATAAATGGTAATTTCTAAAAATTATGTACAATGCTAACTTAAAACTATATGTTCTAGATTGACTAAAGGCAAACAGATTGCAAGGCAATTCTGCATTCCACCAAACATAAGCCTGTAAATCAGATATTGCAATTATTACAAAGGAATATATTTGCTAATTTCACAAAGGTGGTATTAAAATGACTACTGTATCAGACATTGCCGCTTGCTGACTGAACCTAAAGTCTGGGAGACAGTATTCGCTCTTCACTATACCTCTGTAGGACAGGGGTTTTGTGTTCACTGGGTAACCTCACACATATACAGTGTATAGAAAAGTGACCTCACATATGTACAGTGTATGAAAGAGTGACCTCACATATGTACAGTACTCTGAAGCTCCCAAGTACTTCCTTGTGAATTAATTCTCAGTTTAATCACATTATGACCTCTCAAACTGCTCCTAAATCTTTACTGTATGGTTAATCTATCTTATTTTTTTTTTAAATGCAGTTGTGATGTGTTTATGTTCCCTTTTTTGACAATAGTTCTTACAGGAAATTCCTTTTGCATACTAATTACACGAGTTTGCACCAAGGAATAGATAATATAAATAAGTATAAATTTCAACAGAACAACTATGTACCATATTTTTTAAATGTAGTTAATTAATATTTTATAGACTTTTGTATGTTTGTCACACATACAAAAGTATTGAGTATTGATCATTACAAAACTCTAATAAAGCAAAATTTAACAATGACCAAAATTAAGTCTACTATTAAGTTATTAACTTTTTATTACTGATAAACTTTCTTTTCATTTACATGACTGAAAAACTCTAAAATTTTATCTTAATCTTACGTTTACTTTGTATTTTATTTAATAATAGACTTAATAGACTTAATTTGTGAACAATGCCATGTTTGAAAACCGTATTCAGTGTTCATAATAGCATCCCGGATTTGTGTTCCCATAAATACAGGCAGAAGGCTTCATACTTAAATATAAATTTTTTAAGTGAACTTTTTGCTCTATGGTGCATGCACTCATCAGAGATGCAAAAAGAGACAGAGAGAAAGTAAGAAATCACCCCCTATGGGGATGGCCTCACCACAAACTCTTCTCCATACTCCTTTCCGGACTTGGAGTACCAGCACCTGAACCTGGCATGAGTTTCAAGCCCCAGGTCTGGGACTCAGTGTAGGAGTCTAGTGTCTTGACCACCACACCATCTGCTGTCCACGTTTTATTATTTTAATTTAGTACTCATTTGAGCATTGAAAATTAGCTATTATATCTACTTTACAAATGATAAAACTGAGACTCAAAGAAGTGAATTTGCCCACATAACATTTTTATTATACCAAACAAGTATTTGAAACCAGGTCTACTGGTTCTAATGCAACTACATTTTGGACTACTTTGTGTTGATACTATGTACCATATTTTTTAAATGTAGTTAATTAATATTTTATAGACTTTTGTATGTTTGTCACACATACAAAAGTATTGAGTATTGATCATTACAAAACTCTAATAAAGCAAAATTTAACAATGACCAAAATTAAGTCTACTATTAAGTTATTAACTTTTTATTACTGATAAACTTTCTTTTCATTTACATGACTGAAAAACTCTAAAATTTTATCTTAATCTTACGTTTACTTTGTATTTTATTTAATAATAGACTTAATAGACTTAATTTGTGAACAATGCCATGTTTGAAAACCGTATTCAGTGTTCATAATAGCATCCCGGATTTGTGTTCCCATAAATACAGGCAGAAGGCTTCATACTTAAATATAAATTTTTTAAGTGAACTTTTTGCTCTATGGTGCATGCACTCATCAGAGATGCAAAAAGAGACAGAGAGAAAGTAAGAAATCACCCCCTATGGGGATGGCCTCACCACAAACTCTTCTCCATACTCCTTTCCGGACTTGGAGTACCAGCACCTGAACCTGGCATGAGTTTCAAGCCCCAGGTCTGGGACTCAGTGTAGGAGTCTAGTGTCTTGACCACCACACCATCTGCTGTCCACGTTTTATTATTTTAATTTAGTACTCATTTGAGCATTGAAAATTAGCTATTATATCTACTTTACAAATGATAAAACTGAGACTCAAAGAAGTGAATTTGCCCACATAACATTTTTATTATACCAAACAAGTATTTGAAACCAGGTCTACTGGTTCTAATGCAACTACATTTTGGACTACTTTGTGTTGATACTAAGGTATGATGTTAAGATATGAAGACTGAAGATAGTTTACAGGTTGTGGAGGATTCAGTAAATATTGTATGCCTGTTTTGGAAGGGAGGGTGGATATAACCACTTATGTGCTTAGGTCAAGGTGGAGGTTTTGACTAAATTAACTAATTTAGTTGCATGCAATTTAAAAAAGTACAAGCATTATTTGCTTGTGTTAAATCAAACCAAATTATAGTCTTAGTAATAAGGTTGTTGACATTACAATGCTTTTTCACATCAATGAAATATATTTTACTCTATTGAAGAAAATAGATTATTATGTAAAACAAATGAAGCCAATTAAGCACACCAGTTTAGCTAAATCTAATATAGGGAACAATGTAACACATTTTATTAAATAGCTTTCAGGTCAAATTTAATGATGCCACATTTGAAAAGAGGAAAACCTGCATATTATTGCTCAATTGGGCTGACCTATGGTTGATTTTTCTACTATATCAAAAACAGCCTTGTGAGCAATGCATAATCATCACAATTCCCCATCATTAATAATTCATGGATATAAAGTCTTCTAATTTTGTTTACAAAGTGACTAAAATATACTAAATTTTCCATCTTATCCATATATACTGTTATTTCAAATAAGAGGATAAAAGATTTTCCCACATTTTTAATGAGATTTTTAAAAAAATGAAAAATTAAAAAGGGAGAGCTCTATTAAAGTAGATCCTAACAATATTAATGAAAAACAAATAGGGAATGACTCAGTATTTTATTATCTTAGGCTCTCAATATCTTAGGCTCATAATAATATAACACAGTGCATTATCAGTAACTTAGGAACATTCCACAGGCCACTTGGAACCATCATTTAAAATTTTTGTTACTTATTACACCTTACCTTTCTTCATCATTTTTACCACTTAATGTCTGAAGTCTAAACATGTCTTTAAATTTGTTTTTACATATTATGAAAATAAAATCATGTAATATATAATCCTCTCCAGTTCAACATTTTATTCAACAGAATGTTTGTGTACATATACAAATGTATATGTATATAGAAGTGTTTGTGTTTATATATATACAAACACATACACACACACATACATATCCATAATATTAGGTTTGGGGGAATTTAATATATCTCAGTGTATTAATATATCTCCAGAATAATAGGAGTATTCTTATACATATCTCCTGGCAAACACATGAAAGACACAATTTAGGATATGTACTTAGAATTACCAGATCATTGGAAAAGTTCATGTTAAATCCAACTAGGTAGCATAAAACAGTTGAATCATTTGACAAATAACAGTTTTGTACAATAGTCCCCATTGTTTTTGTATCTTTGTAACACTTGGCTTGTCAGAATAATTTCTGTCATTTGATGTCCATGAGATGATATGTAATGTGATTTTTTAGCACATATTTCCTTGATTTTTATGAGCAATTTTTCATGCATCATGGGAAATTTGTGTCAAATGCTTTTTGATGCCTTTTGCTGATTTTTTGAGTTGTTTTATTTTTCTTCTTGAGTAGTTATTTCAGAAAATTATTCTCTGCAAATTTCATGTTAGAAAGATTTTTCTCTTAATTTGACATTTCATTTTCAATGTCTTTTCAATATGTTTCAGTAAACATAAAGTTTGAACTGTAATATATATGACACATTGCTATTTTCATTCCAAGTAAAAGATATGAGATCAGAATTTATGACAGGAATTTAAATAAATTTTATCTTTAATAACTTTTTCTAAAATATCTCAAAGTTTTCCTTTCACTATTATGAGTACGATCCAACTGGAATTGAATTTTACAGCTGGAGAGTAGTAAGGTCAATTTCATATTTCCCATATAGAAAAACTCAGCACAATTTATTCTAGAGTGTATTTGAATTCTATTTATGTGCAACGTCCAAAGTTCAATTTGTTACAAATGAAGGTTATATATAAATATATGTATTTTATATATAAATATATATTCTCTTGATATTTTCTTGGCTTTCTCTTTAATAATATCACCTTACAAATTCAATTATGACTTTGTAAATATATTATCTTCATTCCTTATTTTCTACCCATCACATTGATGCATTTAAACATACTTTATTTTTCCATGATTTTTCTATTCCTTTGTAACCCCCTTTCAAAGAGAGTTGATCAGATAGTCTAGTTAGAAATACTGTCAGCTTGGGATGATCAGATGGCATAATAGTTACATTGCTGGACTCTCATATAGCTGACTGTGGTTCAAGCCCCAGATCTGGCAGTTTAAAATTCATGTCGGGCATGTGTGTGTCTATGCCTAAAATCCTAAGGGGAGAATGGATGTGAGAGGATTGTGGCATGGCCATCTCCCCTGGAGGGCTATTTCTCACTTTCTGTCTCTCTGTCTCTCTGGTGAGTGCACACACCCTATAGCAAAAATCTCTCAAGACAAAAAAAATTTAAAAAGAACTCTTGTCAACATAAGGAATAACATGAGTTTTCTATTTTCTGATTGTATTTAAATCTAAAGAACAAATGTACCTCAAGCAGCTTATCCACAAAAAATAATCCAGTTAAAAGACGGGCAAATGAGATGCACTCCGAGCGTTGTCTCTTTAATTATTGTTTCTTTTGCTGTATAGAAGCTTTTAAGTTTAATGTAGTCTCACTTGCCTATTTTTGGGACTATTACCTATTCTTTGGTGGTCTTTTTTTTTTAAGTCTTTGCCTAGTCCAAGGTCTCCAAGAGTTTTTCCTGTGTGTTCACCAGTAGTTTTATAGTTTGAGGCTTTGTATTTAGATCTTTGATCCATTTTGAGTTGATTTTTTTGTTAATAGAGAGAGATAGGGGGTACCTATGTGTTTTCAAGTCACCAGGTCCATGGTTTGAACTGTAATAGGTCACATGGGATCTGGCTTTTAATGTACCACAGTTCAACACTGTGCTACTGATACCATCTTGCTTTGTGTTTTTGAAGCAACAAATAGTTAAAATTCTATGAATGTATACTATGTTCCTTATTCTTATTAAAAGAAAATAATTAAGAATTAGGAATTAAATATTCTTATGTTATATCTTATCTAATTAGTAAATGCAGAGGTTCAAATTAGATGTAAATGAGTAAAAACACAAAGAAAGGCCAAGCCTTGGTGGTGCAGGTAATGCTGGAGTCACATGGTTGACCATGAGTTCAAACCCCAGATCAACCTGAAAGACACTGAGAACATGCAGTCAAGATCCTCACTGACTGAAGGGATGAGGAGAGGGCAACACAGATGATGAGATCCTGTCAGGAGTGCCTGTCAATCTCTCTCTCTCAGTCTCTCTCTTTCTCTTTGTCTCTTCCACTCTATCTTGAATGTGTACATACGTGAACTCTCTCATGTGTTCTCTCTCATGAAAGACATAAAATAACTTAAAAAAAATCAGAATGGGCCAGTCCTATTGCCTTGTGGTTGGGTAAGCCTGATCCCATATGGCCAACCATGTTGGAGTCCTAGACCCAGCAGCTTGGGGAAAATGCCAAGTGCATCTGGTTATGTGTCCAAGATCCTGACAGGATGAAGAGATGGAAGAAGTGGGAAAGCAGAGTGACCATGCCCCAGAGGACTTTCTCCTTTCTCTTCTCTTTCTCTGCCTCTCTTTCTTTCTCTCTCTGGGGAGTGCGCATACCCTCTGTAAATTGAAAAAAGAATAAAAATAAGAAAGATTTTTACTGTACTAACTTGCCCAGGTGTTATAGTACAAAGGTATAATCTAACTCTATGTATATGAGCTGACTTTTCTTTTTTTTTTTAAAAAAAAATATTTGTATTTAAGTTTATTTATTTACTTATTTAAATTTGAACAGAGAGGGACAGAGTGAGAGAGAGAGGGAAAGCGAGAAAACAAGCCACCAGGTCCAGGACTTGAGCTACGGTCAGTCATGTGGGTCCAGTGTGCTCAACCACCATGTCATCTGCTGACTTTTCTATGGGAGTTTCTCGATTCTAGAATTGACTAGACTTCTTTCTACAAGTCTGAGTTATACACTAAAATTATAATTGTTGATTACTACCCATTCTCAAGTGTTCGATATATTTTTAAAATCTCTTATAATGAAGTTTGTTACATTATATTAGCTAGATTTAAAAATTACTAAATATTCAAAATAAAATTTTTTAGAATTTTTTAATAGTACCAATAATGTCAACATTGGCTATTGCACTAAAATACTCAGTTTCACATAATAGCTTAATAGTTTCTAAATTTGACTTTTCTTTTCCTATGCGATTATAAATTTATATGTCTAAGTTTGAGGGAATATTATTAATTCACAAGGCGTGTGTGACATATTTTTTTATTCCTATGTATCATTTGAAAAAGAAAAAACGTCTACTTTCTAGTAAATTGTTTTGATTCATTTACTTTTTAAAAAAATTACAAAACTTCGGGTTTTTTTTTAAATGAATAATTCACATGGCCCACAGTGTGTGACTAAAGAAACAATTGATCTCAAACTCTATAAAGAGAATTACATTCTGAGAGAGTTATCTTATGTTCATTCCAACGTTACATGGTAGGTACCCTGAGAAGTAGAGAAGAGAAGTAATTCACCCAAGGTAATGCAGGTCATAAGTGGTAGAACCGCATTAAAGGCAGGTGCTATGACTTCGTTGTCCTGTTAACCACTACCTTATGGAGCATCCCATCATTTCAAGCTCAGAGGAAAAAAAAAATGATCTCATATTTTCTCAAGTAGAATTTCACCCCATTCTCAAATAAATTTTATATCATTGATCTTCTAAAAGGTCTGAAAGAATACAGTATATACCTAGCCATCTGGAAGTCAGGCTGCAAGCAGAAAGAAGCAACAAATATCAAAAGTCATGCTTGTTACACTTTTGTAATTACTTTTTTAAGAATCATAACCCAGTGGTTGTTGTGGGATGAATTTATTTATACCAAGACCATGTTTTAGAATTGTAGACAATACTAGCAATACTAATAAGAAATAAGGTAAAGCTGCACTTAGTTAATGAAGATTAAGCTGTATTCAGAGAAAATATTTACTATAAAATGTATTTATTCCTGGCAAAGAGAAATGTTTACTTGTTTTGACTTTAGTATGTACTGCTGAGAGATAAATATATATCCATTCACATTCTTTGCATCAATGAGGACATTCAGTTTCACAAATCCTCCTAAAATGACTTGCCTTTCTAGTTTTCTCCTCATTATTTATTGAAGATAACTTTATAGTATTGTTCACAGGACAGGTGAGAAATGTACACATGTCACAATGTCACTTTGCAAGCTAAGTAACATGTGATTGAATGTATAAAAGAAATTGAAATAAAAAATTAAAGGAAAAATCGAAATATTGGAGGGCATAAAAGCAATGAAAATAGTAATGGATGATGAAGACAGTGTGGAATGGGGGGAGAAAGGAAGAGTATAGAGAAGAATAGCAAGAGAATAAATAGAGAGGTATGACATTAGTGGGACACAGAAATGGTTTATTACCTGTTGATGATAACATGTATGGTATTCTCAACTGCACTGGTCTGAGAAGTATTTCAAGCTGGGTAAATTCTTTTTACGAGTCAAATGATATATAGTGAATGAATGTTTACAAAATAATGACAATAAATAATAATAATAATCTGAGAAAAATGATGAAATCTATTTGATGATGATGTGGATAGTAATGTCTTTGTCCTGACTGATATGCGTGGTAATCGTGCTGGAAAACGAAATGTAATGCACTGTAAAGATATATGTGATTGAGGGAACCAGCAGTTAGCGTAATGGCTATGTCACTGGACTCCTACATAGTCGACCGCGGTTCACGTCCCGGACCCGGTGGCTTAAAACTCACGCCGGGCGCGTGTGCGTGCGTGCCCAAGATCCCGGGAGGAGAATGGAGGAGAAGGGATTGCGGCATGACCATCCCCCCTGGGGGGTGATTTCTCGCTTTCTGTCTCTATTTCTCTCTCTGTCTGTTTGGCGAGCGCACGCGCCCTATAGCGAAAATCTCTCTCAAAAAAAAAAAATAAAAAAAGATATATGTGATTGAATGTAATATAAAATAATGATAATAAATAAAATAGGATAAAAAAAATCCTCCTAAAATAAAGCTAGAATACTGTAGTGGCCTCGATTGCTCTGATACTTTGGATAACTATAGAAGGAGTCAAACTAAGAAACATATTTTACATTTTGTTCCTAGATAGATTGAAAAGTGGACAGAAGGAGAGGAACAGAAGATTATGGTAAATGCTCTGGGCGCTGCAAGGAGCGGGTCTACAGCGACTGTTGCTTCATAATAGCACACAGTAAGAACAGGGGAGTAAAGTAAATCCCTTGGGGCTACTGCAGCCAATATGCTGAGCAATACCTTTTCATTTGTATTTACTGTAGTATTTCACTGAAATCTTGTTTCTGAGTCAGGGAAGTCTGACAGTGGGAGGACTCTCACATTGTACACTGATCCCTGAGCTCATTCTATTAATATTGCATTTCGGTTTCTACGGTGCTTGTAGTTAGTATTGGACCTAGACATCTCTTCCCCATGCAGTCTATGTCCAGGGTACCTCTGGGGTCTTTGATAGCTATCTATTACACTTGTACAGAGGGGAGACCTAAGTGCGAGGAAGTAGAAAAATCCATAAGTGGGAGTTGTTTTTCTCAGTTTTATTGTGATAATGAAATGGTTACAATATGTCCTGTTTGGGAATTTTGAAATATTAGATGATGATCCCTTAAGATCTATTTTTCATCATTCTAACATTCTTCCTACAGCTTGTGTGTAACATATACATTTATAAACACGGTGATAATTAGTGGATGTTTCAAATAAAGACTTAAAGATACTTACTCTTTTCCCAGGAGGACCTGGTGGGCCAGCCTCACCAGATGGACCAGGAGGACCCTACAAAATATGAAAAATACCTTTTTAAAAAATAGGTATTATTTTATGACTCACATAAGTTTTTAAAAATTTGTACAGAAATAAACCATCTTTCTGAATTTTTTTTTTTTGAAGAGTTTTTTGCTATAGGGCACGTGTGCTCGCCAGACAGAGAGATAGAAAGTGAGAAATCACCCCTCAAGGGGGATGGCCACGCCACAATCCCTTCTCCTACATTCTCCTCTTGGGATCTTGGGCACGCATGCAGACGTGTTTATGCCACCGGGTCCGGGACTCAAACCGCAGTTGACTACGTGAGAGTCCAGCGACATAGCCATTATGCTAACTGCTGGTCTCATATCTTTCTGAATTTTGACACATGTTTCTTTCCTAGAAAAACCTCAGCTCTATTTCAGATAACCTGAACTTACTCTAGGTATCTATAGATGGAGTTGGAAGTTTCATCTGGAAAACTTCTTCACAGCTAGAAGTAAGTGAATCAAATTCCCTCTACGTAAAACTGCATTCTTTTAAAAAGTGCTCATTTATATTTAGAAATCGTCCCATAGACATATTAATTATTGGAGTCATATAGTTAATAATTCTACTCATATAAATTTGTGAAATCATAATTCTATTACCTCTAAATTCCTTCTTGTATTTATTTCACCAGCATTTTTAAGCCAAGGTGTATACAATATACTGGGAATTGACCCACATATCTTACCCACACAGAATAAGCCTCCATCTCTGACTGCAGCTATCCTTGGGGTACTCTGTCTGGAGACAGAATTGCAGTGAAGTCTTTGGCCCCAACTTAAGTTACTGCCTTCCCTTACTTCCTCCCTAAAGAATCATTTGTGACAAGCACTCTCCCTTTTACTCCCCAGCTAATAAATAAAGGCTTTACTTATGTTCATTTAATTTAGGTTTAAAAAAAATGTCTGCTAATAATAAGCTAATGAATGGCTTTTTCCCTTTTAGTCTTATTGATATTTAATTTTTTTTTATTTAGCACAGATGGATAGATAATTGTTTTTTGATATGGTATGACAAAATCATTAGTATGCTATAACTATAGTTTTTATTATAAGGACTATATTTACATTCTTAATTTACATCAAGTAAGAAATGTATGAATGGCTTTAAACTGGAATTCACATTTTTTGATTTTTTTTATGAAAATGTACACACACAAGAATTGTGCCTTTGAAAGGCTAATCATTTCTGATTCTTTCTTTTATTGAGCGAGATTGTTGCTATAGGGTGCGTGTGCTTGCCAGAGACACAGAGAGATACAGATAGACAGAGAGCAAGAAATCAACCCCCAAGGGGGATGGCATGCCACAATCCCTTCTCTTCCATTCTCCTCTCAGGATCTTGGGTATGCATGCACATGCACCAGTGTGAGTTTTAAATCGAACCATGGTCAACTATGTAGGAGTCCAGCGACATAAGCATTACACCATCTGCTAATACTTCTGATTATTTCTTTACAATGTCCAAGACTAGGCAGAGATTACAAAGATATTGTCCTTACTTACCGGCTGACCAGGATCTCCATCTTCACCCTTATCACCACCAACTCCATCTTGACCCTAAAATGGACAATAGATAATGAGTCTAGATACCTCTCACAATTAACTCATTTTCAGCAGGGGGAAAAATGCTATGATAGACTATCTTAATGTTTTTGAGATAAATTATTAGAGAGACAAAGTTATTGTATCTTATTAGTTTCTTTGTTCACATATTGTGATTGCCACTCCTTAAGGGTTTGTGAAATTTCTACGATTTCAAATTTCAAATACAGTACACTTTTTCAAATAAGGAAGAAAGAAGGTATAATGAGTACACAAGGAAAGTGCAATATTTCACCTTAAACCGACATGGTGCAGTGTGAAATATGATTTTCATTATATGCATATAGGTTTATGCATCCTAACAAGGAAGAGTACTGGTATACTAATACCCAGAGTCACTTGCCTCTGAAAAAACAGAGGTCACATAGCTTGGAAGGTAGTAATGATGCTACTACTCAGTTAATTTGTTTGTACAAGCCAACCAATGCTGCAAAATTAATGCAAATAAATAGCAAAATCATGAAGCAGGTCTAATGGTTTCCAACTATACCAATTTTTTTTGTGGTTGCAATTATTATTGATGTTTGCTTTTTTTTTTTTTTTTCTCTTTTAGGAATCCACTTAAGTAATTGAGAATATAGCTATTGGGGACATTCCTACCAAAAACATTTTTATTTTTCCATAATACTTACTGCAGGGCCAGGTTCCCCAGGAGGACCAGGATCTCCAGGAAAACCAACAGGACCCTAGAATAATATTTTGGTTATAAAAAGGAAAAAGAAAGAAAGAAGGAAAAGAAATTAAAAAAAACTATTGTGTTATAACATTATGATATACTGATATTTAAGAGGTTAACATCATGAAAAAAATTTGCTGAAAATATTTCTTTTTTCCTGCTAGAAAAGTTCTAAAAATGAAATCATTTAAGAATGTTTATGAATAAAGTCAGTTTCACCAACTATGAAACAGAGTCTAATATTTAATCTTTCTAAGAAAAGCTCCATGTATGAAGCTTGACACAAGTGCCACTTTGAAGGGGACCAAACTCCCGTACCGGGTTACCCTTAGGACCATCATCTCCTGGTGGTCCCTTAACACCGGGAGGTCCAGCAGCACCAGGTGGGCCAGCTTCTCCTTTCTCTCCTCTTTCTCCTTTGGGACCCTACAAAAGACAGAAATATAACAGTTACTATATAAGCTTTAAGAAAGTTTGAGTCAGATGATTCTTGGCCCTGAGGGGCCTACCCTGTGCATTGGTCAGACTCAAAAATTACCCTGGCCTTTACTAACAGATGCCAGCAGCTACCACTGCTCCAAGCATGACATCCAGAAAAGTCTCCAGATGCTGCTAAACGTTTCCTGGAGGGCAAATCCACTTCTGGCTTATACTGATCTATGTTAGAATAAAACAACCCTAACACAAATGCCTGTTTATTTGACACAGTAAGGTTTTTCACCTGCCTCTTTTATGGACAAGTTCATCAAAGAGAATGTACACAGGAAACAGTTTACAGATTAATGTCATTAATGTCATTTCTGCAAATGTGACCTCCCTTTTTTTTTTCAGTTTGTAAAGTGAATCAAAATATTTAGAGGACATGCAAAGTTATTCAACAATAGTGCTCTGGATTTGTGATTATTTATAATGTATTGGTAAAGGAGAGCAAAAATCCGAGTCACAGGTAGCAGTAGTAATGTTATAAATTCAAAATGCTCTAAAAGTAATCCCCAAACCATTAACTCCCTGTATCGACAACAGGACAGCACTTACACCTGAGCCTGCTTCCCCAGGAGGCCCAGGGTTTCCTGCTTCTCCAGGTTCACCCTACAAAGACAAGAAGAAACACGTGTAACACAGACAAAATGTTTCACATTTATAAAACTGCTTCCAATTATGACCATACTATTCAGAATAGCCTTCATTGTATTGTTTAAAAGACATTGAGACACTGTAATAAGAGAGAAATAAAATGGTTCTACTGACCTTTCAATACTCACATCACATAGGTGAGTAGACACAAGATACATTAAATGCTACAATTCTCATCAGTTATTTAATATAAAACCTAGTGCCTTGGGACCAGCAGGTGGCATGGTGGTTAAGGCGCTGGACACTCCCACATGGCCGACCAGGGTTCAAGTCCTGAATCTGGTGGCTTGCTTTCTCACTTCCTCTCTCTCTCTCATTCTCACCCTCTGTCTCTCTCTGCTCAAACTAAAAAATAAATGAATGAATAAATAAAATAAAATAAATAATTATTAAAAAAAAAACCTAGTGCCTTAACCCCTGTTACCACCAAACCATCCAAACCATCGTAACAGACACTCGCTCTTTCTTTAAAAAATTATGCATCTGTAATAAGTAATAGTCATGTTACAATCAAGGGTATTGATTAAAAACATTACAAATAGTATTTTATTAAAATATGAATTTATTCTCTCTGTACCATACTAAATCAGCAACTAATTTAGAAGTACATTGATAATCCCATACAATATGTTTACTAGAGATCTAAAGAACAAAGAGAGAAGGCTATAATTATGAGATATACACAAATATGTAAATACTAATTAAACTGTTCCATTTGAGAGTACATATATATGTATGTGTGTGTGTGTGTGTGTGTGTGTGTGTGTGTGTGTATATATAATATATATATGTTATAAGCTTGATATCCTAAGGGCCAGCCCCTGGTCTAGTGGTAAAGGTGGCTAGATCCCACATGGCCTGCAATGCCATTCCAGTTCTGAACCCAGAGGCTTGAAAATACACCAGGCACGTGTACACGTGTGTCCCAAATCCTGAAAGCAGAGAGAGATGGAAAAGAAGGGATCGCGGTTTGACCATTCCTCACGGGGGCATGCTGTCTTGCTTTCCCTCTTCCAGTCTCTCTCCAGAGAGTGCATGCTTCCTCTGGCACAATTGCTTTTTAAATACTGATAGCCTTTCAATCTCTCTCGTTAGCTATAGATGGCTATTTTCTACATTGCCAGACTAATAAATCTCCTAGTGGTTTTAGCAATGGAAGTCTTAGGAATGCATAAATATATAACATCTTGTTCAAGTAATCATTTAAGAGAAGTAATGTAGTATATCATGTACCATGTTTCCACTCAAAGTCAGTGGTACTAGCAACTTTTAAATTAATGAGCTTAGCAATTCTCAAGCAGAAATTGTTTTTGTCAGTTGAAAAAACTGTGAACCTTGAATTTCTTTTCACTTTTAACTCTGGTGTTTTCAGTATTATTATCACAACTCCCTGTTCCTAAACTGATTTGGAATGTATCACATTAAATATAAACATAATTCCAAAGCAAAGACTATTTTGCATACATAGGTTCTTACTCTGAGAATACACACATATTTAATTTCTTAAATTATTCCCATGAGGGTGGAAAGTATCAAGTGCTTTCCAGAAATGCATTAGCGATATTATCACGGATAAATTATTTCCTATTCCAAGATAAATGACAAGTATTTCTAGTATTTTGGATAAATTTTACAAGTAAGATATTTACATTGTTTAGAAAAGCTCATTCAGCTATTTTAGTATGAGGAGATGATCTATAAGTAATACTTCCATGACCTTATATAGTCAAATCTTTGAAATGAAATAAGTAGTTTGCTATGAAATCAACTATAAAATGTCTATGCTAAGTATAGGGAATATACATAATTTTTATATTTAGAAATACAAAATGCCTATTGAGAATGTATAACATGTTTTCTTAACTACTATATTTGCCTGTGGTGGTATCATAGAAAGTTAGAACTTGGGGAGTAATAGTAGTTTTTTCTTAACCCTCTTTTCATTTTATTCCTTTTTATCCTTGTCAACTAAAAGTTGAGTATTAATATACTATTTTTTCATTTTTTTAAGAGATTTTTGCACACGCTTGCCAGAGTGACAGAGAGACAGAAAGTGAGAAATCACTCCTCAGGGGGCATTACATATTAAAATAACCTGATTATATATTATAATAATGCCACAATCCCTTCTTCTCCATTCTCCTCTCGGGATTTTGGGCATGCACACATACATGCACCCAGCATGAGTTTTAAGGCACTGGGTCTGGGACTTGAACTGCTGTTAACTACATTGGAGTCCAGTAACATAACCATTATGCCATCTGCTAGTCCTTAATATACTGTTCTTAAAATGAAGATATTTTGTAGCTATAAGTTCATTCTTCATTTTTATTTACAAATTTTCCAGAGGACATATAAACTTGTCAAAGAGAGACAGAGAGAGGGAAAGTGAGAAGGCATCCTTCCATGTGGAATTGCCACTCCGCAATCCCTTTTTCATTTCTCCCTCCTTCTGGGATTTAGGGCACACTTGCTCACATGCCCAGCATGTTTCTGAAGCCTTTGGGTCTAGGACTTGAATTTTGTAGTATGCCATGTGGGATACAGCAGCCATAACCACTATCCTAAATATACCTAAATGTTAGAAATTATTTAAACTCAACTCTTAGACATTTACTTCCTCTACTTAAAAAAAAAAGTGGAGGGGCCAGCAGGTGGCATGGTGGTTAAGGTGCTGGACACTCCCACATGATCGACCACAGTTCGAGTCTAGGAACTGGTGGCTGGCTTTCTCACTTTCCCTCTCTCTTTCTCTCTCTCTGTGTCTTTCTCTGGTCAAATTAAAATAAATGAATGAATAAATAAAATTAAATAAGTAATTCTTACAAATTAATGGAAATAGTTATTACAGAGTCTCCAGAAGTTTATAGTTTAAGAAAAAACAAAGCAGAAACTAATATTATCTAAAACCATCTCAGTTCAAAGATTTTGAAAGGAAATATGCAAAATTATACATAATAATTAAATATTTGAAACTATTTATAGTATATACATTAAACCTATATTTCTAATATGAATGAGGCTACATGATACTCATTCTAAAGAATAGCAATTCAGGGACCAGCAGAGGGTGTAATGGCTGCATTACTGGACTCCCGTATGGTCGACTGCAGTTCAAGTTCCAGATTTGGCAGCTTAAAACTCACTCTGGGCGTGTGTGCATGCAGGCCCCAAATCCCAAGAGGAGAACGGAAGAGAAGGGACTGCGAGGCCATCTTCCTGGAGGGGTGATTTCTTGCTTTCTGTCTTTCTTTCTGTCTGTCTGTCTCTCTGGTGAGCACATGTGCCCTATAGCAAAAATCTCTTTAAAAAAAGAATTGATATAAATTATGGGACAATTCACACATATATAAAGAAGTACTAGTTATGAAGTTGGCATTCTAACCATTTTACCGTGATCTATCACACACTTGTTTAAGCAGAGCTTCTTTCTGAAGGAACAAATTATTTCATGTGCCCATGTAAAATATGTATCTTAAGAAAATGTACTGATGTATTTCCTTGTTTGAGGAAATTACTATAGTACAAATACCACCCATAGCAAATATACACTACATAAAAAATAATGAAGTAGGTTTAAAGGATGATATATACATATATAATTATATGTAAAACTTATATATGTATATATATAAATAAATTGCTGGTGACTGGGAATACTTTTTCAAAAATAAAAACAGTGATGCATTCAATGAGAGTAAGTAATGTCAGAGTCCTGTAACTTACAGCAAATTATATTATTCCAAATTCTACATAAATAAGTTTAGAATTCTATTCCTGGACTGTTCTGTCCCATAGGAAAAAAAATTAATAGAGTAGTTAAAAATCCATCTTTTAGGATAATTATTTTTATTTAACTTTATTGATTTATTTCAATTTGATCAGAGAGGGACAGAGAGAGAAAGAGAGAGAGAGGAAAAGTGGGAAAGCAAGCTGTCAGGTCCAGGACTCGAACCACCATCTGCCATCTGGAAATCCAGCACCCCCTTGCCCACCACTCCACCTGCTGGCCCCAAAATGCCAAACTTCAAATAAGGCTCACTTTACTATTTATTTATTTATTTATCTTTGGGGAGAGATTTCTGCTATAGGGTGTGTGCTTGCCAGAGAGACAGAGAGACAGAGAGCGAGAAATCATCCCCCCAGGGGGATGGCAACACCACAATCCCTTCTCCTCCATTCTCTGTGTGTCTTTGGTATCTTGGTATCTTGGACACAAATGTACACATGCCCAGCATGAGTCTAAGCCACCAGGTCTGGGACTCGAACCATGGTCGACTATATGGGAGTCCAGCGACATAGACATCATGCCAACTGCTGGTCCCTCAAATAAGGCTCACTTTAAATGTAAAAGTAACTCATCAACCTGATTTACTGAATCATTCTCATAAGAGGTATATGTTGGTAAAGTGTTACTATGTAGAAATAACGTGAAAGGGAGTTCCTCAAAACTCCAAACATCTGGAATCCATGTATATCTTAAAGAGTAACACAGGAGAGAAAAAGCAGAAAGGAAGCAATGGAAGTATGTAAAACTTCCCTTGGCTTCCAACTCTTTAGGAAAAAAGTAAAAAATTAAAAGGCCAGAAAAACTACTGAGCAGTTCTCAAAACTAATTAGCATTGGAACCAAGGGAGGATGATGCAGAATCCTGTGAGGGTGACATCATTGGTCTAATACAATGACATCATCAGAGACAGTGCTCTCCTATGCTGTGCTTGCTGGGATAGCTGAACTGAACAAAAAATGTTCTTTCAATTCTTACCTAAACCATCCGAACATTTTCAACACACACACACACACACACATGAAATGTTCAATTAAAAAAATAGCCTGTTTTTGTAGTAAAAATTAGATAACGTTAAAATTTTCCAATTTTATTAGAAAATAGTAATGAACTATTTTGAATAGTTAATCATATAGTATTAATTTTTAATCAAAATACTAGAATGTGAATACTGAGCATAAGTAAAAATCAAAATAACATTCTAATCTTACTATTTTCTTTCCTGAAGGTTAAATCCTTTAATTAAATAAATGGATTTAAGCACAAAATAAAATATGTCAAAAAGACTGGAGACCAAAAATCAGAATTATTTTTAAGATTGGTATAATTCTAGTGCTCGCTTAGGCAGCACATATACTAAAATTGGAACAATACAGAGAAGATTAGCATGGCCCCTGCACAAGGATGACACGCAAATTCGTGAAGCGTTCCATATTTTTTAAATAAAAAAAATAACAAAATAAAAAATTGGTATAATTCTATACCACCGATATTCTTTAATAACTAGCATATTCAGGAAATTGTTTCCACTGTATCATATGATACAAGATGGAATTTAATAATTCTTTTCTCAAAACTGGTAAATAATTTATTTTTAAAATAAAACAAATAATATTTTGAAAATTCTCTTCAGAAATGAATACGAACGCATAAATAAGGAATCAATGAGTCATTCTGACATTTTCATAAAAGGATGATGATAATTTTTAAATAAAATCATGTTCACAAGAAAAGAAAGCTATTCTGAGCCCAGATGTTATAGGACATGCCAACTATTTTGAAAAGTGCCATAGACAGGTCATAGCATTAGTAATGAAAATTCTCTAAGCCTGAAAATATCCTATCTTACACATGCAAATAACAATAATGCCATTATCATGAGATTGTTGCTTTAATTACAGGAAATAATCTTTTCACACCATTCAGTGTAATACCTAGCAATCCAAAACATTACATCTCAATAGTGTTTTAAGTTCTGTAACTATTCAGGTAGACCAAGTGTTGAGTCATAACAATATATAAAACACTTGGGACCATAATTATTAACAGAGGCACATAAAATGTTATCCAGTATTAGCAAAAGTCCTTGGTTCATTCTGTGTCACACTGTGAATCTCTGAAGTTCCCTACCTTTTCTCCAACACCACCAACTGAGCCAACAGATCCTGGTGGTCCTTGTGGTCCCTGAAGCATTGAAAACAGAAGACATTACTCTGATTCTTGTGATGACACAACGAGTTTATGAATATACACCTAGTCATTCTTAAAGAGAAATGTAGGCAAGAACATCCTGTGTCACTTGAAAATGGGACAAAATAATGCCCTTTACTAAGTTGTCAAATTTACTGGATAAAAGGAATTTAATATATTACATTGATTTTCAAATTCAACAGAACTTTGAAGATAAAGCAGAAGGCTCCATCTCAGGTCAAGCCATGACATAACTTCAACTGCTTTGTCCAAAGCACAGTTAGGGGCAGTTTTACAAGATGATTTTGTAGTGGATCAAAATTATGACTCTGCTTAACAATGATATAATCTGCTCAAAAACCAAAATCCCTATAACTTATCTTTAATCCTTTAAATTTTTTAAGAGCTAAAGGACTATCTCAGGGGAATTAAAAGCTAAAAGCTCTTTTAGTTCCTCTGCTCCTCGACTGCCTTACTCAGATCTGGCCTGCCAGAATTAAAAGTAGACATAAAAAAAGAGCCAGATAGGTGATGCAGAAGAATGGGGAAAGCATACATTTCTTCATGGTAAAAAGGTAAAACCAGGACAGATATCATCAAAGCCATAAATGCATTAATAGTAACAATAAGATAATTATGGCATTACATTTCAAAATGCTAATATATAATTGGAAAGTTTTTAAGCTTGAGGAATATCCTCTATATAACTGAGTGGAAACATTTTACATGGTTATGTGCACTTAAAATGCACATATTGCTCTGACACAATTAATTGACAATACAAAATGCAAAGCTTCTAGATAATGGCCACTGATGATAGACATCTGCGTAAAGGAGGCCTGGAGTACAGATGGAGACTAGCACAGTCAAAGCTGATTACACACCATCTCCTCCAGTCACAGCCAGAGAGAAGGGTTCAAGTTGAAACAATTGAGCAACTATTTATTGAATAGCTATATGCAAGGCACAGTCTAAGTATGTTGATCTGAACAAGGTGACATCTCATAAACAATATCACTAACATTTCTCACTCATCAATAAACATATATTGAATGTGACCTTTGCACCTATTTTATAATTCTGGTGCCTTACTCCCTATAAAGCCTGTTTCTTTCCCAGCATAATACAATGGGGTAAAAAGATGGTACTTGAGTTCTTAAGTAATTTTGAAAATTAAACAGTGCAAATTATCTCTACTGTATTTCAGAAAAACATCTGCAAAGAAATAATACTGATGTCAATGTAACTCCAAAATAATGAACATATTTCATAGTTCTTACATCAGCTCCATTGGGACCTTGAGGGCCTCTTGGGCCTGGAGGACCAGGTGGACCCTGTAAGAGATGAATGATGAAGTTTATAAGAACCAAATCAAAATACATTTCTCACATTTTTTTTTTGTCTCATTATTAGGAAAACTAAAAGAAGCTTAGGCCTGTAAAATCATATTAAAGCATATCAAGGCTGTAAGTCACTCTTGACAGACACAATATTGTGACAGCAAATGATTCTTTACACATAGCTATGGTAAAATTAAGACTTCAGAAAAACAGCTTAATTAGAAAATAGGCCAAGAAAGACTACTTCTACTGTCTGGTACAATGAATTAATAATACAACTAGAAATATGTCATGCCAGAATAAAAAGGAAGCATAAGATAGAATCCATTAACTCAATAAAAGTATTTATATTTTTTGCTTATATGCATTTTTAGTTTCTTGTGTCAATTCTTATATTTTACACACTAGAATTGGAAAGAGCTATATAGCTATATTCCTAAAACAAAGGTTTTTCTTTCCTAGCTAAGCATTAAAACTACCTTGGGAAGATTTTATAAAATCCTGATAGCGAGAATATCCTGTCTCGAGGTTGTGTTCAAAACCATCCCTAGTAAGTACCAGGACATTAATAGTTTTTAAAGGCCTCAGTTTATTCTAAAGCCATGGTTGAAAAACTTTGCTGCTATCACCTATTACCATAAGGTCAGGGAGGGTGTATCAGTGATTCAGAGAACCACGACAACCATATCCAGAAAGGAAATTGCTGTGTACCTGATGCTGCTTGGAAGTATTAATCAGTTACTTGGGTTAGTGATGTTTATTATGCATTCCTTGTATTTAGGTTTATTGATTATGAAAATAATTTTGAATAATACAAGAGATTTGGGTATGTTTCCTAAGGAGGATAAAAATCTAGCATACAAATGAAAAATATAAAAACATGTACATGAAGAAAGTAAAAGCCTATGCAATGTTAATGGGAAAAACTAATTAAGAAATACACTCATATTTCATTATAGATTTCAATGCCCTTGGCTAATTATCTCCTTATCTAAGGTAGTAATTCATAAACAGTTATATATATTTCAAACTTTTGGCTACAGACTCAGAATAGAAAGCCAGAACCAATAAGTGCAAATAATAATAAGCCACATCATCCTAATTAATACAGAATTGCTTATTAAATTAAGAATTTGTTTTGAAGAATTTTTTTTTTTTGCTTCTGTATTAACAAATCCTGTGTGACTATCTATTCCTTACCTGCTTCATGTCAAAGTTCAGAGCTAAAGACTTACAAATAACTAAAGGGTAGCAGTTGATAACGCACACTTCAATAGTATATACATAAAAATAAAAAAAAAGTGACAATCTACAAACTACTAAATGTCACACATGTATATAATGTTACCTCCAAATGATTGCAGATTGGTTTGGATGAATGAATGCCAGGTGTCAATATAGAAAGGGTCATTGGAACAATATGCATCAATTGCTAGAAAATAAAAACTTACCATGGGACCAACATCCCCATTTTCACCTTTTTCACCAGGTGGGCCTGGCAGGCCCTAGGAAAATATAAGAGAAAAGTAATAAGTTACTCACATATTTTACTTTTAAAAAAAGCTTATTTATGTATTCCATGAGGAAGAGCAGGAGAGACATGGCACCCTCAACAGGGGCCCAGGGCCACAATAGCCTCTCATCTTCGGCCAGCCCAGGCCATGGGCACACACATGCCCTTTGTACTCAAGGAGATTTCCGGTCACAAACCACCGACCTTCCATGTGCATCTGTCTAGCAGAGCATGGTGTTTCACCACTGTGCCACCGTCTGGCCTCCAACAAAGCAACTCATTTACGTTTTCTTTTTAAACTTTGGTCAATTTCTAATATAAAACCATAAAGTTTTAGATTCCAAGACTCTTAACTTCAGAGATTCTAATTCATTAATGTATCACTCGAACTTAAATTCTTAAACATACAAGCAAATTTAACACAGATGAAATAAACATTTCATTTTAAGATCTTTTTTTCAATTAAGATTCATGGAATCTTAAATATAATTAAAGTTTTGTAGGCACCACATAAATGAACAATGATCTTTTGTTCACATTTCCAAATCATATTAACATAAAGTGCATCTGATTTAGGATACCCAAATGGAATGGCATGTCAACATTAGTTTATTGTTTTGTTTTGTTTTGTTTTAATTTCTATTACAAGCCCATTCCTGCCCTGTGATTTTTTTCTTCATGTATATGATTATTCTATTAACGCAATAGGAATTTCCCACCAGAAAAAAAGGGAAACAGTTATTTATTGTTAATTAAATTTTATCATCGTTTGAGTTGATTAAGACAGAATGTTCTTCCTATTACAATGAACAGAGATACAATGAATCAAGTTCTCTTGCTACAGTGAACCAAACAGGCTGAATGGCACTCCACTGTTAATGAGTTTTCATCCCACCCTAACTTTCTCTGAGGGAGTAATTTATGAATGGAGAGGTTTTAAAATCTCTCAATGTTAAAACATTTGCCACTTAAGCAATGCATTAAAAAACAAATTTAGGCCAAAAACTCCATGATATATGTATTTCCTTCATATGCAAATGAATAGTAAATATCAAGTTGAAAATCAAGTCGTTTAACCTAAATATTAGATTGTTATTATTTATATCCAGTATAATTTGCTAGTATCTATTCTGTCATGAAGACTCAATTAAAGATTGTAGATGTAATTGTGAAGATGTTAATTACATTAGCATCGTTTCGGTTTCTTGATTTAAAGAGGTAGCTGTGGGAAAACAAAATCAATTTTTTAAATGAGCTAATTTTTTAAGTCACCTTCATCACAAAGCACATTTCTTACCTTGTGAAAATGAAGATGATTTTTTTATTGAATATTTTATAAACATAAGCTACAAGGCAATTTTTTTTTTTTTTTTTGAAGAGGTTTTTACTATAGGGCACGTGCGCTTGCCAGACAGACAGAGAGACAGAAAGCGAGAAATCACCCCCCAGGGGGGATGGCCACGCTGCAATCCCTTCTCATCCATTCTCCTCTTGGGATCTTGGGCAAGCACACACACGCATCTGGTGTGAGTTTAAGCTACCAGGTCCGGGATGCAAACCACAGTCGACTACATGGGAGTCCAGCGACATAGCCATTACACTAACTGCTGGTCCCAAGGCATCTTTTTTAATCATGGCAACTAAATTCCCTGAATCACAACCTTACAGGAGTCAGAGCAATCACTTAAATGAAAAACAGAATGAACAGTAATGTATCCAATGGTGATCTAATTTTCACGCTGTGCTGTTTACACATACTGATATGTGGTACTCCTGACTAGTTATATAATTATCAAACAAGTATAAAAGAGACAAATATAACAAATATGAATGTGGAGGTTTGCACTTTCCAAGTTTAAAAATAATTATTTGGCATTAAATTAAAAGCAAAAATTTATTCATAGGCAAACACCCATTGAGTATTTTAACAATAATAACTACAATTCATTATACTATGTGCATAATGTAATTCATTTATTTATGTATATAGTAGGATACTTAACATCAACAACTAATACTGTTGTGATTTTATTTATAAAAATAAGGATAAAAATTAAATTTATGTAAAGTCCACTTACATATTATTTCTACAACTTCTCACACTTTTAGGTTCAGTGAACCCAATGACTTAATTCACCATTTCTTTCTTTCTTTTTTTAAAATTATTTATTAAATTTTACTTATTCATTATTTTTAATTTTTACAGAGAGAGAGAGAGGAAAAGGGGAAGTGAGAAAGCAAGCCACCAAGCCGAGGACTTAACCATAGTCAGTCATGTGGGAGTGTACAGGACCTTATCCACCATGCCTCCTGCTGGTCCCTTAATTCACCATTTCTAAAAGGGATGATATAAGTTTTATCTATATGGTGCCTAATATCATTTAAAACAAAGTTCTATAATCTTTTGGAGAATCACTCGATAAATATAGAGTAAGCAAGTGGAAGAACATCATGAGATGTTTCCAAAGTTTGTGGAAAAGCGTGAACGTCAAATGTAAGGTTCTTATTTCCCAGATGGGAGATGTCGATTATGTAATGTTTTGCCTCAGAATTCAGTTCAGTTGTAAAACATACTTGAGTAAAAATGTATTTGGCTACAGTGTTTTTAAATTAAGTTTATTTATTTCTTCTATACATGTGTTCTGTCTGTAGCCTCAGCAAGCTGGGCTCCTGGGCACTTGCACACGCGCCTGGGGTGTGGAGAGAGACCTTGAGATGTAAACCCAGGACGGTCTCTGTGTCTTCAGTATTGCATAACATTGGGGTACCATGATGCCACCACGGCCAGCCATAGTGTTTTGTAATGTAATGTTTCCTCTCCTGACTATGCTTCATGAAATACAAGTTACAATTTAAAAATAATAACCTATTTTAAATGATTCACTTGCTTTTAACTTGTTTAGTTTGTCTATTATTGTTTACCACTTGCTATGGGTCGTTGTTATCAACAAACTGCTATTTTTTTCAGTGCTTTCACTTTTTGTTAGCCATTGAAGTACTAACATTTCCTGCTATGAGACCTACAAAATAACCCTTTCAACAGCTTATGTTTAAGTTCAGACTTAATAATGGTTCAGTTCATGTTTTACATTATGGGAATGAAGAAAGGAGGTATAATACCTAAAAACGGGCTAAATGTACCCCAGAAACAGGAACTAGGGCTAATGTATCTTCAGAAAAATGAATAATACTTCCTGAAAATCAGTTAAGTTCGGACATACTTACGTCAAACAATCATTGTGGTTAAACATTGCTTCCATGTTTGTGCCCACTAGAAAACGTGGTGTGAGGAAAGGGTGGAAATGGCGAGGTAAACAATGCAGAGAGCTTACCTGAAGACCGATGGGACCAGGAGGTCCAGGGAAACCTCTTGCACCTTCATCACCTTTTTGTCCAAACATCCCCTGCTGTCCTCTAGGACCTGGTTCACCATCACCTCCCTGGAGGAGTGCAATGAAAATGATCACAAACTGGAACAATAATTGTGACACACCAGTCGTTACAAAACTGTGGCCAGTTCTAAATTAATTCAAGATGATCTATCTGAGGAAGACCTGTAGGGAGTGGCCAGATCTGGATAGGGCACTAGCGACCTTTAAAATAGACACGGTCTTTGTGCTGACGATGCAGGGCAAGTGGAAGCTCTAACAAAGCCATAATCTACTGTTGCACTGCAGGGTAGTGTAAATTAAAGGAAGCTGAATGTCAGCCAGAGAGAGAAGGCCAGGGGAAACTTTGTTCAGAACCAGAAGATGCAAGAAGCAACCGCCAGACTCAAGATGCTCCATAGATGTGACAACAGAAAACACCTGGCTTTCCTTCAGCTTCCCTCTCAACCATAATGGCACAAAGAGGTGAGGTATTATCTGTTGAAGATATTTTGTAGTTTTATCAACTGTACTAGGGAGAAATGTTCACCTGTTGAAATATCCACTTTGTAAGACAAATAATAATGTGATTGAATGTATAAAAGAAAATGAAATGAAAATAATTAATTAATTAATAATAAAAAATAAAAGAATAACCCTGGGAAAAGCTCTGGCCACAGCATTCTCCATCAGAGATGCTAGGTTTACCCGATCCCCACTTTTCTACACTTGTCCGTCTGTCCTTTCTCAATCCACGGCTCACTTTCACTCGGGCCTCCATGTCTCTTTGCATCACAGGCCGAGGAAAACACCAAGGAAAAACTAGACAAAATTCCCATTATGTGCTACAAATATGCATTGTTATTATTATAGTTTTCGTGTCCAAAGTATGATTGATTTTGATGTAACAATATACACCAAGTGATGTAAAAGCTGTCTAATAAGGAAAAGAATGTTTAGGATTCATTACATATTAAGTACTTTGCAATGGGTTATTATTTATTTTCAACTGAAGTCATAATGTCCTTTGTAACGATCAACTTGGTTAACTATATTAGATCATTTAAATTGGATTCAATATTAAGCGTACAAACAAATCTCGTTACCACACAAAACTGACTGGTTCTGTGACAGCTCATAAATTTAATCCACGAGCTGTAAGGATAGAATTGCTGAACAAAGCGAAATACTTACAGCTATTCCAGGGGCACCAACCGGCCCTTGAAGACCTGGGGGACCAGGTGGACCCTGCAGTAAAATCAAAATTAGTATTTTGAATCCGAAGCCAGAAAAGTTTTGGCTATATAAAACAGATCATTTGATCAAGACCTATTAGGGATCTCTGACCCCACTTGGAAAAATCGAAATGTTACTTAGAAATCATTTCTGTTTTACACAGTCAACTACCACTTACTTTATACCTTCATATACAGATTTGCACATTTGGAATCAATTTTAGACATTTATTGGAAGCACTCTCATCTGTAATGTACATTTAAATACAGATCTTTTATGGTAACATAAATGAAGTTGAAATTTCACATTTGAAAATTTTCTAAATATCTGATTTCTTTAATGAGGTATGTATGAGTCAGAAAAAAAAGTCCACAAAAAAAAGTGTCTATATAGACTCTTCTAAATGAACATCAAGATTCTGAAGTGTATGCAGCTAGAATATAGTGATACATGAGATTTTCAAATTTTCTTCACATGTAGACACATGCGAATTTGGTGTTCTATGTAAAGTATACCAGAACTCCTTATCTTGAGCAAAGATTTCAAAATACATTGAATATCGAATATATAGACATTTCTTAATTGTATTGTTTTTTGACATTAATAACTAGTCAGCATTATAACATATTCAGGCACTGAGGAAATTGTTCTTTATTATAAGTGCCATTTATGAGAAAGACTGATTATATCAAAGGTTTTAAAAATGTGGAGGAAGGTAAGCAAGGGGCAAAAAATAGAAGCAAAACATTTAAGAGACACAAAAGCAGAAAATTATCTGTTGATGATAACACGTACACTAATACCTGTAACAAGACTAATATAAGGTGTATTCATGCTGGGAAAATTTATTTTACAACCTGTAATGATATACAGTGGTTGAATGTATAAAAAATAAAAACACAAATAAACTATAGGGAAAAAAAAGAACATGTGGTCCATGGACCACTAGAGGTATACAGACCCTTTTAGGTTTCTGCTAGATCAAAATCCTTATAACAACAAGAAGACACTACTCGTATTGACTACCACAGAGACATTTGCACTAATGATGTAAAAGCAATGGTGGATAAAATTGTTAGTACCAATCATGTCAGTATCTACAAACTGTAATAGCATTCATTTTATTTCCATCACCATGCACTCTCAGTCCACACAGAAATAATTGTTTCACTTAAGGACGTCCTCGATGAAGCATTGGAAGCTTTTAATTTTATTAAATATGGACCTTGAGTACATGTCCTTTTATATTCAGGCGACAAGATGGAAAACACACATCAAGTATTTTCACAACACACCAGGAAAAACCCTGTCTCAAAGAAAGCCAAACCGAACAAACGACAAAGAACAGCACTTAGTTTGAGTTGCAACTCGAAAGAGCCAACTCTTACATGGAACACCATTTTCTAGTTGAAAGAGCAACGGACAAAAATACTGTAATTATTTAGACTTGGGATTTTGAGAGATATGATATAGAAAGTAAAAGAAGTCTGTAACTTCAAAGAAAACAACGTGTATTTCCTGTCAGTGACAATATTTAAACTGTCAAGCAAAATTAGAATTTTGGAAACTTATACCTGTCAGTGTGGGCTTGATAGCTTCCTAATATGAAAATATTTTCTTTTAATATTTATATTGTATGGAAAAACATGCCAATAATTCAAAGATCTTACCCAGCCAGTCAACTAATAATTTCCAAATGACCAGTGAAAGATTTAACAAAATTATGTATAGGGAAAATAGTTAAAAATGGCAGATATGTGAATAAAATGATAGGTATTTTTCACTGAAAGTGCTTTGTACTTTTAATTCTTAATTTTAAGTGAATCGATACATAAATATTACATTTTTCTTAGTTTTTATTTAAATGAATGAAACCCACATAGAAAAATATATGGAGGGGATCCTCATAACATTTCAGGATTATCCGGGGTACTGGTTAAAATGTAGTCCTGTGTAATTAGAGTACTTTTCGTTTTGTTTTTTTTTTTTTAAAGAGGCATTTTTTGCTAGAGGGCACATGTACTTGCCTATGAGATAGAGACAGAAAGTGAGAAATCACTCCGATGGCGGGAGCAGAATGCCCACTCTGCAGTCCCTTCTCCTCCATTCTCCTCTCGGGAATTTGGGCACGTGCACCCACGTGCCTGTTATGAGTTTCAAACCGTAATAAACTACATGGGAGTACAGCAATGCAACGACTTCGCCATCTGCAAGTACTCAAATTATGACCTTTAAGCAGGAAATAACGGCTGCATGTTTTTCAAATATGGCTTCTGTCATGTGTACAAGGTATAATGGAAAAACTATACTTACGTATCTTTAAGAAATCTAAATAGGATCTAAAAAAGGTAATTTACTAAAATAGAATTTATATGGACCAGCAGTTGGCATAACGGCTATGTTGCTGGACTCCCATGTAGCCGACTGTGGTTCGAGTCCTGGACCTGGTGGCTTAAATTCATGCCGAGCATGTGTGTGTGCATGCCCAAGATCCTGACAGGAGACTAGAGCAGAAGGGATTGCAGTGTGGCTATCCATACCCCCCAGAGGGGTGATTTCTCGCTTTCTGTTTCTGTCTCTGTCTTTCTAGTGAGAACACATGCCCTATAACAAAAAAACCTCTCCAATAAATAAATAAATAAAATAGAATTTATAAATTTATCATCAATACCAACTGTGGCAAACTTAAGCAGCTTTATTTTTGCACAGAATTTCTAGTCATAATTTAAAAAGCATCAATCCAGAGTATCAGTGCTATCACTTATTTACTAGGATTTTGTTCTACTGGATAAAAATGCATCGAGAGCTTACTACAGATTAAAAACTACAATTACCTGTAAGCTATTTCTGTTTTGATTCTAGATTTTTTTCCTTTTAGATAGAAACATTAATATTAAGAGCATTGCTAGCTATTCATTTTAGGATTCAACTGATCCTTAGAAAATGTCTTTCCAAAGTTATGTGTTAAGGCATAAAATAATTCCAGGTCTAAAAGAATTAGGATAATGGCTGGGACATAAGACAAAACTTGAGTAGTCTGTTAGAATCAAGTCGCTAGGGATGATGAATAATCTTCTATATTAGTAAAAGATGTTAGATAAATAATGTTCCCTCAATAAGAGGGAGGACACTCACATTTTCTCCTTTGTCACCTTTGCTGCCTTTTTGTCCCGGTTCACCAATTTCACCCTATATTTGAAAGATGTGAGTTAAAACTTTCCTCTAACATACCATACATGCCATTGCAGTATCATAATCGTCATTGGTAAATTATTAAAATTTATCTTTAAGATCATTATGTGTTATCATTTAATGCCACTGTTAAAAAGATAACATTCTAATTTCTTTCTGCTTTAACTTCTTAATATTGACTTATTTATAGTATAATGAAAATAGTCATCTTAATGTTGAGAAATGGTGGGACTGAATTTATAATTTAAAAAATCAATTATGTCTCTAATATCACCAGTATTAATAACAGAAATGTACTGATTTAAAGAAATATAATTAAAATATAATTACATATAAACCTCAAATCATTTTTCTTAGTTTTTCAAATGCTAAAATGATACACAGTTTCATAGTGCTGCATCACAAATTGTTTTACAGTACTTATAATAACATTAAAAAATATGTTACATTTAAACACTTAATACCATAGCCATACATTTGGAATAAGTAAGAGTCTTTACTTATATATTAGTAAGGGAGAAGAACAGAATTGTCAAGTAAGTATGCAGTTCAGTCTTTAATCTTACTGTGCAACGTATCCAAGACAAAAGGGGTAGGCATATACAAGTAATTATTTTCTTACTTTGTATTTATTTCAGAAGAGTAATTTTGGTATTGGCCATTTTTTTTTCTCATTGCCTTTGCTATTTTATTTCATTTTCCTGTTTATATACATACACTATTTTATGAAGTAGACACTAATGCTCAACCTCTTAAAACTCTTGAGTACATGAAAGGTGTGTGAAATTTTAGAAATCTAATCTACTTGGCATCTAATCTTAAAGATTAATTCCAGAATCCTTGAGAAAATACATTAAACTTTCTCACAGCATGAGAATAATGTGAATAAAGAACACAAACCTTGTCTCCGTCTTCTCCCGGGGAGCCAGCGGGACCAGCTGGCCCTGGGAGGCCTACAGGACCTTGTACTCCATCTCTCCCTGCAGGGCCTTGGGGACCTTTTTCTCCCTGTATTGAAAATCCAACAGATCATTAAGTTGCTGTAAGAAACCTATAAATTAGTTGTTAGCTACAATTTTTTTAAGTACAGCTACAACAGTCATAATCTAGCTTCCATATTCAACAAAGAAATGGTTTAAAGTTTTTAAGGAAAAAATTCAAATAACAAATGATAACACAAAACAATGTTCTTTCTTTACTAAGAATACTGTCCTTTTTAATCATTTATGAATCTCAGGCTATGGTCCACAAAATAATTAGGATTCAACTTAGAATTTTTCTTTTAAACATGTAGTTGCTGAGCAAATACGACCTATTGCCAAAACAGATGCCTAATATTTGTTTGTTTGTGAAAATGTGCTGAGCTTCTACTCCTCTTCAGTCTGTCACTGAAATAGTTGTGCAGTGGAAATATGGTTAAAAAAAGTAATAAAATGTATTTGCTTGTATCTTCAACTTTATAATATGCTTTATAAACCTTATTGCAACTTTTTTTATTATTATTGTACTCCTTCATTTACAGAAAACACAGATCAAGCATTTCAATGACCATTTAGCAAACTGATTCACTCTCTTTTTTTTTTTTTTTTGGCACAAAGAAATGTCACAGATGGACCCCAAGATCAATCAGAAACTCCTAAGATTCATCAGTCATCACTGGTTGACTCCTACTTTTAACTGTTTCCTGGATTTTCCTAGAGTTTGATGTTTTAATTCACTAGTGTTTTTACTGATTCAAATGACAAGGGTATTAGTTATTTGTTTTCTTGTTATTTTTGACAATAGCTTTATTTTATATTTAAAAATTTATTAATATTATGTAATTAAAAATAGTACATTGAGGGCTAGCTGGTAGCATAGTGGATAAGGCAGCTAGATTTCACATGGCTGACATTAAGGTTTGAGTCCTGGACGATCCTAAGGCTTGAAAAACATGTGGACACATGTGCATGCATGCCCCAAATCCTGAGAGGAGACATGGAGGAGAAGGGATTGTGTTGTGGTTATCCTCACTAGCGAGTGATTTCTCACTTTTCTTCTCTCTCTCTGGCAAGTGCATGTACCCTGTAACAAAACTGAAATAAAATAAAATGATGCCTTGATAACAAATGTAATGAGGACGACTTCTATTTCCAATAAAGAATGCTTTTTAAATTTAAAATAAATAATTTCCTAAGCATCAAAATATCATCAGTTTTGCACAAGATGGTATTTCTGTTTTTACTCAGTAGCTTTATCTTTTCTTTTGTTAAATAAGCAGTGAACCTGAGTCCTTAGATCCTGTCTTTGCATCACTTCCCTCAACTCCCATTGCCATTTCCTGCCCCTTTATAATTACTTAGCTTGATCTGCTAATTATCTCTTGAATATACACTTCTCTACCATTAAAAACCTTTCTCCAAAATACTAGAATCCTGGGTCTGAACTATTGAAATAACCTCCTGCCTTCTTCCACAATTATTCTCACTTCCTTCTAATCTATTATTCCATGCACTGTAACCAGGAAGTCAATCCAATCAGATAATATTATCTACATCCTTAGGTTAATTTACTAACTTACTTTTCAAAAATAAAGCCCAAGCTCAGTGTGGCTTACAGTGACCTGGCTCCTACAATCTAGCCTCATACAGCCTTTGCTCTTTACATTCCAACTCCTCTAGACCTTTACTCAATCCCTTAAACCTGATGCCATTCCCAGTCCTGCCACATGGATTGAGCACATATTTCTTTGTCCTGAAATGCTCCAATGAGAACTCATCAAACAGTTAATTCTTTCCCATCATTGTTTTGTCTAAGAAAAGTCCCCAATTCTAGCTCAAGTTTCTCTGCTATCAAGTTACATACACCATTTTTCTTCATATTACTAACTAGAGTTTGTAATTATACATGTAGTTAGTATTCTTTGCTTATTATCAGACAATAAAGGGCAAGGGCAAGAAGAGTATCTTTTTTTTTTTTTTTAAAAATTTTTCCACAGTGTGCCTGCACTCCCTGGAGAGAAGTAGAGACAGAGAGGGAAAGTGAGAGATCACCCACAGGGAGTATGGCCACACCATAATCCCTTTACTTCCACTCTCCTCTTGTAATTTTACACATGTGCCTGGCATAATTTTCAAACTGCAGGATCCAGGACACAACTTGCTTTTGGCCATATGGAAATCTACTGCCTTACCTCCATGACACTGCTAGACTAAACAGTGTCCTTTTTTTAATCCACCGTATACCCCCCATTGATGGCCCAGAGTAGCCACACAAGGAACATTTGTTGAGTTAATTAGTGACAACAGTTATTTATAAAAGAAAATTTTTTACTCTGACTTATTATGTGTCATATTATATTCATATTTTTAAAAAGTGCACTAAAATTACCATTTAAACATATCCTTGATGTCACCCTTTATTTTCTTCATTCAAATACTGTATTTCAAACCTCCCTATTCTCAAAAAGCATACCATGACACTCACAGTGAACTTCAGTTCTTTAAACACAAGAGCTAATCCAGAAATTTCTCCTTAATTTCTATTTCCTTGCTAACCTTAACTCCCAAAATCAGTTCTTTTATAAGGGATTGTGTTGTGGTTATCCTCACTAGCGAGTGATTTCTCACTTTTCTTCTCTCTCTCTGGCAAGTGCATGTACCCTGTAACAAAACTGAAATAAAATAAAATGATGCCTTGATAACAAATGTAATGAGGACGACTTCTATTTCCAATAAAGAATGCTTTTTAAATTTAAAATAAATAATTTCCTAAGCATCAAAATATCATCAGTTTTGCACAAGATGGTATTTCTGTTTTTACTCAGTAGCTTTATCTTTTCTTTTGTTAAATAAGCAGTGAACCTGAGTCCTTAGATCCTGTCTTTGCATCACTTCCCTCAACTCCCATTGCCATTTCCTGCCCCTTTATAATTACTTAGCTTGATCTGCTAATTATCTCTTGAATATACACTTCTCTACCATTAAAAACCTTTCTCCAAAATACTAGAATCCTGGGTCTGAACTATTGAAATAACCTCCTGCCTTCTTCCACAATTATTCTCACTTCCTTCTAATCTATTATTCCATGCACTGTAACCAGGAAGTCAATCCAATCAGATAATATTATCTACATCCTTAGGTTAATTTACTAACTTACTTTTCAAAAATAAAGCCCAAGCTCAGTGTGGCTTACAGTGACCTGGCTCCTACAATCTAGCCTCATACAGCCTTTGCTCTTTACATTCCAACTCCTCTAGACCTTTACTCAATCCCTTAAACCTGATGCCATTCCCAGTCCTGCCACATGGATTGAGCACATATTTCTTTGTCCTGAAATGCTCCAATGAGAACTCATCAAACAGTTAATTCTTTCCCATCATTGTTTTGTCTAAGAAAAGTCCCCAATTCTAGCTCAAGTTTCTCTGCTATCAAGTTACATACACCATTTTTCTTCATATTACTAACTAGAGTTTGTAATTATACATGTAGTTAGTATTCTTTGCTTATTATCAGACAATAAAGGGCAAGGGCAAGAAGAGTATCTTTTTTTTTTTTTTTTAAAGATTTTGCCACAGTGTGCCTGCACTCCCTGGAGAGAAGTAGAGACAGAGAGGGAAAGTGAGAGATCACCCACAGGGAGTATGGCCACACCATAATCCCTTTACTTCCACTCTCCTCTTGTAATTTTACACATGTGCCTGGCATAATTTTCAAACTGCAGGATCCAGGACACAACTTGCTTTTGGCCATATGGAAATCTACTGCCTTACCTCCATGACACTGCTAGACTAAACAGTGTCCTTTTTTTAATCCACCGTATACCCCCCATTGATGGCCCAGAGTAGCCACACAAGGAACATTTGTTGAGTTAATTAGTGACAACAGTTATTTATAAAAGAAAATTTTTTACTCTGACTTATTATGTGTCATATTATATTCATATTTTTAAAAAGTGCACTAAAATTACCATTTAAACATATCCTTGATGTCACCCTTTATTTTCTTCATTCAAATACTGTATTTCAAACCTCCCTATTCTCAAAAAGCATACCATGACACTCACAGTGAACTTCAGTTCTTTAAACACAAGAGCTAATCCAGAAATTTCTCCTTAATTTCTATTTCCTTGCTAACCTTAACTCCCAAAATCAGTTCTTTTATAAAAAGAACTATAGATAAGACATATTTCTTCTCACCTGCCTTCATTATAGTATGCTTAAACTCCAGTCAGGGATCATTTGCCATTTATTTCTTTTGATTCTGGTCAGTGTGGAGTTGGGAAAAATCCTTCAATTAATCTGCACAATTCTAAATTTATATGTGCCCTTTATAACTTTTCAAGATTTCCTAACTCTTCCTTCATTCTGAGTTTGTTGGCCCACAACCTACACAACTGCTAGAAACATCCATTTCTCCTTAAGCAGTCAGACCTTTTTCACCACTTCTGCCCCTCTATTAACATTCATAAGGTCAAAACCTGATCTTAAAAGATTGAAAGAATCATACACACACGTCTGTCCTTTCTTTGGCTTCACATAGCCTTATATGGATCAAAGGATCCATCCTTCCTTTCTCAAATGTGATTTATGATTTTATTTCCAGGTTTCTTACTTTTTTATGACAGTTCTGATTCACATACTGATAACAATGATGATGATCATTATGATTAGTCGCTGAATACTTACCACAATTCTGCAAGTCACTTTCACCTAATCCTCACAAAATAACATAATTATCTTTCTTCCCCCAAGATGACTGTCGCCTTTTCAGAGATGAGAAAACAGAGGACTGATGCTAAATAACGATCAAAAATCATAAGCTAAATGACAAAGTTGAACTCCCAAGCTAATTCTGACTCCAAACCAGTAGCCTAGGTCCCCTTTTTTCTTTTAATTAGTTAATTAATTTATTTTACAGTCAGTCACTGAACATCACAGCATACAAAATGCGATTTCCCATCCAGAATACACTGTATAGTGGCTTTATCAGACATGTTATTGTCAACAAATAATTTTTCTTTTTTTGTTTCTTAGGCATATATATGCCCCCCCCCTATTTCTCACCCTCTGCCATTTCCTACCCTCCTCCCACACTTTCTCTGGTATCTGCAGTTTCTTTCTATTCTGTTTTTTCCTCCACATTTTACTGAGTCACAAAATATCTTAAATAATCTACTTTTAATAGTAAGTTAAGCTGATATATACATATCTATGAATACATGTTTGACTTTAGGCTTGAAATTCAGTGCGTAGAATGAATATACTCTAAAGTAACACCTAGTTAAGGCTATGTGGCTTACTGTGGTCATTAAATAGGTATTTTTTAAGATTTTTTTAATTTCAAGAAAACCAGCTTTAGCTTTAATAAATCAAAATAAAAAAATGTTAAGAGAACTTTGCTGAAGACTTAAAGCTAGGAAACAGGTTGAGATTCTGTTGAAATATTAGGTACAAGGACCTGTCAACTCAAGAGAAGACAAAAATCCTTAACTCTGGAAAGCAAAGCATAAAAGATAATCAGTAATGTTTTAGTCAAAAGTCATAAAATTCTACTACACCAGTTCAGTCTCATGTATTTTATTTTCTTTTGCGGTCTGATCTTTCTGTTTACTTTTATTTCCTTAACTTCCTCACTTTCTATTGATTCTTTCTTGTTATTGGTAAAGTAGGTACATATTAGGTCTTTGGGAAAGTTGTGACATTTTTCTATGCTAAAATTGGCCATGACTTTCCCGACGGCCCAACATATGTCCAATACAATGATGAGGCGATGCAGTCAGTTTCCCGAGTTCTTCACTTACTGCCCACCTTGTTTTAAGCTCTGTGATTTACTTGAAGTGATCTACATGTAACAACTTCAAAATCCATTTTCTTTCTGAACCCCATGTAATTACTCTGAAGTTACGAATGTCCAGAAGGTCAATTCTCCTGTTTTTCCCAGCTTTCAGTATTCTCAATCTTTTATAATACCAACTAGGGGAACTCTTTCTCTCCCTTGGCCTTTCTGGTGGCATGCTGCTGAAAGTAATTTCATACACACACACACACACACACACACACTATTTTATCACTCATGGACTCTTCTACTGTCTCTCTCACTGGATCCCTTCAGAATTTGCCAACATCATGATTCTCCATAAACAGTAAGCCTAGACCTCTCTGTTCTCCTCCCTAAGCACTGCCTCACATTATAATCCAGTAACCTGACTCTAAACACTACTCCTATTCTAAATCACTCCCAGATTTAATATCTTGGCACTGTTCATTTTCTGCAATTATATACACACATGCTTGAATTTACAAGTAAGCATATGCAACATAATTTTTCTAAAATCCCTAAGTCCTATTACCTAATTTGTTCATGGTTAATACACCGACTTCACTGTATTTGGGACTAGCTTTCTTCCATTTCTAAAACTGTCCCTGGAATAGACATATAATTAACACAGCTTCCCATCTATAATTGCTGACCCAGTGCCTCAATGCAGTTAATGGTTCCCCCCTAAAAACTATTCTCCAAATCAAAACATTTCTATCAGTGTAGTAGGTTGGAAGAGGTTTCAGCTCCCTGCTTAAATGAGGAGAGTTTCTAATCTGATGGATTGCTTTAGGGACACTGATCAGCTTGCAGCCATCGCCGAGCAGGTCATGTACATGTGTACAGCTCTTGTTCTCCACTTTCCCCTTCCAGGCAGCCAAGTGGGAGGTAAGTGGACCAAGGACTTGCCTTCCTCAGGCCCCATCTTGTCTTTCTCTTTCTTCATGCACGCCCATGGTTGCTGATGATTATGCAACATTATTATAACATGAGCTGCTCGGAGGAGGTAAGACCTGAAACTAATATTTGGGAACAGGCTTAGCAGTAGGCTGCACTTAACATTTTTACCTGTGTTCCAGTTTTTACTGGACTTCTGCATGGATATCCATGGATACTTTCTCCCAACTCTCTTCCAACCACTTCCTACTGCAGTCCTTGAGCAGACACCTCACTCAAAATACTTCCTAGCATTTAGTCGTTCCAAAGAACTATTTGTTGAAATAAAAGAACAATGAACTCTTGGGGTTTTTGTTGGTGGGGCTGAGAGAGGAGGACAGGTGAGCATGCCACTGCCTATCACTTCTCTAGTCATAATTTAATTAATTACCAGTGAAATAGAGGCCCTAGTTCTTGTTCTTACAATGCCTTCTGTCAATAATTCCTTATCTATCTCACCAAATTTATTTCTTATTATCACTTTCAGTACTTCTCCTTATTAATCTTTGCTTCAATAGTTTCATAAAGACAAGGTATTGAATCACTTCCAAATCCAGCATTCAATATATCCTTTTTATAGAACTCTTAACTTTTCTTTTTAAAAAAAATTTCAGAGGACATGTTTGCTCATCAGAAAGAGAGCTAGAGAAGGAAAGCAAGAAAACAATGCCACGGAGATGGTTATGCTGCAATTCCTTCTCCTCCCTTTTCTTTTTTCATGCACCCACATGTGCCTGATGTGTTTTTCAAAGTGCTGAGTCTGAGACTGGAACCACACAATCAGCCATATGGGATCCAGCCACCTTAACCTGGCTTACCCTGATCTCCTGACTTCTCTAGTTAGTATGTTTTCAATTTGTATAAAAAGCAATGTATGCCCATTTTATCTGTGTGTATTCTTTATTATATTATGCTGAGGTATGTGAGCCCTAGATTTTTTAATGCACTCATATCAGAGGACTTGAATCTATTTCCATTCTATCTCCTTTCAGGGCCCAGTACAATACAAAAAACTGGGGGTATTTTTTTGGAGAAGTTTTTGCTATAGGGTGCGTGCACTCACCAGAAAGCGAGAGAGAGAGACAGAGAGACAGAAAGTGAGAAATCACTCCCTAGGGTGGATGGCCACGCCACAATCCCTTCTCATTCATTCTCCTCTTGGGATCTTGGGCACACATGCACACACACTCGGAATGAGTTTAAGCCACCATGTCCAGGACTAGAATCGCGGTCGGCTACATGGGAGTCCAGCAACATAGCCATTATGCTAACTGCTGGTCCCACAAAAGATATTTTTTTAAGAATAATTCTCGGGATATTTAAAGTGTTTTTTCTGTCATCCAAAAATTTTATCCTTAGGAGGCATGGGACGTTCTAACACACTGTTTCTGAAATGTAATGGATTACAAAAGAAAACAATCTTTTTAATTTAATAACTGCTAAGGTTCAGCGTATCCTCTAGAAGGCATGTCTTAGAAACCTAATTCTCAATGCAACATTGTTGAGGGGTGGGGTATAATGAAAGGTTATTAGGCCATAAGAGCAGAGTAAATGAATTAATTACCCTGTTACAATGGAGTATGTTTACTATTCTGGCAGTAGGTTTGTTAAAAAGGGAGAAGTTCAATCCTCTCATCCACTGTTTGCCTTTCTGACATGCATTATTTCAGCCTGAAGGCTTTCGAATGCCAATCCCTAATCTTGAACATCCTAGGCTTTGGAATCATGAACCAGTAAATTTCTGTTCATTATAAATTCCCCAGCCTATGGTATTCTGTTATAGAAACACAAAAAGAATTGAGGCAGGAACACTTGAATGATATCCCAGACAGGGTACTGAGGGAAAATGAATAAACAATGAAAGCAATCAATTTGCTAAAACTGAAGTCTTTGTGATAAAAGTATTTCATGCCATAAGTTTTACTGAATTGCGTATGTCAAGACAACAGGTATATGGCATGATTAACTTATATTTCTGTGTCACAGGTAGCACACTGTTTTATCTATAAAACATTCACTGAACCTGTTTGTGTCTTACTCTTGGAGTTCGAGAGAATACTTCTTTAAAAAATTGATATGATTAAACCAAAAGCCAGAACAAAAATAGAGAAGGGAGCACGACAAAGAAACATAAACATAATGAATAGAATAGAGTCCATAATCATCCAAATATAAAATTTTAAAATCCAATAAATATAAGATGAAATAATTGATCAGATGTTTCCCATCTCGCTCACTGAAGATCAAAGCTCAAATTACATGAGAAAAGCAGCCACTTTTTGTGGGTTTCCTTTACAGACTGTGGAAATGATTGGAATTGAAGTTGCATTACAAGAAATGTGAAAAGTTCACACTTTTTAATATAAAGCGGCAAGGTATAGTTTTAATCAAAACTCCCAATTTTATATTTTAAAGGGAGCAAAATGAGAAGCCTTTTACATTAATAATATTACTCCCTCACAGGTATTAGGGTTTTATAAAGTGTGGAAAAAAATGTCATTCACTTAATTGAATTTGAAATTTTCTCTATTATAAACATAAAAGAAGGTATGTTTATATGCCAGGCACATATGCAGAGAGAATGCAGTGGGGTATGAAGAGCTGATATTCTTGAATAGAAAGGAAGCTGTGTGGAGGAGGATAATATCGTTTCTCCTTGACATTACTTACAGGAGCACCTTTCTCTCCTGCTGGGCCAGGAGGACCCTGGGGTCCTGGACGCCCTGGCAAACCAATCGGGCCTGCTGTACCTGCTGATCCACGCTCTCCTGGTGAGCCCTGGTACATGGGAAAAGAAGGGAAAGTAAATATTTTGTTATTATGATGGAAAATGTGATACTGGCTTAAAAGTCAGTTATTTAACAATACAATCTTAGCATCTAGCAACTCATATATAAAAGTAACTTTAGATAACAGAAAGATCTCAAGGAGGAACAGTTGTACTGACTATGTGAGAGATTAATTTCCAGCCCCAATACTAATTAAGCTCAGACATTATGTTTAGAAGATATCACCAAAATGAAAAATATTTCAAAATGACACATATTTAATATTTTATAGATATTATACTTTTCATCCAAGTGTTCACAGTTGCGCACAATGGTTTACAAAACATTTATCCTATACATAACTCTCAATATACTTTTCTCCTTATAGTCATGGGATGGCAGAGTACATTCCCTACATTAGTATTTCTCCAAGTGATTTCTGGGTTTCACTTTATATTTACTGAAGAGTTTTTAAAAAGTAAGTGTAGAAATTATCATTGGATTAGGCTGTAAGTATAACTTTCTACATAATACAGTCTGATAATTACTATGACAGAGTTTGGACTTTTTCCAGAGAGTAGGCCTTTAAATTTATCTTAGAAACTTTAATGGACCATAGGGTCTTATTATTAAAATTTGTGAAATAGTATACATCTGATTAGGGCTGTCCAATTAGGTTTCAAAAAAGATGTCATATATCTTTAACTAATTTCTTTTAAAAATATCTCATATATAAAAGTTCCTGAAAATGACATGAGACTACTACCTTCACATTATCTGTTTCAATACCTTAATAAAGCATTATCTGAAGCAAGAATAAAGGAAATACAAACATATACCTACCAAGTTAAATAAAGCTATAGAATAATCTACTTATTACATTTTATTTAATGAAAGCTAACAAGAATATTGCCTTCGAATTAGATTATTAGATAGGTGATTAGGTTAAAACGTATCATTTTATTTCATGATTAAACTATCTGTGGAATATTAGAAATATAATTATTAGCACTTTTCTTAATAATTAATATGCTTAGATAATAATACTTCATTTTGAACTCACAGAGGAAATAATTCTCTCTTAATAATTAACATATTTAGGGGACCAGCAGTTAGTGTAATGGCTATGTCACTGAACTCCCATGTAGTGACAGCGGTATGTGTCCCGGAACCGGTGGCTTAAACTCACACAGAGCACGTGTGCATTTGTGCCCAAGATCCCAAGAGGAGAATGGAGGGGAAGGGATTGCAGCATGGCCATCCCCCCTGGGGGGTGATTTCTTGCTTTTGGTCTTTATCTTTCTGGTGAGCACACACACCCTATAGTAAAAACCTCTACCAAAAAAAAAAAAAAAGATTAACATATTTAAATAATAATACCTTTATTTAACTCTCACAGAGAAAATCATTTATAAAAACTGGAAAAATATATTACTTTATAACATTTATTTTCTGATATTGTACTTACCATTTATTAGAAATATTTTTTATTATACAAATGGTTATTGACTTGATGCTAATATTTTTATTAGCTAAGGAACTAATAACATATGTTCATCAGAAAAATGCTAATAATACCAACACTATTTATTTATATAGTGTTTTAAAATTACAAATCAGTTTCTACTTCACTTGGTCATTTTCATTTTACAAAAATTTCAGAGAATTGGTCATGGAGTTGTAGTATCTGTTTAAAAGATGAGGGAACCTGTGGCTAAAAGAGGTCAGCTGTCCTCATAACCATGTAAGTAGTTAAGGAAACACGGACCTTGGTCTCTACTCTGTTTTCTCCACAAAGCTACCCATTGGTTCTCTCTAATGAGGAAATCAATAAATCCTAATAGCTGTTTACAGGGAATTTTGTTAAATTCAACACCTGTGTTTAAGCTTATTTATTTTTTCCCATGAGTCAGAGAGAAACATAAATACAGACAGCAACCTGACAGGATGCCATGATCCATCCCAGCTTCAGCCAGCCCAGATTACGGCACACACGTGCCTGGAACACTCAGGGTGGTCTCTGGGTAGAACTTTCCCACATGGGTCAATCTCACAAAGCATTATATTTTGCTGCTGTGCCACGCCACTGTCCCGTCCCTATGCCTATTCAATTTTATTGAAACGTTCATTGACTACAAAAGGTTGACAAATAGATTTACTAATTAAGTTTCTGAAATTATTTTGCAGGCTAAATGCATAACCTACATAGAATTACTTTTTATTTAGCTGATTCTCTAAATTTCTTACTATTAAAATATTTTTTATTGAAAAGAATCAATAATGAGTTATAAGTGTTACCCAGGTAGTAGACTTCTTATGAATAATTCCAGAGGCCAATACAGAAGAAATATTAAAAAAAAAAAGAAAAGTCCTCTAAGTATCTTACATTCAAGAAGCACTTCCCTAAAAGTAGAAAAAAAAAAAAAAAAGAAGATTTTCCTCTTTTAGTAGGAGAGAGGGAGAGGAAGACGTGAGGGAAAGATTCAGAGCAATAACAAAAAGAACAAGATCCTTAAAACTGAGAGATATGCAAAGATGTTCCTTGAATTACTAAAAAGAAAGAAAAGGAAGTTCAGTAATAATAGTACCCTTTTTTTTTTGATCATCAGAAAAAGACAGGATATAATGCCAGGGTTATTCCATTTTATTCAGGTTAAAATTAATACTCCTCCTAACCATAAATGTCTAAAAATCTGATTTATTGAGGATCAAGGTACATACAAGATAACTATATTATATGTTGACTGTTTCATTTTTAAATCTTAAATTGAATTACTACCATTAGTTTTATCAAAGTTAATGTAAGCCTCCAGATTAAGCACTGAGCTATTTTACTTCTAATTCACTATACAAAAAGAGTTGCATTTTTGATTTCTCAGCCCATGATATTTTCTCCCTTTAATCCTGTTTAAACCACAACTGTTCAAAGACAACCTAAGGATGATATCACAGTAGATGGGAAGTGTAAGATGAACAGCTCAAAGACTAGAATGGTAAAGGGAAAGCTAATATGAAGAGCATTTACTATTTTCCAATCATTAAGCCTATTATATTGTACTAAGTACCTTGTATATTTAATATACTATAATTCATGCATGATTTGTGTAGTTTTCAGGTTGAAATCATATGGCTCAAGGCCTATCCTGTTGTTTAAACTACAAGGTTTTTGTTTTGTTTTGTTTTGTTTTTGTTTTTGTTTTTTTCTACAATACTCAGTACTTTACAATGGTTAAAAAATGCGTTTCTTGGACCAGCAGATGGCATAATGATTACATGGCTGGACTTCCACGTGGTCGAATGTGGTTTGAGTCCTAGACCTGGTGGCTTAAAACTCACACTGGGCACATGTATGTACAAGCTCAAGATCCCAAGAGGAGAATGGAGGAGAAGGGTTTGTGTCATGGTCATTCTCTGTGGGCGGTGATTTCTCGCTTTCTGTATATCTCCAGTGAGCGCATGCACCCTATAGCAAAAATCTCTCTAAAAGAAATGTTTTTCTTGACTCCTTGTATGCATTTAATTCACATACTATGCTAAATTTTAATACATAGTTGAAATATAGCAATTGAAGGCCAGTTTTACCAGAATAAGCTCATATTGTTTGAATACTCCCTAAAACAAGAAAACTTAAAGGAATTGATAAACATGCTTATCACCCTTTTCCAAATAGTCATTCTCCACAACTCATTTAAACATTTGAATGTTGATAACAATTTATTAGAAACCCTGTTCTTTGTCACTGCTGTTTATAAATGTATTTATTTAATTTTTACATAGGGCACATGTGCTCACCAAAGAGAGACAGAGAAGGAAAGTGATAAATCATCCCCCAAGGGAAATGGTCACACCATATCCCTTCTGTTCTACTCTCTGAGAGTTTTGGACACACACGTGTACCCAAGAGAGTTTTCTTTTTTCCTTTCTTTCTTTCTTTCTTTTTTTTTATAATTTTTTTTTAGAATTATTTTCTTTAACTTTATTTATTTACTTTTTCAAATTTGAATAGACAGGGACAGAGAGAGAGAGAGAGAATCAGAAAGCAAGCTGCAAGGTCCAGGACTTCAACTGCGGTTGGCCATGTGAGAGTCTGGTGTTTTAACCACCATGCCACCTGCTGGTAATCCCCCCAGCATATTTTTCAAGCCCCTGGGTCCGGATTCAAATAACAAAGTCAACCTTGTGGTATCCAGCCCATCTGCTGGTCCTACAAGTTTATTTTTAATTTTCGACTTCATTTAATAATCATTTTCAGTTTCAATTAACTGTTTAACACATATGTCACCCAAGATACTATGGGACTTTTTCATCATGTTGCACCCCTGATTTTATTTCTTCTTTTTTTTTTTTTTTTTCTCTTAGAGGTTTTTGCTATAGGGAGTGTGCACTTGCTGGAAAGGCAGAGAGAGACAGAGAGACAGACAGCGAGAAATCACCACCGCCCCCCGCCCCGGGGGGGTTGGCCAGGCCGCGATCCCTTCTCCTCCATTCTTCTCTCGGGATCTTGGGCATGCACGCACATGCACCCATTGTGAGTTTAAGCCACTGGGTCCAGGAATCAAACTGTGGTTTTCACATGGGAGTCCAGCGACATAGCCATTACGCCAACTGCTGGTGCCCTGCATCCTTGATTTTAAAAGTTAAGCATTTTTACTTCTCTATGCTGAACTCTGAGATAGTTTAGTTAAACTTTTTTTGTGAATATATCTATCCTTGCTCTTCCAAAAAACATATTCATTCACACATACTCAGTAATAATTTCCTTTATATTTTAACATTAAAAAATTTGTTACATATATTACTTGCATTTAATCAGTATACTTCTGTATGCATATGATTTTTTGAGCATGAATAGAGTGTATATTATTCCAATCAAAGATATTGCAATATATATTTTCATCACCAGATAACTTCATTTTTGTGTCTTTCAAATGTCTTTTTTTTCCATTTCCTTTTTCTGTTTTTTTTTTCCATTTCCTTCCCTCCTACTCCCTTTTATCTGCCCCCTCCTGTAGTGACTAGTATCTACAGTCCCCTTCTCACCCCCGCTTATTTTATAACTTCCAATCTCTCAGTTTTTGCCATGGAGTATTTTATATTATATCTCTCACTGTCTAATACAATATTTTTACCTCTGAGGATTTGGCTATCAGGTGCTGACCTTCTGACATGAAAAGTCTTTGGTCTTTTCTTATGCTATTAAAATTCTTGCCATTCTTTAGATTCAGATCAATAATCATCTTACCAAATATTTTTATTTCTCTAAGAATTAAAAGCATGAATATCCTTTTAAGTATTTCTTACACAGTCTAGCCTATCACTCAATATCTTCTACTATTATTCCCTAAATGTATTAAAGCAGCATTTGGTACTAAATTTTGTCTTGTAAGTATCTCCATGCTCACTTCATTAATAGTCCAAAGAATAAATATATATTGCACATGCTGCATAATTATAATATAAATAATAAGAGAAGAACATTATAAATTAATAATATGCATTTGTCTTTTTATAAGTTATGTGAACATGTTGTATACGTTATTGAACTTGGGCTCTAAATGTACTCATTTGTTGTCAATAGAAATTTTCCATATTTGCAGGAGAACATCAATTGAACGAGTGTTTTCTCTAAAAGATGTGATATCACAATTAAAAGAAATATACCAGGGGATTTCAAAAAGTACATGCAAAAATGGCAATAAAATACAAGTTAATATTGGTGCAAAACATTGTGAAATTCATGCATAGTTTTTTTAATAATACATAATTTCCATAAACATTCTGAAGAACACTAGTACATCTTCTAAACTGAATACATATCAAATATGATTCATTTGTAGCATGAAAATAACAATAATTCATGATTTATGGTTAGAAATGGGTGTTTATTGAATTTATAGTAAGACATGTTTCATATTTAAAATTAATCAATAGATCTCAAATAATTGTTTTAATGCATCTCAAGGAGAGACAGAATGCTGATTCGAATCTATGACAATGTGTATAATATGTAAGTATTATATGTGATTTTTCTATTACAAAGCTTAACTATTTTAATTTCTCCCTTAGAGCATTCATAAGATTAAATTTCAGACTGCGGTGTTGCTTGTGGAAACCACATTAAAATTAATAACAAAAATATATTACTTTCCTGTAGTTAAAATATTGCTCATGATCTTGTCACAACTCATAAACTTTGAAACAATGGATAAAAACAAGAAGAGACTTTTTCAATGTGTATTTGTGCCCTAAGGAATAACTGCAATTTCCTACCCTATTAGTTATTTCAAACATATATATATACCCAGATATCTGTAATAGCAATATGCTCTGCAATGATTTCATACACCTATAAATGAAAAGTGAAAATCTCTGTTGGTACCTTTCAATTTAGAAAATGATATAGCAAACTTGCAGATCTTATTTAAATATTCTTTGGTCAGCTTCAAAGGAATAAGCCTTGAATCCTTTAATCCCAGTTGAATTACTGGAGAAGTCCCATTTTAAAAAATGAAAACATAAACTTGATATTAAAAAGGAAGGTATTGTTTACACATTCAACAAAATCATAGTGAGAATTTATTCTCTTGTGACATTAACTGGGAATACAAACTATATTATGGTAGGTATTGGCACTTAAGAAACTCATATTGCAGATACATTTTTCCCATAAATGGTAGGCACTTACATATAATATTATTTTTTTGCACTGCTGTATAGTCAGATACAGTGAAGAGAACCTCATAACTACCAGATAAATAGGCAATAACATCTACAATATATGTTTGGATTTAAACGTAAGTTAAATAGATAATGATCAGCTTGGCAAAGGTCGGGATTTCTGTTTGCTCTTTTCAATGATCCCAAATGCTTTGAGTAGTTATGGACACACAACAGGCCTTAAATGAGTGTGTGTATAGAACATGCTATCTTTCTCTTTCCAGCACTGGAATTAGTAGCATTCTGATCTTGAGCAAACCATCTATGGCTTGCTTTTCTCACCAATACAATAGGGACAGAAATATTTGTCACCAAGTTTTTTGATTTTTAATATGGCAATATATCTAAAGTTTTTTAAACAATGTGTATCTTAAAATATGAATGCAATGAGTGTTAGAGAACTGTACATATATGGAAGACTTACTGCTGAGTGAAGCAAGCCAGACTATGAAGGAGAGGAATTATATGTCTCCACTTAATATATACCAAGTGTCCACAGTCTGTGACTGAAACTAATTGACTAAAGGATACAGAAACACAGTATATAGATGTAAATACCAGATACACTGTGTGTGAAAGAGGAGGGTTTGAGGAAGGACATTTGGGGGAGGGATAGGGAGGCAAAGCATTAATGGTACAAAGAGGTGTGGTATTATCTGTTGAAGATATTTTGTAGTTTTATCAACTGTACTAGGGAGTAATGTTCACCTGTTGAAATATCCACTTTGTAAGATAAATAATAATGTAATTGAATGTATGGAAGAAAATTAATTGAAAAAAATAATTAATTAATAAAATAAAAATAGCTATATATTTAAAAATAGCTATATAATCTCAAATTATTGTAGAAGTGAAATTTTATTATAAATTTCAGAGGGCAAATATGCTTACCAGAGAAAGACAGAAACAGAGAAAGCTATAGGGAGAAAGCACCCCTCACTGGCACATAATCATGCTGCAACTCCCCCTTCATTTCTCAGTCCCATTAGGATTTGGGACAGGCTCACATACAAGCCAAGTGTGTTTTCTAGCTTCTGGGTTTGGGATTTGAACTACTGTCATTCATAATGGGATTTGGCTTCCTTAGGCACTAGGCTATTGAGCTTGCCCTAGAAGTAAAATTGTCTAGTAGAGAAAATTAAGATCCAGAAGATCATATGGTATATCTAAGGTCATACTCCTAAAGGAAGGGGGTAGGCCTTTGTCATATGACATGGTGTCATTAACCTGATTTAAACTGTGTACTCATCTCTCTACAGAAATGATAAATATTTACATATTGAAAGTGCTTATCTGGAATGAACTCGCAGAAATAAGTGCTAAAAATTATAAATGTCATTTTGCAAATTTATGATTTAAATACCAATAGACACATGGCAAATTAGAAATCTCCCAAAGGCAATAGTGTGTGTTGAATTACATGAATTATAATGACCATATCATAAGTATTCTGTTATTTCAATATTAAATATTAACCACTACATGTAATGTGTTTTTTCTCTCTTGTTTTCAACTAGAAAGCAAACATTTATATGCTTTTATAAAAGCTATTTATGTTCCTCTATTTAGTTACCTTTCTTAACTTTCATGGTAGTTTTACTCCGTTCTGCAGCCCCTTTCCCTAAATTCAACAGCCCCTTCTTGCAAACCCTACTGTAGTAATGAAACAAGTAGCAATAGCATCAATTTATATTCTGATAACAATGAGAATTGTGGAAATTTCTCTAACTCTTCATACAGAGGAGGACACCAAAATAAATATTTTATCCTTTACTTTCACTGGATGTTTCATATTCTGAGGAGCATTTGTAGAGTAAATGAAAGTTGTAAACAGATAAATTGTCTCATCAGCATTCAGTTAAAATGCAACCCACTAGAGAGAAGAATAGAAGTATAAATAAACACAAAAAGTTCTTATGAACCAGAGCTACCTGACTAGAAGGCAAAAACATGTCTGCCCTTGACTTAAGGACAGGTTGACCTTCATGGTAAAATTAACATGAGATAATTCCACTCACCAAATGACATATATTTTAGATCACACCAGCTAAAAATTCAGATAAAATATCGAGAATTACCAGAATTTAAAGCAGAAATACTGAATGATTGAGTTCAAGTCCCACTATATATCAAACTTTGATCATTGGTTTCTACCGCCAACTCTGTGCTTTGCTAATTTCTAGTTTTAGTATGCTTGTTGTGTTTTGCTTGTTCTTAATGTTAGAAGGCATGTGCGTTTGCCAAAGACAGAATGGTCTTTCCAAGACACATGGTCACGTCACTTTCCTTTTCCTTCATTATGTCTGGATTTGGGGACCATTTACACATGTACCTAGCATGTTTTTCAAGTCACCAGAGTTGGGATTCCAGCTGCAGTTGACCACATGATATCCAGCTCCCTATGCCCAGCACTCAATGCAAAAGTGAGTCCCTGAGATCTACCTGGGCCACAATGGAGAAAATCTGCTTTATCTTACAAAGTATATAGTATCTAGGGGTCAGCTGGTAGCATGGGAGTTCGGATTCCCATTTGGTCAACTGTGGTTTAAGTCCCGGACCTAGTGGCTTGAAACTCACACTGGATATGTGTGTGTATGTGCGTGCCCCAAATCCCGAGAGGAGAATGGAGGAGAAGGGATAGCAGTATGGCCATGCCCTCAAGGAGGTGATTTCTTGATTTCTGTCTGTCTTTCTCTGGTGAGCATACATGACCTATAGAAAAAAAAAATATCAAAAAACAATCAAACAAACGAAAACCAAACTATTGTATCTGGCTCAGTAAGTTACTAGGCACCATCCTCCACAAACACAAACTATGCCGATTCCTTTGTTTGAAGAATAAGAAAAGTCAGTGAAAAGAAGGTGGTCAAGAATAGAATGCAGGAGAAAAAAAAGAAAATAAATAGGAATTATAATATGAAGGACTTGTAAATGCTTGAAGAGATAACAAGAAATATTGGGTCATCGGGAAATTCGTGACGCTTTTTTTTTTTTTTTTTTTGAGGGGTTTTTTTTTGGGGGGCCCCCCTTTTTTTGTTTTGAGAGGTTTTTGCTATGGGGTGCACACGCTTGCCAGAAAGACAGAGAGAAAGAAAGTAAAAAAATCACCCTCTGGGGCAGATGGCCATGCCACAATCCCTTCTTCTCCATTCTCCTCTCGGGACCTTGGGCACACAAGCACACGCACTCAGCACGAGTTTAAGCCAACGGGTCTGGGGGTTGAACCACGGTCGACTACATGGAAGTCCAGCGATATAGCCGTTACGCCAACTGCTGGTCCCCATGATGCATTTTTGTATGAATAAATGAAAAAATTCATCATGACTTTCTCGACGATCTAATAATAACACATAAAGAGAAAAATAGGGTCAGAATCACTATGGGACAGTTACAAAAGAAGAGTCAGAGGAAAGAGGCAGAGAGCATGAAGTTCACAATTGTGAACTGTTGGATACTCCCCCTTCAGCAGCTAACTGAAAGGTCGTATGCTTTCTCCATATAGTGCTCATCACTCCCAGGCAAAAATGAAATGTGACTACCACCGTAGAAGGTTTTTAGTAAACACATTGCTATTTGTTTCAATTTCCTCATTTTTTAGAGAAGTAACTATTGACAATCTGAGGGTTCCTTATCAACAAGAACATGTGGAAGAGAGACTATTTTCACAAAACATTTTCCTTGATTTTGTTGTATGAAAAATATAGATGCTAAGGTACCAAGCTATGTGTGATGTATTAGCATAAATGTTATGTTTACATAAATGTAACATGTATCCAGTTTATATTCAACATGCAGGAAAACTCTGCACGGTCTTCCTGTCCCTTGCTGCTTCCACTTGTGTGTGCATGGAGACATCCACTTAGTGAGAAAACCCCTGAGATCAGAGGATATGCCTGTGTTTTGACTGACATCTATTACCACCTCTTGGATACAACATCATGCACTTTGTTTTTTCCAGACCTTAAAAGCCCAAAGTCACAGCACCCAGTTAGCATAATTGTGTTTGTTTTAAGCAGGAACACTACAAAATGTTTCTCAAAATACATTTACTCTTAGCAGCAAAATCTTCAGAGAACCATAACCTTAAAATGCCAGTTCTCTCATAAGTGAACCAAGACAGTAATAACCACTTACCTACTAAACTTAGCACAGACAAAAACCTTGATTTTCATAGGTAAAACTGATTTTTATTTGTAGCTCCAAATCCAACATAATCCCTTTAGGCAAAAGTCATTGTTCTTACATTTATGTTCTCTATTTTATATTTTAGTATATCACTTATTATTTACTATGCTATTTTATCTATTCTATATCTGTTTTCCTCAGTAAACCATAAGCTCTTTACAGGAGAGTCCATTTTATGAATCTATATAACTTCAACTGAATAGATTTTCTGGTATATTCAGATATTTATTTATTTATGATCTTTCCACACACACACACAAAGCTTATTCCTACTTCCAGAGAATACATAAAATATAAGGGAATATAAATAAGAAATAAATAAGCAAGAAAATCAGGTAAGCGAATAACTGTTTAATGATATAAAATGGAACCAGTAATATTAGTCATCTCAAAATGCATGCTGTAGACCAGAGTTTTTCGTAACTGTAGGTTATGATCATTGTTGGGTATGAAATCTATTTAATGGGTCTTGTTCAGTATTCTCTAAAGAAATTACCTAAATAATATAACACAGATAATGTTAAAGTACATTATATGTGCTTTTAAAATTAGTGAACTGTGTTCCAAAAATACAAAAATATTGCTGTATTGGCATAGCTTTTAGGTGCTGTGCAAGGGAAACTGGATCCCACATGGCCAACCCGGGTTCAAATCCAGGCCCCACTGACTTCAACTGGGCTCACATGTACGTCCCTAGGATCTTAATGTGATATAGGATTGGAGAAAAAAAGGATTGTGGTGTGACAAGACCTCATTTGGGGGTGTTTTCTCTCTCTGTCCATTTCTCTTTTTCTCTCTCTCATGTGTGCATATGAGTTCTCTATCATTAACTTTTGTTTTAAGAAGTTGTTTGCCTCAGGGTGAGAGAGAGAGAGAAACAGAGACATGGAGAGGGAAAGTGAAAACTTGCCCTTCAAAAGGGATGGCCATGCCAGAATATCCTCTCCTCCATGCTCCTCCTGGAATCTTGAGCACATACCACAATGTCATCTACTGGCTGCCCCTCTATCATGAATTTTTAAGAAAAGGTATCTCTCTATTACTTTCCAATTTTAATTCCATGAGTTCTGGAAATCAAATAAACCAAAAACAGAATTGTAAGTTTCATAATTCACAATGGATAAAGAAAAAAGTGAACAATGTAACTACTCAAGAAATCACAAAAAAATAGCAATTCTATAAAAAGCACACCTGAAAGAAAGGAAATAATAAATATTTCAAAATCTATGATTAGAAAGAGATTTCATCTGAGGATGATCATAAAGAAGACTTCAAATCAAGCAATATCACACATCTTCAGACACATCTTTTCATTTGTTATATTTTATACATTCTGCTAAAAAGTACCTATAGTGTTAAGGATTCATACTATATATTAGTTTAAGCAGTTTAATCTTTGTTTTTTTGTATTTTTTGTTTTGTTTTGTTTTGTTTTGAGAGGTTTTTGCTACAGGGCATGTGCGCTCACCAGAAAGACAGAGAGAAAAAGAGAGACAGAAAGTGAGAAATCACCCCCCTGAGGGGATGGCCATGCCACAATCCCTTCTCCTCCATTCTCCTCTTGGGATCTTGGGCATGCACACACATGGGCCCGGTGTGAGTTTAAGCCACCAGGTCTGGGATTCGAACCATGGTCAACTACATGGGAGTCCAGTGACATAACATTATGCCAACAGCTGGTCCCTAGTTTAAGCAGCTTAATCTTTGATTCACTGAAAATACGTAATGGTTATAGGAGAACTCCAGGGATACTGAAAACCAGTTGGCTCTAATCTTAGTTCTATCTCCCACTTAACAAAATTGTGCACAGGGTAAAGGAGGGTATAAAGGACTTGGACAAATGCAACCAAAAAAAAAGAGAGAGAAAGAGAAAAAAAACAAAACAAAACAAAACAAAAAAAACTTAGTTAAGCAGATGTTTGCAGAGTGAGAGATCTACATATCTGGAAATGAGTTTTACAAAGTGATACCATGGGTTTTTCTCCAGATAGTGCGCTATGATCGTGGGCAAGCTGTGTATCTTTCCTAAGCCCCCAATCTATTGCTTTTAAAAATGTAATGAAACTAATATGGTATGCCAATTGTCAAGAATAAAGATAATGAATAAAAAGTAACCCAACAGTTAAGTGCAACAGAGAAGCAGGATCCCACATGGCAAATGAACGTTTGAATCCTAGGTCTGGCAACTTGAAAATCATACTGACATGGACACGCACGTGTGTCCAGGAAGTCGACAGAATGAAGAATTAGTACAAAAAGGATTGAGGAGTGATCAGGCCTTGTTGAGGGTTGTTTCTCTCTCTCTCTCTCTCACATGTATTTTACGTCAGGCATTAAAATAATAATAATAATAATGAATACAGTGCCTGGCATTGGTTGAAAGAATAAACACTCAATATTATTTAATTCCCCTTTCTCATTTTCTTTAAACTTCACAGTCTTTGGTCACACTCTCTTCCTCAGAGAAGTCATCATTTTAATTGTTTTTCTCTTTCTATGAATACTCTATCCTTGTCTGTTCCCATGAATTTCTGTCTTGCACTTACTATTACTTGGTCAATTTCCCAAAGGTAAAATTAATAAGAGGTCGATCACAATTCAGACATATCCAATATGAAATCAAGGAGTTCTATAGGTATTCTTATACCTTTACTCCTTATGCCTCATAATTTCATCTCTCACCAACTGAGCAGATGTTTCCCTCTGATACTCTGCTATCACGTTTTTGATCACTATCACTTGCTATCTTTCTTACCAAAGAGACCTCCACTCCTGACTTCTTGTTTTTAATTCTTATTACAAGGTAACCCATAATAAGGCTTGAACCTCAAAATAAGAATTAATATGAAATCATTTTCTGGATAAATCATAGTTTACGTCTAGAAAATCAGCCAGTTTTTTGTTTTAATCTTTGTTATTCAGAATAGAAATTGTTCCAAATCAAATTTCACATGCATATAACTGCTTCAAATGGAGTAAACTGAGGTTTGTTTAGCACTTGTGGCTTAGGAGTTACACATGAATTCTGTTTTATGGTAGTTTATCACCATATTTTATAGCAACAACAGCAGTAGCTATAAACACTGATAAATGTGGATGCTGTCCTCCAACAACTTTAAGGATTCCATTGGTTAAGGACTGTATATTCATTATGCAAATTTATTTATTTGTTTATTTTTGTCCATGGCATGCACTTACAGGAAAAAGATGGGGGAGAAGAGGGAGTGAAAAATTACCCCCCACGGGTAATGGCCATGCCACAGTCCATTCTTCTTCATTCTCCTCTTGGGATTTTGGGCACACATACACAGGCACTGGCCATGAGTTTTAAGGCACTGGGTCCAGGACTTGAACTGCAGTCAACTATGCGGGAGTCCACTGACATAACCATTTTGCCATCTGCTAGTCACTCTGTGGAGTGTTTCTTTCTTTCTTTCTTTCTTTCTTTTTTCTTTTTTTAGAGAGAGAAATTTTTGTTATAGGGTACCTATGCTCACCAGAGAGAGAGACAGAGAGACAGAGAGACAGAAATCACCTCCTGGGGGGATAGCCATGCTACAAATCCTTCTTCTTTCTCCTCTTGGGCTCATGAGCATGCACACATACATGCCAGTTGCAAGTTTCAAGCCACCAGGTTTGGAACTTGAACCGTGGGCAACTACTGGGAGTCCAGTGACATAACCATTATGCCATCTGCTGGTCCCCTGTGGACCGTTTCAACAAGCAATGCATAAAAAGTTTTAATTGTTGCTGTTGATGGTTTTTTTGTTTGTTTGTTTATATGTTTGTTTTTGCTCTAGGGTGTGTGCACTTGCTGGATAGGACAGAGAGAGAGAGAGAGAGAGAGAGACTGAGAAATCACCCCCAGCAGGGATGGGCACACAGCAATCCCCTCTCCTCCATTCTCTTTCAGGACTTTGGGCATGTATCCATGTGCCCCCAGTGTATTTTTCAAGACACTAGGTCAACCGTGTGGAATCCAGGTGTCTTAACCTCCATGCTATCTGTTGGCCTACATAAAAGCCTTTTTAAATTTAGTTTTGTGAGTATCTTGCGGGGTTTTTGTTTGTTTATTGCTTTTATTTTAAGTCTTGTAAATTTATTTTTTCAGAGAGAGAGTGATACAGAGGCACTTTCAACAAGCTTTTCATGCTGTGACCCACCCCTAGCCATTGTCACCTAGAATCACACACACCCATGGAATTTCTATAATGGCTTCAGCACTGAGGAGTGTTGTACCACCTCTGTGCCACTGCAGCTAGCCCCTGTCTGTTTCCTGTTACTGTTGTAGCTCCTGGTCAGGCAGATTTATTCTAGACTTAGAAGGCATCATTAAACTGGCATTCCCTCAAGAATATAAACTTGAGGTTCTAATTCTTGTTTTTTCCCTCATTGCCCACATCCAGTCTTAGTAGTAAGTCTTGCTGTCCTGCATCCTGGCGTTCCTTACAACTACACTGTCCTTCAACTCCCTGCTTCCCTGGCCATCAGCTCACTTCGGTATTATGACACTGGCCTATGAAATTGCCTGGCCATCTAATCTCTCCTGTGTCTGTTATATAGTATACACTAATGATGGATATGTCTCCCTCTAACTTTATTTATGTTCTTTACTTCACTTCCTCCAAAAACTTCGTATTATCTAATTACTCCAACTTGCCACTTCAGAACTTCAGTGGTCATGAAATGCTATATTTCTGCTTTAGTTTTACATTATGTAAAATATTTAGCAGAGTGCCTAACAAAAATACAACAAATTTTAATCCTTTGTTCAAAGCCTGTTCTCCATTGATGACTTCAGATACTCCCTAAATACCACATCCTTTTGCTAATACTTTCTTGCTCTTAAATGATTTTTTTGTAGTCTTCTGCATTCTGTGAAGTCGTGTTCAAGAACCACTTCCTGGGCCACCCTTCCTCTGATTTCTCTTCCCACTCTCCTCAAAGAATTAACATCCATTATTTGTATATCATTTGGCATTTAGTCGCCAACCAACATACACTTCTGTTCAGACTTTGGTGCATTTCTTTTCAAAATTGTTAATCCTATTTTACGCCAAGGGATATCTTCCATGGTGCCTAATTATACATAGCAAAATATATAATAATTGCCAAATAAACGTTTGTTAAAGACAACTAAATAATTACTAAATTTCTACATATTTTAACACTATCCTACATGTAACTGAATAATTGTTAATATATAGCCTAAAAATAGTATCTCATGGGCACTGTATAAATACAGGGGTTTCAGGTCTTCCAATCACCTGGAGAGCTTGCTTGCTTAGCTCTTAAAAAAATAACTTAAAAACAATTTAATCTTTATAACCATGATTCAGCTTTCACAGGTTCAGTGAGCATTTCTATTTTTAAAAATCACTTATCCCTAAAATAAGATCACTCTAAAACCTCGTACTGAAATTACTGAAGACTTTATACACAAAGAAGAATTTTTGTCTTATCTGACTACTCCTGCTAACACTGGCACACCTAACTTATTAGGGCATTGAAAAATGTTCTGTGTAATTTTATGAGTCCCAAGGGCAGTCTAACAAAGTTACCGGTCTGCCTTCTTTTCGTTAAAAAAACAAAAACAAAACTTCGCTAGATGTCCACAGTTAACTTCATCATTGTGATATGACTTGTGAGTGATTTACATGTTGAGTATAATGTTAATCAATCTGCAAAATTCTATGCTTATGCCCTTGTCAATAGTATTAGTTAAGCTATACAAACTTTTTGTATCAACATTTATGATAATCCTAATAGGTGCAGATGGGTTGTGGCTAGGCACTATTTTATGACTATAAGCAAAATAATAGAGGAAACTCATAGTCTAATAAAGGAGTAAACCAATTATGGAATCATCGGAAAAGTCGTGGTGTATGTTTCCATAGAAAAACATGAAAAATACGTCATGACTTTTCTGAGGACCTATAAATTCCAATGTAATTTTGAAAAGTAGTCATGGGACCAGCAGTTGGCATAATGGCTATGTTGCTAGACTCCCATGTAGTTGACCGCAGTTCGAGTCCCAGACCTGGTGGCTTAAACTCACGCTGAGTACATGTGCGTGCATGCCTAAGATCTTGAGAGGAGAATGGAGGAGAAGGGATTGTGGCATGGCTATCCCCCCTGGGGAGAGGGTGATTTCTCACTTTCTGTCTCTTTGTCTCTCTGGTGAGCATACGCACCCTATAGCAAAAAAAAACCTCGTACTGAAATTACTGAAGACTTTATACACAAAGAAGAATTTTTGTCTTATCTGACTACTCCTGCTAACACTGGCACACCTAACTTATTAGGGCATTGAAAAATGTTCTGTGTAATTTTATGAGTCCCAAGGGCAGTCTAACAAAGTTACCGGTCTGCCTTCTTTTCGTTAAAAAAACAAAAACAAAACTTCGCTAGATGTCCACAGTTAACTTCATCATTGTGATATGACTTGTGAGTGATTTACATGTTGAGTATAATGTTAATCAATCTGCAAAATTCTATGCTTATGCCCTTGTCAATAGTATTAGTTAAGCTATACAAACTTTTTGTATCAACATTTATGATAATCCTAATAGGTGCAGATGGGTTGTGGCTAGGCACTATTTTATGACTATAAGCAAAATAATAGAGGAAACTCATAGTCTAATAAAGGAGTAAACCAATTATGGAATCATCGGAAAAGTCGTGGTGTATGTTTCCATAGAAAAACATGAAAAATACGTCATGACTTTTCTGAGGACCTATAAATTCCAATGTAATTTTGAAAAGTAGTCATGGGACCAGCAGTTGGCATAATGGCTATGTTGCTAGACTCCCATGTAGTTGACCGCAGTTCGAGTCCCAGACCTGGTGGCTTAAACTCACGCTGAGTACATGTGCGTGCATGCCTAAGATCTTGAGAGGAGAATGGAGGAGAAGGGATTGTGGCATGGCTATCCCCCCTGGGGAGAGGGTGATTTCTCACTTTCTGTCTCTTTGTCTCTCTGGTGAGCATACGCACCCTATAGCAAAAACCTCTCAAAAAATAAATAAAATAAAATAAATCAGTAGTCATAACAAAGAGAACTAGGGGGAAGAAATTTCACTAATAAATGAAATGAAGGCAAACTGCTCAAAGGTGATTTTATGGCAATTTAATGTTTAGGATTTATCTCTAAGGATGAGGAGAATTTTTATTAAGTAAAGGAAGGAAATGTGGAACTTTCTGGAAGAAGTAAAAAAAGCAAAATGAATGTTCCCTTCAAAAGTTCAGTATATTATAGCTGGTAGAATTAAAGGGAAGGTAAGAAGGAAAATGAAACACACCACAGAGGTTAAGATCAAAATGGGAAGATGGCTTGTTGGCCAGGATAAGAAGCTGGTTTCTGAAGGCAGTATGGGGCCTTGAAATCTGTATAAGCAGGGAACAGCAAGGTTAAGGATGTGTATTAAGCTACAATTCTATAATCAATAGGCAAAACTGACTGACGAGGATAAAATATGTATTCAGAATGACAAATAAGCTTGCTTTATAATAAATGTAAGACAGAATATAAGAAATCAAATCTTATTTTATAAAGAATTTTAAACCGAGAGAAAGAAGAAGAACGAAGTAAAAAGTATTCAAACTGCATCTTCTCCATGCCTTCTGTGACCAGGAATTTCTACTATTCATAATTATGATTTATTTCCTTGGGAACTGAAAGAGGCGAGATAGCTCCTTTTACCTCCTGACAGCAGCAGAAGCAAATATTTCCAATCGCCCACACCTTCTGTTTCTGCACTCATTAGTGCATGCAATTAGTAGGAAACAGGCATTGACTGATTTGATTGACATGCGTTTATTTTCTCTGCCACACTCTGTGGGATCACAGCATGAGAGTAATGAAAGGAGAGCTGTAATTTGCAACCATGGATAGCATGGTTATTTATTATCATCATACTTACCACTGGACCTGGTGGGCCCTGAGGCCCTTCCCCTCCTTTCAGTCCAGGTGCACCCTGGGAAAAGCAAAAAATAAAAAAGACAATGAGTCAATAGGAACTGAATATAAATAAGAGAAAATGTATGACTGAAAAAATGATGTCAGGAACTGTTTTTAGACATAAATACACACACACACAGGTGTATACGCACACATGTGTTATGACTGTCAGAAGCACATGTTTACATATATCCCCTTAATTACCCATGATGCTTTAGTTAAACTCCAGAAAATGCTTATAACAAACAATTTCCTTCTTATGCTTCATCTGTATGTTGATTATACCTGAGCTCCAGGAAGACCTCTTTCACCAGGGAAACCGCGTAATCCTGCTGGTCCGTCTTTCCCTGAGATACCTTGAGGACCTGGGTCACCCTAAAGAATATAATAACATACACCCATAAGTAAATAATAATTTCTATTCACGTTTCTATGAACAAAATTGTGACTACTTCATACCAACTCTAAGTAAAATCTGAATACAACGTGATAGAATATTGTGTGGGATGCCATATACATTAAGATGAACTACTACCTACATGTAAGGATATACGTAAGTTGATGGTTTTATGGTGAATGGAGCTAACTGGTCTTATGTTTTCTTTCAGTGATGCCTTGAAGTACAGTAAACTCACACTGGGTATTTTCCTAATACATCTTCCTGACATTCATATAATATTATGCTAGAATGTAGAGAATTTGTGAGTAAGTGGTGAGAAATACGGTGAAAAGAGATGGAAAAGAGCAAAGGAGTCTCCTTAAATATGGTGTACCTTTGCACCTTCTTTTCCTGCAGCCCCAGGAAGACCTTGTTCACCAGGAGGACCAGGAGGGCCAGGATGTCCACGTTCACCTATTGGGCCAGTCTCACCAGTTGGTCCCTAAATTAAACAAATAAAACTGCATTAGATTGCTATTTCATTTTGGGCAAAAATAACACAAACTCAAAATATATATTACTCCCTTACACAAAACTTCAGCATTCCCATTTATACTAATAATGACTTATAAACCACTTTCTACAAAGCTCTGAAAGTAGCATATCTGGTAGGAGTCTGAACAATTACAGAAAACCTTGGTTAGATTCAGAGTGTACAAGGGAAATATATAGGTAAAGTCCAAAGGGTTGTTTTCTTTGCTTAATATTCTAAGTATTGTTAAAACTGCAATTTTTAAGTACAGTTTCATCCTACTCCTTCTTTTTCATTAGGTGTCAAGCAATTTAGGAGTGAAGAGGCATTGATACCCAGTAAAGCACTGCTTGATAATAAGCTTAGGTCCCTGGGAACTCAAACAAACAAAGCAGTTCTCTTTGGAATTTCATGGACTGGAGACCTCCCTACTGATAATCTGTTTTCATTTGACAATGTCTACAGAATGTGGCAGGGGGGGTCCTGAAGGCAGTGAGTTTGGGCCAGCAATTCCTCCCAGTAGAAAACTATAACAAATAGCTAGCAGCCTTAAATTGCAGCGAATGCCAACGTGAAAAATGCTAGGTCATTTACGTGTCCCCTGAGTGGTGCTGTTTTGTGGTGCTGGAGTATAATAAACTTTCAAATATAAATAGAGAATGGTGACCAGTTGCATTCTATCTCCACTTAGAAGAAAGCAAAATGAAAGATTTAGGTTAGAAATATATAAAGGGAAAATTTCCAGATGCTAAGGTTGCTAGACAGTGGAATGTGTTACTGAAGTTGCTTATGGACTGCCACTCCCTGTTATTTTTCTAAAAATTCAATATATTCTTATCTTTGGTCTTGGATTAAAAAAACACATCTGCTTGAAACTTGGGTGTACATTTATAGGTTTAAATTCCCTTTATTATGTAATTGCTGAAAGTCCTTAATTTAGCATTAATGTGCAAACATTTCCCCTTGACTGAATTTTTTCTTGTATGTCTGCACCAGAATATCAGCAAAGGATATAAAATTGATTCTACCTGAATAGCTACCACCACTGAGACAAAAAAGAGCAGAGAGTCACATAACTGTACTAAAGAAATGGTGACCATCAAGTGTGGGATGGAATCAATAACGTTCCCATTAAACCACTTGCTTTGTCGTTACATCAAAATATGGCTATATTTAAAATAGGCATCTGGATTTTCTTTTTTAAAAGGATCAATAAAGAAAAATAGCTCAGTGAAGAGCATACTTAATAAAACTCTTATCACTTTTATGCCTGAAAGTAGGGGAACAAAAAAGACCATAGGTCTAAAAGTTTTAGATGCCCCCATCGGGTAGAAATGAATTTCAAAAGTTTTAAGGTCTTTAAATACTCAGTTAAGCCCGTGATGTTTGCATTTCAGGTAGACTCTAATTCCCTTCTATTCCCAGATGTTAAATAAAATAGATATCATTCCTCTGGTTAATTTTTTTCACGAAATATAATTATGAAGTTGTTTAATAGGAACATAGAAGTATTTTTTAGAGAAGATTTTCTAATTATTGAGGAAGTGCATAATATATTATATTAGTGCTTATAAGCAGTTGGAAGGAGGCCTTCAGCCCATAAAAGTATGCTTACATGAATGCTTGCCTCCCTTCCCTTATAAAAGAGTAAACAATTAGATTTTTCCCTTGGTACAGTATTAATCTCTGCCATAAAATGATCAACCAATTGAAAAATTCTTTATTTTTGCCTCTTCCACACATATTCCTTGAAAGATGCAATTTTTTATTTTTGTTTCTGTGTGTGTGTGTTACACAGTATTGAGAATTAACTAATTATTGGCTAAGAAAAGCTTATTTTAAGCAATTAAATAATTAAAACATGGATTCAACTGCTCTTGCTTTTGTTACGATTTGTTATTAATGGGGTAAGACTCTAGCTGAGTAAATTAATGTATTGTGTCGACTCCATATGGTTTGCCAGAGAATAAAAATATTATTTTCTATTCCCACAAATTATTCTCTGTAGCTACTTAATAATATAATTCAAGATACTGCATCAGCTTTTGAGACTCTCTGTGCCACCTATCTTGAAAGAGATCCTGGTTCTGCTACTATATTTTATATACTCAAAGATAAACTAATTTATCCTTGATATAAATCATTGTTATGACAATAAGAATCCAAAGAAACATATAGCATGAAATAAATAATAAAATTTTAGAATGCTGTGGAATTCAGAACTTTAGATTATACTTCTATATATTATATATCTAAATCTAATTTATACTCAAAACCTGAAATAATTTTGTAATTTGAAATTTTAGAAGAAAGATAATGTCCAACCTATTAAATCAAAAAAATTTGTTTCTGTTTTTGTGTTAAATAGATGGTGCCATGGTCAGGATATATTGTTGAATTCACTCTGATTTTCCAGATGTATTTTATTCTTTTGTAGTCATAAAGGCAATTGAAAATTGCTTTCATTAAGTAAGAGTTTGCTCAGTTTCCTTTGATGTTGGCTAGGTGCATATGAGAGGATTTCAAAAAGTTTATAGGAAAGAATAGAATTAAAGCATGAGTTTATTTTGGTATAGAAAATCGGAAATCTATCCACAGATTCATAATATGCATTTTCCATGAAAGTTTTGAAGACTTCTGATATATTTAAATGGATCTGAAATAAGAAATACATCATTCTGAATCATAATTAAATGCGATTTCATACAACTTAAGAAGATGAAATTTTAAACAGAAAAATAAGTCTTCCTAAGGAAATGAAATATAGAAACATACCTGTGGACCAACAACACCTCCTGGCCCAGGAGGGCCGGTTTTGCCTTGAAATCCCTAAGAAAGGAAAGTATCGTATATAATATGTTGTACACAGAACCAAGTATAAATTAAAATTCTACAAAATAATTAAATAAGTCACAGTAAAAGAAAATCACCTTCAGCTAAAAATACTTATTTTCAAATGCTTGAATATGAGTTACCATATTCCACTTTCTCTTTAAAATTCAAAAATGGTAAATAATTCACATTGTAGTGCATGACTACTTTCAATTAAAAAATAAGATAATAGATTAAACCAAAGCCCAAATGTATTATTAGCCCAATTCTACCAGTCAAACAACATAGAATTTTAACTAGCAGTATTTTTAGACCTAACTATGATCCAGATATTCTTTTCAAGAGCCCATTGATTCTAATACATCTACTTGGTGATATTAAAGTACTTATCTTTTCTGAATTCCAACAAGCTCATAAAATAAGATACAAAATATATATTTACACAAAGAATGCTTTGCATGATTAATCATTTCAGCACTTTCTCAGTGTTCTTTCTTAAAACCGAAAAGAATATGGTTACAAATGCACCTTGCAAACAATGCAGTCATTAAAATATAATCCAGTTGATTTGAGCGGCATGTACTCACTAAATTAAGCTTCTGGGCATAGACTCTAGTATCTGTATTTCTTTAGGCTTTTGAGTTATTCACTTCGTATAACTGCATTATGATAGGCAAATTTCTTCCTAATGTGAATTAAGTTAAATTTAATAGAGAACTAGATAGAAATTAGTAGAAGTGAAATCTTCCAAAGAACTGAATTAAAGCAAATAGTATTTTCAAAATTGTATTCACTGTAACAGCTAATCAGACCAGAATAATAAGGTTACAAGTAAAAAGTTTAGAACGAAGAGTAGAATCTAGTAATCCTACATTGGTATGACAACCTAACAGGAAACCAAGATCAAATTATTTATAATAACAATATTTTATAAATGGGTGAAAGGAAAATAATTTGTATTTGTAATTATTGTAGTTGATGTTACATAGAATAAAAATATTTTTTTCTATTTTAAAATTTATAATCCATTGATTTTTATATTGTTAGCAATAGCAAAACTGATCAATTCTGATGGAAAATAAAAATCATATACATGTGTGTGCGTGTGCATATAGTGCAGGGCGGGGGGGGGGGCGGGGGAGGGGGCGCC